>NC_064533.1:15190803-15494710 GCF_023856365.1 Brienomyrus brachyistius
AAATGTTTTTAGTTTAGCCCATTGAAGCTGCTTCCAAATACTGCATAACAGCCTTAAGATGTCACCCTTGAGTAGGTGATGAGCATATACCTTCCAGTACACTGCTTGGTGTACTGTATTCTGTAAATATGGCACCTATCAATAGCTGTAAGTCAAATGATCACATTATCTGTTACATTTATACATAGGAAAAAATGCATACAAAGTTGCAATACATTGATTATTTAAGTTTAACTTCTAAATATTAGATCTCTTAGAATTTATAAAAAAAGCAATTAAGAAAACATTTTCAAAACTGACTCAATGCACAGGTTACGATTTTGAAAAAAAATCTCTGGACTTAGTGAGTTTTGAAAATGTAATGAAAGTTATTTGTTGGATTATCTGAGCACTGAGTGAGTTCTGCTTCTCAGTACTGCAACATATGATGAGGAAGCCTGATTTTAGGTCATTGGCCATTTCAGCTCAAAAACTTTGCTCCTCAATTGTGAAGATTATACCAAAACATATTCAATTGAAACTTTTCAAAAGTCACAGGTGCAACTCTATTTATTTACAAAATTCAATAAATGTTTTGGTCTTTTTTTGATGTACAAAATATCTTTTTCAGTAATTGTTTATGAACACAAGAGTTTTTTTTGATCTAATGTTTTGAAACATTACTGTTAGTGGCCATTTAGCTTTGCAAAACTGACTAGGCCTATTTATATTTAAGGTTGCTTCAAATATAGCAGTGACTATTGCCTTCAATCGCTGATGACAACCATGTAATACAGGGGTGGGGGATCTTACCCAGAAAGGGCCGTTGGCTACAGTATGTGGGATTTGCTGCAACTCCATAATTAGATTACTAATTAGAGGACTGATTGGCTAAAGAGTCCTCACACCTGGGTCTGAACACCTGACCTAAAGGTTACCCCAAACACCTGCATACACACCGGCCCTCTGAGGGTAAGATTGCCCACCCTATGTAAGACAAATAAAAGTTAAAATCATAGCAGAATTTGTAAGGATACCATATAAGATCTTGCATGTTATTTGAAAGTATATTATTGCATAGAATAGCATTTATATTACAGATTTTATAAGTGTGTATTGAAGTTTAAATATATGCAACAGGATTTTACAGAAAGCACTACTGCTATCAGTGTCATGGTCTTATGGATTTCATGGCATGCAGTTTCTATTAATGTTTGGTTCAAGCCAGGAAGTACAGGAGTTACATAGCAATATATAACCATCATCATCATTATTATCTTATATTTCCTTTTGATTTATTATTATGCAGATTTTTTTTTAAAAAGAAAACATTCCAACCTCGCCAGCTTAGATGCGCTTGTTCAGGGCCAGATGCGACATATCGAAGAAACCATAATACCATAATAGTTACCACACCTTGACAAATCATTCCCCTCCTTCATATTGTGTTTGCCAATGTTAAAGTGCATCACAAAAGCACAACATTGGAGTTTCAGCCCGGAGTAGCAAAATGCTAAATCAGCAAACCGCAACGTGTTTCACGGAAAGGAAGAAAAAATCAACGCGGTCCGCTACCACGACACTCGCCCTCCTCACTGGAAACGATGTTCGCTGATAGTACGCTGGAAGAGAACGTGGAGGGCGCTGTACTGGCCGCGCCCTAATAAGTATGTGCTAATTATGAATGAAACTTTATCTTGCAGAAGCGCAAATGACATTTAGTGTGCACTTTTGATTTTCTTTCAGTTTGAGCTCACCACAAGGCAAAAAACTTATGGGTGAAAAACCACGAAGGCTTACGGGAAAAGCTAAGAAAAAAAAATAACATCATATGTTTTCTGCACGGTTTTGCAGGGGGAATTTCAAAGGGTTATTTCTGAAGGCAAAGCATAGCTTCTTGAGAACGCATGTTAAAATCCAGGCAGTAAAAGAACATGGGCTGCAAGAACCACAATGGTTTACACAGATCATGCTTTTAGTATACCAGCATTATCTATGAGCAGTAAATGGGGTAAAGCACATCTTTAAAAACTGTGACAGAATGGCGTCAGATCTGCAGGGTTAAACACTCCCTGTGCAGGGCCAGCAGGGTACACTGAGCAAACTGGAGGAGTGTGATGTTGACCACTGCCAGTGGACAAAAACAAAGTCGATGATTAAGGAGACTGATGTCAAATGGGTAAAGGCGTTTGCCATGGGGAATGTGAATACCCAGTCTATCTCAGGTAGTATTCAACACCCCGGAGCAATTTGGGTTAAGGGTCTTGGTCAAGAGACTGATGATATTATGATTACTCAACCAGCAACAGGATTTGAACCCGTGACCTTCTAGACATGAGTGACAAATAGCTAACCTATACCACTGAGAAGGTTGCATATTATCACCATACCTATGCAAATCTGATGAAGGAATCTGAAGAACCGTAGATTAATAATAATAATAATAATAATAACAACTTTGGTGATCCCCATGGAGAAATCCTCTTTTCACACTTACCCCATCTTGCTCTCCATGACACAAAGACATATACAAAGGTGAGAGCAAGAGCAAGCCTGGCAGTGAAGGACAGCTACCTGCGACGTCACCTATGGGGCTGGGGATTAAGGACCTAGCTCAAGGGCCCACAGACACGTGGGTATTCCGCTGAACCTGGGATTAAAGGTTGGAGGTGTCAGGTTCACAGGTGCAGACGGCCCAGCTGGGAGGTATGAGGCAGGGAAGAACGTAGCCGGGAGGCAAAAGTTTGGGAAAACGGGGATTTATTAAGGGGAACAAGGCTACGGGCAGGACAGATCAACGGTACTAACATCTATGACGGACAAACGGCAGGGCAAGACGTGGACTGATATAGACGAAAGACAGGGCGAAATAGAAGCAGGAGGCAGAGGCAGCGCGGCCTCGAACAGAGCGGTTGCAGCAGGCGGTGGAGGCAAAGGAGCCTCGGGCGTAGTGGCTGTAGCAGGCGCGCCATACGCAGGCGCGACCCTGTGCTCGCAGAATGGCGTCTTTTGTTGCGCTGGCCCCTTTGTTGGCCAACCGTGCTGCCCGGAAGTGGTATTTCTCCAGAGGCAGCGGTAGCTCTGCGGCGACGGGGCGCGCTCCCAGGAAAGGGGGAGCTGCCCGTGCAAGCAGCTTAGCGGCGGTGGTGACCTCCGAGGTGATCGGGAGTGTCAACTGTTATTCGTTTTGGTGGATCTTCGGATGCTGGTTTTTGTAGCGCTGAAACCATCAACTTTTTCTCCAGGACATGAATATCTCTGTCAAAGAATGACAGTGCAATCAACTCTTCACTAAGGTACCAGAAGTGACCAAAGAGCTTCTTTAGGGCATCTTTTGCTGCTTGTGAGTCGAGTGAAAACAGTATTTTCAGCAGCTTCAGATCATTTGCTGGAGCAATGGTTGGCAGCCGAGACAAGAACCATGATTTCAGGTAGACCTGAACGCCAAATATGCAGAGTTCTGCTAAGCCTTTTTGTTCATGGCTGGTAAGCTTGAAGTCAGAATGTCAAAACAAGAATATCTTGTATGCATATATCAGCTTGGCCATGAAGCGGGCTTGATGTAATGCACCAGGTTTGGTAATATGAACATCACGGGGAGGCACAGCACACAGAAACACAATGGCTAGTTCAAGTCGTTTCCTGCAGTCGTCACGGGGTTGTGCAGTCTGCAACTGACTTGAGCCATACCCTAAATATTATCCAAATCCAAAAATATTTCACAGAAAAATGTCTTCAGCGGTGTAGCAACATTCTAGAGGGTGACAGTCAACTTAAAATTTTTTTTTTTTTCCATTTATAAGGCTCACTCTACTGGACACTGGCTGACCCTTTGGTCTGACCCCAAAACCTGCTCTCACCTATCATATACGCGTGTGCTGGTTTCTTTCAGGGAAAGCAAGAGGGGATATGCAAGAGCAATGAAATCCATCCATCCATCCATCCATCTTCCAAACCGCTTATCCTACTGGGTCGCGGGGGTCCGGAGCCTATCACGGAAGCAATGGGCACGAGGCAGGGAACAACCCAGGATGGGGGGCCAGCCCATCGCAGGGCACACTCACACACCATTCACACACACAGGCACTCCTATGGGCAATTTAGGAACTCCAATTAGCCTCAGCATGTTTTTGGACTGTGGGGGGAAACTGAGTACCCGGAGGAAACCCCACGACGACATGGGGAGAACATGCAAACTCCACACACATGTGACCCAGGTGGAGACTCGAACCCGGATCCCAGAGGTGTGAGGCAACAGTGCTAACCACTGCACCACCATGCCACGCCCGAGCTACAAAATTAAATTACCCCTATTGCTATTATAGGTAATGATAATTACCAATTTAGTTAGCTCTTTGCAACTTCCACCACTGTCTTTAATTCCCCCTTTTAATATTCATTAAAATGTATTGATTTTAAAATCAATGCACATTAGCATTTAAATATAAAAAATGAGATTATCTATAAATGTAATACGGCCATGTGTATCAAACTTATATTTAATCGATTAATCAATATCAATGATATTGCAGACTATATTCTTTTGGATTATCATGCAGGAATTGCAGTTTACCTCTCCTGGAGCCGACACCTTATCGTGGTGGAGGGGTTTGTGTGTTCCAGAGATCTCAGGAGCTATGTTGTCTGGGGCTTTATGCCCCTGGTAGGGTCACCCAAGGCAAACAGGTCCTGGGTGAGGAACCAGATGAAGTGCGGCTCAGAAGACGCCTATAAAGAAGCAGATTTTGGACCCACAATTTCCCTTGCCCGGACGCGGGTAACCGGGGCCCTCCCCTGGAGCCAGGCCTGGGGGTAGGGCTCAAGGGCGAGCGCCTGGTGGCCAGGCCTACACTCATGGGGCCTGGTCGGGCACAGCCCGAATAAGGCACGTGGGTCCCCCCTCCAATGGGCTCACCACCCATGGGAGGGGCCATAGGGGTCGGGTGCAATGCAAGCTGGGCGGCGACCGAAGGCGGGGACCTTAGCGGTCCGATTCTTGGCTGCAGACACTAGCTCTAGGAACATGGAATGTCACATCTCTGATGGGGAAGGAGCCTGAGCTGGTGCACGAGGAAGTGAAGTTCCGGCTAGATATAGTCGGACTCACCACAACGCACCGTTTGGGCTCTGGAACCAGTCTTCTTGAGGGGGGTTGGACCCTTTTCTATTCTGGAGTTGCCCACGGGGGAGGCGCCGAGCGGGGGTGGGCATACTTATTGCCCCCAGGCTGGGTGCCTGTACGTTGGGGTTTACCGCAGCGGACGAGAGGGTAGCCTCCCTTCGCCTTCGGGTGGGGGGACGGGTCCTGACTGTTGTTTGTGCTTATGTGCCAAATGGCAGTTCAGAATACCCACCCTTTTTGGGGTCCTTGGAAGGGGTGTTGGAAAGCGCTCCTCCTGGGGACTCTCTTGTTCTGCTGGGGGACTTCAATGCTCACGTGGGCAATGACAGTGAAACCTGGAGGGGCGTGATTGGGAGGAACGGCCCCCCCGATCTGAACCCGAGTGGTGCTTTGTTATTGGATTTCTGTGCTCGTCATGGATTGTCCATAATGAACACCATGTTCAAACATAAGGGTGTCCATATGTGCACTTGGCACCAGGACGCCCTAGGCCACAGTTCAACGATCGACTTTGTAGTCGTGTCGTCGGACTTACGGCCACATGTCACTCGGGCGAAGAGAGGGGCGGAGCTGTCAACTGATCACTACCTGGTGGTGGGTTGGCTCTGCTGGTGGGGGAGGAAGCTGGTCAGACCTGGCAGACCCAAGCATATAGTATCTGCTGGGAGCATATGGCGGAATCCCCTGTCAGAAGGAGCTTCAACTCCTACCTCCGGCACCCATAACCCGGGGGAGGCAGGGGACCTCCTCAATCCCACCGACACGCCTTCTGATATGGAAGCAGAGTGTGGGGACTTGGGGAGGGGGACTCGCCTATCTCTGGGGCGGAGGTCGCTGAGGTGGTTAAAAAGCTCCTCGGTGGCCGGGCCCCAGGGGTGGATGAGATTCGCCCAGAGTTCCTCAAGGCTCTGGATGTTGCGGGGCTGTCCTGGTTGACTGGTTGATCTGCGACATCGCGTGGACATCGGGGGCAGTGCCTCTGGACTGGCAGACCGGGGTGGTGGTCCCCCTCTTTAAGAAGGGGGACCGGAGGGTGTGCTCCAACTATAGGGGGATCACACTCCTCAGCCTCCCTGGTAAGGTCTATTCGGGGGTCCTAGAGAGGAGGGCCCGCCGGATTGTCGAACCTCAGATCCAGGAGGAGCAGTGTGGTTTTCGCCCTGGCCGTGGAACAGTGGACCAGCTCTATGCTCTCAGCAGGGTTTTGGAGGGCTCATGGGAGTTTGCCCGACCAGTCTACATGTGTTTTGTGGACTTGGAGAAGGCATTCGACCGTGTCCCTCGGGGAGTCCTGTGGGGGGTGCTCTGGGAGTATGGGGTACCGGGCTTCCTTTTAAGGGCAGTTCGGTCCCTGTATGATTGACCTCAGGATTAGGTCTCTGCTTTTTGCAGATGATGTGGTTCTGTTGGCTTCATTGGACTGTGACCTTCGGATCTCACTGGGACAGTTCGCAGCCGAGTGTGAAGCGGCTGGGATGAGGATCAGCACCTCCAAATCCGAGACCATGGCCCTCAGCCGGAAAAGGGTAGAATGTTCTCTCCGGGTTGGGGATGGGGTCCTCCCCCAAGTGGAGGAGTTTAAGTATCTCGGGGTCTTGTTCACGAGTGGGGGGAACAATGGAGCGGGAGGTGGACAGGCGGATCAGTGCGGCGTCAGCAGTCATGCAGGTGCTGCATCGGTCTGTCATGGTGAAAAGAGAGCTGAGCCAAAAGGCAAAGCTCTCAATTTACCAGTCGATTTACGTTCCTACCCTCACCTATGGTCATGAGCTATGGGTAGTGACCGAAAGAACAAGATCGCGGGTGCAAGCGGCCAAAATGAGTTTCCTCCACAGGGTGGCTGGGCTCTCCCTTAGAGATAGGGTGAGGAGCTCAGTCATTCGGGAGGGACTCAGAGTAGAGCCGATGCTCCTCCGCATCGAGAGGAGCCAGATGAGGTGGCTCGGGCATCTGATCAGGATGCCTCCGGGACGCCTCCCTGGGGAGGTGTTCCGGGCATGTCCCACTGGGAGGAGACCCCGGGGAAGACCCAGGACACGCTGGAGAGACTATGTCTCTCGGCTGGCCTGGGAACGCCTAGGGATCCCCCCAGAGGAGCTGGATGAAGTGGCCGGGGAGAGGGAAGTCTGGGCTTCCCTGCTGAGACTGCTGCCCCCGTGACCCGACCCTGGATTAAGTGGAAGATGATGGTTAGAATTGCATAATGGATAGAATGAAAATGGATAGAATTGGAGTTTAGTGCAGTGAGATATACAGCAGTGCCTCACATGAAAATCTGTTGTGAGTATCTGTTATGAAAGTGATGTGGGATTTTCAAAGGACTTGAATCACCACAGATTATATGAATACAGATTAATACAGAATCAGTAGGTATCAGGGTATATATAAGTTTTGAGATTTGCTCAATTTGTCTTTTGCGTACCACATAATGTTCTTGTGAGTATCTGTTTGGAATACTCCTTATTTCTGTATGTATAAGAGAGGCCCCAGTGAGCTCAGAAAATAATCCCATAAATTTCTGATACTGTCAGTCTCCAGAGTTACCTGCTGAATTAAATGTGGTAGAAGCTGTGTACAAGTCATCATCTGTTAACCTGTGTATGTTACTCTTTGTACTTCGTCTGTTAGCTGGACTCAGATGTGGGTCTTGTTGGTCCCCAAAGTACGACCTTGGTTTGGTTCCTGTTTAATACTTGTTGTCTCCTGAGTTTCTTGGTTTTACTTTTTGTTCGTCACCTCCTTAGTTTGCCTAATCATGATACCACAGACTTTGCCAGATTCGCTCTGTCTCCATCCCAGCCCATTGGCTCATCCTGTTGTCCCAACTGCTAACCTTTGCTTGGTTGAACATGTCTTGAACCTATTCCCATTGACAGCTCTACTGCCAGGGTAGCCAACACAGAGTGTGGGTCTACACCCACAGCTCTCCCAAGATTTATCCTTCTTCCACCGGCAGCTAAAGTCCTGGTTGTAGAGGGAAGCTAAATGGTCACCTAAGAGTGTACTTCTACTGCTACAAACAGTATCAAACAACTAGGGACTGGTGGAGTGGTCTTTGGAGTCCTCACATTATTAGTATAGAAGAATATAAGAACAGCTAAGGCAGAACTTTCCACCACTTCCAACAATAATCAGAATTAATCTGTCAGCACCTGCAGTTCAGACTAGGTAATTGACCTGGAGCTAAGCGGATTTGGGCCTGGCCAGTGCTTGGGTGGGAGACCAACAAGGAAGGTTGGGTTGCTGCTGAAAGAGGTGTGGGTGTGTCCAGCAGGTTAGTCCACCCTGTGGTCTTTAGGGTTCCCAATGCCCCAGTGACGTGAACACTGTGCTGTAAAATGGTGCTGTTCTTCGGATGAGACATAAAACTGAGGTCCTGACTCTATGAGGTCATACAAGATCCCTGGGCATATTTTGAAAGAGTGGGTGGTTTCTCAATGCCCTATCAAATCTGGTCTCCTAATCATCCCCTACATCTAATTGGTGCCTTCTCTCCTGCCCCTTCAACACCATAGCAACTGTGCGGTGAGTGTACTGGCTCAGAATGGCTGCTGTTACACCAACCAGGTTGGTGCTACACAGTAGTGGTGGTTCAAGTAGCTCCCCATTGGTTCTGTAAAGTGTTATATAAATGCTACTTTTACAAAATGCACTTTTTATTTCATAATGCATCATGGATAAACATTATGAGTTTAAAATACTATTTGGTAAGCATGCCCACAGACAGAATAATCTGTCCCAGCCTCCGGTCTCAGAATCATATGTGGTAAGTGACTTCCTTGAAAAGGAAGTCAACTTAGGTTTCATGGGTCTTTTAACACCCCCGGTCTATAAAAATGAATGCATCAGCCATCTAGGAATGACGTTACGTGAACAGGAAAGAACTGTCTAAAAATGCATTTTTTAGCCCATGATAATTTTAGTGGGCATTTCTATCCTAATATCTGTCAAAGAGCACTCCCCGAGTTAGGCAGCTATGCGTCACATCACAGCACACTAGCTAACACTTTATCTGAGATGCTGCTTTCTACAGCTATAGCCGAGATCACTGTCCTATGTTCTAGGAGTATTTAGAGAGAATCAGATAACATTTGGTAACACCTAGCTCTCTCCTGAATTCCTTATTTGTTAAGGATGGCGTTTAAACTCCTCTCCTCACTCATTGCATATATTGTAGACATTGAAAGGTCTAGTGCAGGGGTCTGCAGCGTTTTTAAGACAAAGAGCCATTTTTTCATAAATATCTGAACCAAGATTTACAATGAGCCGCAATGGATAGAGAAGGGGGTTTGAGATACGGTATTTTAATGTGATATGGGTATATATGCATTTAACACAAAAGCAAAAGTTCAATTACTTACAAAAAACAAAGAAAACCAATTTCGGGAAGCGTCGGTCAAATGAGCAGCAGTGGCGTCAGATCTACAGGGTTAAACACCTTAAATGACTCGGACGCGCAACAGCGCAAAGGTGACTAATATTACAACATTGTTCAGTTCTGTAGCGATAGTCTTCACCCTCACCCATTCTTTCGTCTGCCTTTCACTCTCCTCTTCACTACTGCTGTGCTGACGAGCAGTGGAAACATAGTCAACTCAGCTGGCTATAATATGTAAATCGGAGGAAATATAAAAATTTTTACGAAGACCTGGGAAGGCTTGGTGACTATTTACTATAAAAAGTATATGAAAGAATTAGGAATCTCAATGCCGATGTTGAAGCGTACATCCAATCTCAGGTACTAAAATAAACTCTGGAAAGCATATCATTTAACAGGCGACATACTCTCGTCGTAGAGAATGACTTTGAGGAAGATGTAAATGATGCCGTTAAATTAGTGTAAAGTGGAAGTCCAAGACCCGACCCCAATCCATGCGGTATAGATGTAGTGCCAGTGCTGTAGAACCTGCTGCAAATCATTGGCAACCCTGACAGAAGGCCAGCAAGTCCATGATGATCACATGACACTCAAAGAGCTTTCTCCTTAATGAGCATGCCCAGAAGGTCAGGGGTTTTGCTGTCAATGGGCCTTACTGATTTCTCCCATAACCAACAGAGCAAGTTTTGTTTACTCTGTTGCATTATTTTTGGCTTATTCACTTTAAAGCACAACCACTAATTCTATGTCTGTGAGGGGTGCTGTCCTTAATATATTTTCAATGAACTAGCTAACTAATTTAGCAAAATGCTAAAGTTCGCGTTGCGGTTGCTGTACAGGGCACTATATAACAATGCAGTCAAATGCATTTGTAACACTTTGCTAAGGAATGCGACACCTTAGCCGCTGCAGTTTCAGTAGGTGAGAGTATCCTAGTGACTGGCATGTCTGTCACAATGGGCCGCATACCCCAACAATTCCGTAGCTAATCCCCAGTTCTACCTAAGCGCTGTATGAGAAATGATTCTCATCTGTCTTTATAGCTTATTGAGCCATATGATATACTTTGTGGTCACATGGTAACCATCGAACACCAGTTAAGCAAGCCACTACTTCATGAGTAATAGATTTGCTGGCATTTCTGGAACATGTGAATGTGACATTTAAAACCAGTAATACTTCTAACGATTTTGTTTTGTTTTCCAATGACAGCGAGTTACACTGCAATGCCATTTTTCACATAAGTAAAAACATTTGAATGCTCGACCAGAATCCTTGCAAGAAAAGGAAAGATGCGTAAATGTAGAAGTTACTTTTATTTACAATGAATGTATAGCGGCACCTCACATTCAAACCACAAGGCAAAGACAGTGCATAGCCGCAGGCAACTTTGCAGGGGTTGACACAGGAAGGGGGTCTTTACATTTTACACTTTTTACAAAGTACTCTAAAGTAGCTATTTAACATCATATAAAGAAAACAATATAGCACTATTGCTACAGACCACTCAAAATAAAAGTTATGTATTTCATAAAATATCCACTACTGCTTGCTGCTTGCTAACACACTAGCCCAACACTTTCTCAAGACAGGTGGCAATTATAAAAAAAAAAGATTGCTTTCTAAACTGCAGGGCGAAAGATGTTATTGGAAGCATCAACCGTTGTGTTTGTGCGTTTCAGTTATGTCAGAATAGCGCCTCGTGCTGCTAGAAAGCCAAGGGCAGCCAGTCCATCGTCTTCTGCTGACAACCAACAAGTGTTGTTATTTACGAAAAACGGCCCATGAAAATGTGGCCACAGAAACACACGACGACCTTCCAAGGAATCCATCCGCAGCATCTTATGCAAGGAACCTGTGCGTAGCATGACAGGGGTTTGTGATTTAAAAGAAACAACCTCCAAAGAAAGCCACAGAAGCCAATGTGCATCCCCTGTAACCTCAAGTTCAACTGTGCATCAGTTCAGGGTATCTCTCTAAAAGCTATAAAAACCAGAGTAGCTATTGCAGAAGAGCACGAGTGCAGTGGTGTGAGCAGTTCTGGTCTGTACTACATCGGTCGCCCCACTGTCTTTGCGTCAAGTGACCACTGAAGCTTCGAGCCAATGAATCACAAGTGGAGCCTGGCTGTATCATTTGGAATGCTTCTGGCATTTGTTCAGGTAGCAAACAGCAAGGACTTCATTTCAGAAAGAATGTCAGCAGACATTGAAAGGCTGAGTAAACACTTTGTAAGTATTAGTACGGCACTTGCTCATTAATAACATTACGTAAATTTGTGTGTGTCACCTATAACTGCACCTGTTTCTCCTTTGATACAATTTTGCATCTATTATGCTCTGTGTGCTAAAGATATTGGTCAGTTTGATTGGCTCATCTCGGGAAAGGGACATATCTGGAGCCGAGAAGCAGAGGAAAGTTATAGAAAGGCCAAAGTCTCCCAACCACAATGGCACTTTTCACTGTAGTACCTTTAACCTTAAATGTGTGTTCTGTATGTATGTATCTCTGTTCTTCAGGGACTAATTTTCCTGTAATGGCTTGTAGTTGAGGAAATATTCATAAACCATGTATTTAGTTAGGACGCTTTCATATGGGAAAGCGGGAAATGAGAAAAAGATGGATTTTCGTTTTAATCAGAGACAAATGTCAACATTCTCCAAATATGTACTTGATGATAATAAAACAAGTGGACCAGTTCATTAGCATTTAAATGCATGTGTCATAAAAACTAAGGTCAAACAATAGTCTAATTAATGTATCTTTTTTACAGAATGTTACCGGTGATTTGACATTATTTGGAAACTCCATTTTTCTCAAACACTTAATCAAACAGGATGGCGACGCTGAGGTGATTTGCTCATTGAATATTCTTGGTCTCGCCGATTCCTGATGAAGCTGAAATACCTCATTAAAACCAGATTAACTCTGCTTTCCCTTGCCAGGAAACCGAACAGAAGTTACTGATACAAGAAATTCTGGATGTGTACATCAGCATTCTTTCCAACATGAAGAGCCGCACTGAGGACAGTGACGTCAGGAGCAGCATTATACACATCATGGAGAGGGTGAAGAAGCTGAGGAATCAAGTCGTCCAGCAAAGGGAACACCTGCTGAAGAAACAGCTCCAAGATCTATGGGCCGTCCAAGTAATATGAGCATGCGACCGCCTCCTACATGTCAGGGTGCATAAATACACCGTGGACTTCATAAAGCCAGAGTTAGTCTATGGTATTCAAACCATTTTAGTTACGGTTTTATCCACGAGGACTGAAAACAGACCAAAAAAAAATATTGCAGATCCACTCAGAGCTCGGCTTCACCTTGACACATCAAATAATTCTGCGAAACAAATATTACGTCCGGTCAGGTTGGTTAGCATGCACTGATAGAGCGCATAGGGAATTATCAAAAAGCAAGTAGCTTTGCAAGCCCTGAACAAAGCATCTGAGGAGGTTTCTTCCTTCGAGGGAGTTTTAAGCCACTGTTGCCTCTGGCTTGCTCACTTAGTGCTTTGGGCAGGGATAACATGAAGCGATTTGAGACAATGTTATGTTGTGAAAATGTGCTATACAAAAAATAAATTTAATTGAATGGAATGTTCTGTATAACTCATAATTTGGCTTCTCTCTTCCTTTGCCTCAGACTAGTGACTCTGTTGTTCAGAGCAAGGCGATTCGAGAGCTCATACCAGTGTTCCAGAAAGCATCCGAGCTGGGGATCCAGACCTAGAAGACGGCATACAAGCGATCAACTGAGCAGCACGAAAAAATATGAGAGCAAACTGAATTTGGCTGCGCAATTGTTATGTTTTTGATGTATACATGCTTATTTATACCCATATTTATTTTATTTAACATATTTACAAAATGTACTGTACCATGTGTTCATTAATGTCATTAATACACCAGATTCCATGTAACAGACCGTATTTATCGTGAACTCAGTGTGGGTCAAGCATGAAAAGTTTTCATGAGGATGATAAATTTAATAAATTTGAGTAAAAGAGAATTAAAAAATGTTGATTAGTTTCTGTTATTTTGGAAAGACTTGCCACCCGGGGGAGGGGCTGATCATGGGTTTTTAGCCTCTGTGGAAAACGTTGGATCGGCAGGTTAATTATGTTTTAAAAACATGTTGCTCTAAAACCCTCAAAACAGTGGTTCACAAACTTTTTAGTATATCGTCCTGCCGGCGAGATGGCTCTGCATTGTGGAAGCCATTTGCTTTTCCTAGCATGCAATTCGCTCTTATAAATACTTGTGTAAGTGTGATTACCTGCCTCGTCTCGTTTCTGCCGTTGTGATGCCTGGGTTTGCTAAGAGCCACATTGGTGTTTGAAGTGGGATGCCAGAAGAGGTCTCACTGGTGCTGCTGGAGCAGACTCGCCACAACATCCTTCTGCAAGCCGGGCAGACTTGCGGGCAGCAGTGGGACACCTGGTCTAGAGAAGCGGCAACGATGGTTTGGCGGCGAAGCCGACAGGGAATCACAGGCTTTGGGATGGGAAGCTTGTCTGTTGATGCTACAGGACTAGGGGCCACCAGGCATACCTTTGCCTGGAAGACTGTACTATAGCCACCAGCAGACGAGCTGAGAGCGGTGAGATTAGGGAGGCACTGCTCCATTCTTTTGAAGCCCCCTAGACCCATGCAGTGTGTCCTGAAGCTGCCCCTACCGGCTCACTGGTCCCCTGTTGGACACAATGTCGGCGACCAATGAAAGCGGCCGTTACTGCAGACTCCAACTGCTCACTGGTCAATGAGGGCTCTCCTCTGTCCAGCTGACAGGAACCGCAGCAGTGAGCATGACCGACTAAGGAAGCAGGCAGAGGTTGCTATGCTTGGCCGTGAGGAGGCGTGCTGAAGCTGGGAGGCCTGGCTGGCTCAGGAGCGCTGCAAGCTGGATGAGTAGAGGGAGCAGGACCCTCAGGAGCAGGAGTGGCTGTGTGAGTCTGCAGAGCAGGAGTGGCGGGAGCTACAGTGGCTGTGTGGCGAGCTGGCCAGCTGGGAGCAGGAGCACGTCAGCAGACCGAATCAGGGGAAGTGATTTTTGTGATCTTCATAAGCTGATTTTTATGAGATTCATAAAGCAAAGGAGTTGAAAATTTAGCTAAAATAAACTATAGCCAAAGAGAAATTTGGTATATTAAGTAGTGTTGTCCCAAACGATTATTCTTTAAACAATTAATGTAACAACTAATTTTTTGATTGATCTAATGATAAAAATAATTTAAGTTAGTCATGTAATACAACAAATCACCCTCCTCCCCCACACACAAATTTGAAATTCTCATTAACATTGCAAATGTATTAAAACATTCCTTAAACATTAGAGCATTAACAAAAAAGACAAAATTTAAGAGATTCAATAGGATTTCTATGCTAGACTGAAGTGAATAAGCACTGCATTAGTTTTTACTTAATTATTTCAGTACACCAATTTGACTTTAATATTTAATTAATATTTATGAGGGAAATTTACAAAATAGCATAGCACTGCTGGCACCGACGATATTAGACAGAACTATATTGGCCTTACAAAATAGCGTCGCACTGGCGATAATAGACAAAACCATATCGGAATTCAGTCTAATGGATATAGTTTTAACGGTGCCAGCAGTGAAAGAACTAGCCAGCTTATTAGCGGAATAACTTTGTATTGTAAATGAAAACCATGCCGCAGGTCCAATAAATAAAATATTGCAGCTCTCGAGTGGCGAAGAGATCATTAGATGGACAGTAAAGTTCAGTTATTAGCAGATTGCTTTATTGCACAAGTCTTAAGGACAGCGTTAACGTGCTTCCGAGAGGATAAAATACTTTCCCTTACAATATGTTTTGCTTATCACTTAGTGCATTGCATGTACAGAACATTTACGTAGTTTTACATAACGTGTCAACACAAAAATTGCACGTTGACGCATTTTTATAATCGTCATCGTCGATTTTGTAGAATAATCGTCCCAGCCCTAATATTAAGTAATGAGTTGAGGTGTCAAATAAGTTGGTGGTGTTGCTGAGAGCTGTGCTGACACAAAGCAGTGGCGACAGATCACTTGCTTTAGCTCAATATTGTCTTTATGGCATATAAATCTCTCACGAACGTTCCATGCCGTCTGTGACCAAGTCAGAAAACAAGGACAAGAATGAGTACAACTGGCTCTGCGAGCGCATGCAGATCTCAGGCAAAAGCAGTGGAGGTAAACTTTACACTGATTTATTAACATTAAATAATCTGGGAAAGGAACAATCATGAAAATTGCAAAGCTTGCCAAGTTTTGTTTCGTATGACAGTAAAGCAAAAGTAATTGATGGTCTCAACCTAGCTATCATGGTCCTTCTGATGTGACAGTTGCATGTGCATGACTTGCGATGTCAGCATTAACGTTGCACATTGTTCTGGTCTGCATTGAATGCGGTTGAATAGCTGATAAATATTGTGTATGTATTTCATGTTCTGTGTACCGTTCTATTCAGCAGTCTAATTTTATATGTGGAATACCTGCACAGAAATGAAAATCCTAAACATAAAAGACCCAAAATTTAAAAGCCTCTTTTTTCAAAAATATTATTTTTGAAATGAACACAATGAGCCCCATTGGGTATCCTGACCTCTTTGACATGCCGTACACCCATCTCACACAACTAAAAAGTACAAGGCAAGTATCAAGAAAAGCAGGCATAATACAAACATACAGATTGGCTATGTTGTGAAATTCTGTCTGAAAGCTTGCTTCCCTCAGTAGGTTTTCACCAAACCGAACCAAGCTGCAACAGTGATGACTGTTGTGAGACTATATGGGCACAGGTGTTATTACCACGGGCATCAGCCGCGAGACAGTAGGGAAGAGGGCAGGCCGCAAGTCCCAATGAATATCATCTCTGAGGGCGGAAACACCATTCCACTAAGTGCAGCAGTCATTACTGAACCCTGCCCGAAAAAATGCGTTTCCCACATGTACAGGTCGCCGTCAACTTACGACCGTGGTCGGTTCTCGACTGACTGGTCGAAAATAGATTTGGTCGTTAGTCGGTATACTGTATAATGAAATTATATCATCTTTAAGATACATTGTTTGGTGTACTTCTTATCACAATTTTCTTACTTAATTGCTGCCAGCAGCTGGGGCAGAACATGTCATACACTCATGCTGGGCGACAGTAGCGCTTCCAGCCCCGGCGCAGTCATGGTCACACGTCTGCCATCTTGTAACGGCCCTAAAGTTGATCCAGCATAAGTTGCACGGGTCGTAAGTTGACAACGACCTATTCGATCAGGCTCACAATTTTCATTCTACCTACATCCCATTTTATTCCTTTAATTCCAGCTAGATGCACTTGTGCTAATCACCTATTAATGTGGGAAGAAATTGCTAACCATGTAACACACAATTGCCAAAAACCTCATTTTATGATAAAACACTGAATATGAATCAGATTTTTAAGGCATCACCCATAGCTGTGCAGGTCACGTCTCTAAGTATGTAGAATAAAATAGACATACTGAACCCGAATGTCCAGGTAGAGGAGGAACAGAAAATGGCAAAATGTTTTAACAAACACTGAATCACAATTGCAATATTTTTATATATATATATTTTTTCCACTCAAGTGACCATGAGTAACCTCTGGTCATCCATTCCAAAGCTCCAACTTCACCCATCACACTATAATGTTGGAAGACAAATATGAAATTTAGATCTAAACATGTCATTAACTTTTAAAATGCTACCAAGATTGTGTGAAAAGTGAAGTTCTCCATTATCAGGGATATCTACGATGTAGGATGTAACTTTCAGACGATGACACAATGGTCTTTATTTAGCACTTATGATAAAATGTCACGTTTCAGCTTAAGCAGTCGCCTACATTTCCAGCTGTTCATTTCTAGGAAACTTATTAGGAAATGGATGCTGGTTTATTTACGTCGTCAACAGAAAACGATAAGCCAGCCACAAATGAACGAAGACCACCATGTATTTCAAAAAGAAAAAAAAAATACTTCCCCAGAGTGATAGGAAATATTTTCAACTGAGAAACCTACGAAAAACCACAATCTCACACCATCACCATCAATGGGGCATTTCTTTGACTTCACACACTATAAATACACGAGTCTAAACGACACACATCAATCCACGCCAGATCTGAGTTGAAAGCAGTTGCTTAAACTTAGTGTCTGTAACAACAGAACTTGTACACAAATAATCTCATCACATTGGATAAATGGATTCACTACAACGTTTCACTTTCCTCCTTGGAGTATATGTGGTGTCTCTTGGACTGATATGTGCTACTGATTATATACCGGAAAGCTTGAGAGAAGATATCAAGAAGGTTAAAGAGCATATTGTAAGTACAAACCAGCTTTCTGATGGCTGAATAATACCAAAAAATATGAAAAAGGGGCTTGTCACACTTGTAAGCAATGCTGCCATAACTTGAAAATCAACAGGATGTTTTACGATTTCTACTGCTGTTTATTTGACAAACATGATCTGTATAGTAGTACCCAACACAGTTTCTGATGTCATGCTCCAAGAATTCTGAAATGGGACAGCAATGAGTGAAAAGAGATGCAGCTATTGTCAGTTGGTTTCCATTATGACAATCAATGAGGCAAATTATTAACAACAAATGGCGAAAACTACTCAACGGTTAAAAGTTAAATGATGTGGGGTAGGAGCTACTCTTTGAAGGAATGAATACTTTGTTGTATACAAACTCATCACAGAATGCGTTACTCGGCAAAGAATTCTATTCAGATGGACATATGTCCCAATTTTATAATCATTTAACCCAACTTTTGTAAAATACTGCTTTTCTTTCATTGCAGAAAATGAGTGATGGAGATAAACGGCTGTTCGGAAATCCAGTTTTTGTCAAGCATTTGGAGAATCTTGACTCCAAGTATCAAGTAAGTCAGACCATGCAGTATTCCATTCACAGGTGAAAGCCTCAACATGAGCAGTGACAGATTGCCAACCCTGCCCTTGTCTCTGCCAGGTAGGCCTACAGAAACTGCTTGTGCATGAAATCCTAGACACATATGCCACTATCCTGCGGAAAATGAAGAACAATATTGAGAATGAGAGTGTGCAGCTCAGCATCGCAAACATTGAAGGTGCAATTGGAGTCCTGGACAAGAGCTTCCTGAAGTACAATGACCTGAAGAAAACACTACAAGAGCTCTGGGCCATTAAGGTATGCTGTTATTTAGCATCCGTGCCGTGAGTCAGGTCCTGATCTCCAAGGTTTGGACCACGGTCACACTCCATGTGGGGACATTACCTGTGCGAGACAGCTAAGCTCTTTAAAATTGACAGAGCATCCTTTCTGGTCAAGCCAAGCAAAGCTTTGTCATCATCCCACAAACAGTAAAACAAAATAACAATCCTCCTGGACCCACAGCGCAGCATTCATGACAGGACACACATGACAGTGCTAAAGACTGTGTTTTGGGAATAACTTATACAGTGAAAAAAATACCTATACAATTATCAATAATTTAAGGGGAGGGAAGAGAGCGAAGACTGTGACCCATCTGCCTAACATAACATTAACATAAAATACAACACGCATTTCACATTAGACAAATAATGAACATGGAAATAACACCAGGAAATTACTTTGTGGAAGTCCATGCTTAAAGATGTGCAGCAGTACACAGTGTGTGTGGCCTCATCCATCCCAGCTTGCAAGCCGAGATTCTTTTACACATGGGATTCTTTTGGAATTCTAACTAAATTTGCAGAGGCTGAATCAGATTCTAATCATCCCTAATCAGCTTCACCTAAACGGCATTGTGTTCTTCATTTCCCTCCAGACAGGCGACTTGACGATGCAAAAGAAGGCAATAATGGAGCTGATGAAAGTTTACCAGAAGGCCTCCATACTTGCCCATAAAACGAATGAGAACCAGCGTAAGAGGCGGCAAGCCGTACGCAGGCAGCTACGTTAGACGACCAATGCTGACAGCCCCATGTGCCTACATGTAGATGTATTTATTGTATTTTTATATTTTATTTTATTTAATCTATTTATTTGTGGAAGCTTTGAGTGGTGAATAGCAAGACACTGCATTTTTGCACTTTTCTGTAAGATCTGTTGGCTATTACTGAGATGTATAGTCTATGACTGAATAAAAAGCATACAAAAACACACACAGCTGATATAGCCGTATTTAAAAGTGGTGGATGGTGACTAACAGTAAGGTTCTGCAGTAAAAAAAATTTTTAAAAATCCACAACGCCGGAGCCAAAGTTTCCGAGGAAGATGCAAAATGAATAAGTGTTATCTCAAACTCAGCTGATGAGTCATACTGCTACAAGGAAATGGAGAAATCTGGACCAGATTATGCTGGACCAGTTGCAAAGACCACCGGTTGTCTGCCTACACACACTGTAACTGCAGAGGGTGGGACCATTAGCATGGTGAGGGGAAATAACACCACAGGGTAGAAAGCTTATCAGAAAACATTTGCAACGTTTGCTGTGCAGCATCAGCATTAAATTGCTTTGCATCTTAGATGAGCGTAGTAGAAACTTATCAAATGCTTTATAGTTTTATATTTTTTATACAGATAGGCCGGAGCGCTGCAAGGATCACAAGACATTAGGGGCTTAGGCTTGTTTGTGTCTAAGGGCATGGTTTTTAACACATCTGAGCTAAACAAATCAGTTGAGGCTTATTGGAATTCATGGCCCAACCTCGCAACACCTCTAGAGATGGTTTTTGATATTCTGGTTAAGAGCCATTTCTCTGACATACCACAACAGAATGTCCTGATGAAAGAAAGATTTGGTTTCAAGGTCACTTAACGCTGAGTTACCTTTTGTTTACGGTAATGCTGAGTCTGTTGAATCACGTGTTACTATGGACCAGGGTACTCAATAATTGCCAAATGCCAAAAAGAGAGGGCTAACGCACTGATTGCTAGCATTAACCTGCTTATATTTGTTACTAATGGATGCTTTTCTAACACTTCAAGCAGATTTTTTGGGGGTGATAACAGACAAGTTTTAGGCAGAATTTTTATAGTGTAATATATGTCAAACACCAAAAAAAGTGGACAAAAGGAAAAAAAAATAATATGCATTTGTCATCTATCTTTTTACACATTGTAATGTCATGCTGGAGCCGACTTCAGGAATTACAGAGGACAAGGCAAGGGGACAAGCTGACACACCATGTGCAATTCAGAGTTGCTGGGTCATAGTGCTGCCCACAGGTCAAATATTACAAAAAAAATATATATCACTTTGCAATGGTTAAATACATTGATACGGGCCCTACGGTGGATCTACCTCATAAAGGGAGGTGAGAGGTCAGGTTCGGTCAAAGTGTTTTGGGTGAGTGGAGGGTGACGGCAGAGTCCTCATGCTTTAAAATAGCAAAGTTACAAAACTGACTTAGTCCACGTGATATGTTTGCAAAAATTTCTCTTGTGTCTGAGTTTTGGAAGTTTAACGAAAGTTTTGTCATTGGATTACGAGGACTGGGTGAGTTTTGGTTCCCAGTACTGTAATATGCATTGAGGAAGCTTGACTTTACGTCAGTGGCAAACAAAAATTGGACTGAGCTTGGAAATTTTGAAAATTCTGGGTTCTTCACCAATGAGATAAGCCAATGGGTTTCCCACACCAGCTCGTACAGACATCTCTTCAAGACAATAAAAACCAGCCCAATTACAGATTGCTTTTTACCATTCTGCATAACTCTAAACTCCAGTTCTCTAAGGTTCCAAGGCCTTACCTGAGATCATTTATAACATCGCATTAGCTTGTGATTAAGTAGGCAGATGTGGTATTATGGCAGCAGTATGTTACGAAGAGTAACCATTTAAAATGCCATTCGGTCAATCAGATAAAGTTGTATTTAACACTCTGTACATTGTGCAGTGAAATGCACAATGACTGCGAAACAGGGAAAATAAGCATAGAGAGACCAAACATTAACATTAAGTAATAAACATAATCATGAACAATAATTATATGCAATCATATATTGTCCTCATCCATAAATACAAGAAAATGGATACAACCTGGGACGGCATGGTGGTGCAGTGCTTAGCACTGTTGCCTCACATCTCTGGGACCCAGGTTCGAGTCTCCCCCTGGGTTACATGTGTGTGGAGTTTGCATGTTCTCCCCATGTTGTCGTGGGGTTTCCTCCGGGTACTTTGGTTTCCCCCCACGGTCCAAAGACATGCTGAGGCTAAGCAGAGTTGCTAAATTGTCCATAGGTGTGTGAGTGTGCCCTGTCTTGGGCTGGCCCCCTGTCCTGGGTTGTGCCCAGCCCAATTACAGACTGGGATAGGCTCCGGACCCCTCACAACCCAGAAGGATAAGCGGTTTGGAAGAAGGATGGATGGAAACAATCTGTCAGCCTTTATATGAATAACATTTAAAGATATGAGCAGGACAGTCTTCCATAGTCCATTGACATGTAGCTGTTATTTGACCATTTTCACTTGAACCAGAATATAGCAATAAACAGCCTTGACATAACTACTCCTCTTCTAACCATTTATCAAGTACAGGGTTACAGGAGAAGTGGGGCTGGAGCCTATCTCAGGCAACTTGGTACAGAGGAATACCCTGGACAGGACGCCAATTCCTCACATGCAACACACACTATGAGCAATTTAGAGATGGATGACCAGGGGCGCTGTAAAGGGGGCAGGGGGGACTTAGGACAATGCCAAGGGCCTGTGAGTGACTGGGGCCCTAAAAAACAAGGAACAGAACTGGATTGGTCTGGGTTGGGGACCCAATATGGCATGCTTTCATGGTGCCCAAAATCTCTAGCAACACCCCTGTGCATAATGTTTTTGGAAACTCACACCACACAGGACGAACATGCAATCTAGACACTCACAGCAAGGGCACTTAACTCAGGAGCTGTCGCAGAATTGCCACCCAGCAAGTAGAATATGGTGCAAACAGCATAAAGGTCACGTGTTCAAACGCCAGGGAGCGCCGATTAATTACAGGCCACTAAAAAGGATGAGGTTACATAGCAGGTTGTTACAGCAAAATAAAATGGCAAAAAGACAGAGGAATATTTTGAATTTTTTTTCCCCCAAAGCAGCAAAGCCATCAGAACCCAAGCAGAACAGAAACACAAAACCTAACGGAAGGACAAGCAGAGACAGTGAGGAGAGAAACAGCATTTGTGGATGCTAATGTTAATAAGAAGGACCATAAAAATTAGCAAGAAAACGCATATGAAAAGTTTGATGCGGCTAACAGGTGTCATGTGTGCCCTACAATAGACTCCCGACCCCCCTGTGACCATGAGGAGAACAAATGGTTACGGAAAATAGCAGGATAGATGGATGATGCATGCTTAAGTAGTTAATAAGATTTATCATTGTTAAAGACCAAGTTGCATGCATGAGGTCATCAGGCTTATGCAACGATGCAAAGTACCAGCACAGAACATAGCAGAATGCTGGTTCTGCCCCCCCCCCCCCGCCCCCTCCCCTAAACTCTATCCATGGTGGTGACGTGAGATTGGACAAATTCCACAAATGACTTCTTCAAATAGTTAGCTATATAGCTATTTCTACAAAAAAAAGAAATGTATATAATTTTTCATGTTTTAGCAGTTTGCATAAGTAATTTCCTCTGGAATAAAAGTACTCTGAATCGGAATTTGTGTTAATGGAATGGGGGATTCTTTCCTTGTTTGAACAGCATGGTTGGACCCAGTGTGTAGAGAGAGAGAGAGAGAGAGACAGACAGACAGAGACAGAGACTGACTATATTTACACAACGTCAAATTATTTCCTGTGCACTTTCAGGTCATCAGCGATCAGTAGAAGCATCGCAGAAATTAGCGCAATCTTAGAAAACCCTGCTGGGGAAAGGCCGGGCTTTAAGTTTCATGCTGGGGCCCCTTTCCTCCCAGCTGAGCCACGTGGCTAGTTTATAAGAAAAGGAAAGTAAAGCTTGAGAGTGGTGGGGGAGAGGGGAGGGGAGTTCTGGGGCGCATCACACAGATCGAGAGGATGCAGAGTGATTCCTGGGGGGGCGGTGGTTCGAGGGCGCATCACACATAGACAGAGAATACAGAGCGATTCCTGGGGGGGGGGTTCTGGGGTGTATCACACATAGAGAGACAATGCAGAGTGATTCCTGGGGGGGGGGGGGGTTCTGGGGTGCACCATACAGAGAGAGAATGCAGAGTGATACTCGGGAAGCAGCTATTCAATCATCAGGGCGACGATATGTCTGAGCCACATACTTATTTTCTTTAAACACACACTTAAAATATAATAATAAAGAAGAAGAGTAGTAGTTTTATTTCTAATTATTATAACAAAAAAATTAAAGATAACCAGTTTACCTTATAACATCTATGCCACATCAGCCTTTTGTGGAATTTGTATGTGCTTATCCTTCAGTGGTTCCAACAAAGATTTTTTTGAATGGAGGTTTGCGAGGGCATGGATTCCCATGTCAATGTGCTGGGTCAAACACATAACCTCACAGCTGGATCAGAAGAGGACCCCAAATGCTGGGTCAGGACAGGGTACTTAGAACATAACCCAGCAAAATAACCCAGCAGGCTCAACTCAGCACTTGGGTAAAAAACAGCCTAGCATTTGTGTATCTATAGTGGCCACAGGTGTAGGTGTTGCTAAACTGCTAGACAGCTTGAGGATGTAGGATGATACTAACTTTACCAGGGTTGCTTTTTGTGTGGAGGTCAACAGTGCTGTAGACTTTCTATATGACCTGTCATTTTCATATAGTATAGGTTGCACACAGGCCAAAAGTAGGCCAACTGACAATACTCCACTTAGTTGCTTATACAAGACGGTATGTCCTGTTGGTGAGGAACTAGAAACACAAAACCATAATGTTCCATAATGTAATCACCAGTCCCTCCGTTTTCCAACCACTTTCCCGGGTGTATTATATTTTCTCCTCCACATCCCCATAAGTAATAAAGTATAAAAAATGCACATTCCACCTGCCACACATTTTAACAACGTTTAAGTTTTTACAATGGTCATTGTTCCTTCTCCGACTAGTGACCACAGCCCTGTAATCCAACCTGTGTCGCTCGTTTGTTTTCTTGCTGGCTATAATTGTTTCTCCACAAAAGTACGGTGAATTTTGTGTATTGTTGAAACTATCCATATGCCCCCTCAAAAGGGACACCCCTGTTTAATCCCCATCAGGTTCGATTCTGCCTGTCATCCTAAACAAAGGCGTTATCACATTTTGCAACAGAAGAGCAAATTTCAGGGGTGCAGTAAAGAACTTTTGTTATTTTCCCACAGTCCACAAGCTGAATGAGTTTTGGAAATTTGCTGTTCTGTTTTAAATTTTGCAAGAGTGGTCATCATCTGCTGCAAAAGCAAAATTGTTCAACATCATTTCAAGTGGTTAAGAGGTGAAGTAGCATTTCAAGGTAAAAGATGAAATATTAATAAACACAGATGTAAACACAGAATTAACTTCATGGGATCTTCTATTTCAATGACTAATATTTTATCTTCTTCAAGGTTGTTCCAGGACAGATCAAGGGGTGAGCCAAAGAAATGACAAGGAACAGGCCTCATAAGAGCAACGTTTCATACCGGAGTGTATTTGGTGCAAGCTGCTGATTCTGCTGCTCGCAGGAGAGGAGTAGGAGTCTGTGCCCCCACCTGATGGCATCAGGTGGGCGAAGGCACCAGTATGACCCCGCCCCGCCCATACCAACTGAGCCCGGCAAGTTACTGGAACACATCGGAGATGATGCAGTGTTACTGCGTAACCTGATTCAGTAAAGTTTCCAGATTTATCGTCATATGTACACATATACAATGAAGCTTGTATGCACCTCCAGATGCTGCACAATCAAGGAAAAATTCAAGTGGTCAACGATGCAAAACTTACATAAATTATTGGATCAAAAGTATTGGGACACCTGGCCCTTACACCTACTGGAACTTTTATGACATCCCATTCTGAATCCATAGGCATCACTATGGAGTTGGTCCTCTCTTTGCAACTATAACAACTGCCACGCTTCTGAGAAGGCTTTCCACAAGATTTTGGCACGTGGCTGAGTTTCTGTCATTCCTAAAAGCTTCCACTTTGAAATAATACCACTTACAGTTGACCGTGGAATTTCTAGTAGGGAAGAAAAGGCGACATCCTATGACAGCACCACGCTTGGATTCACTGAGCTCTTCAGAACGACCCATTCTTTCACAAATGTTTGCAAACCTGACTGGATGGCTGGGTGCTTGATTTTATATACGTATGGCAATGGGTCTGAATGGAACACCTGAATTCAGTGATTAAGAGGTATGTCCCAAACCTTTATCCATACAGGGAACATGCATAAAATATACATAACTGAGCTGCATCGTAGTTATACGTATATGGTTTGTGAAACTGAAACATACTTTACAGACAGACTGGAGACGAGCAAGATATTGTGTGATTATTTAAAACTCTTCCTGTGGTTAGCACTGAAAAAACAAGTTTGATTATTTTTCAGGAAATGTCACATGTCAAGCATACCTTTTATGGACCACGACCTATGACAACATAAAGGCTTACTTCAATAGTACCTTTCCATTTTTACCCTTTTCTCAGCCTATTTTCACCAAGCTTGTTCAACCATGTTTCCAGTCTTGACTGTGGTTTGAAGACAATTCTCATATTCTTTTGAGAAATTATAGGTTTCATTATTCGATGGATCTGTTCCTAATTCTCACAAAGTTCTCTCCTCCATTGTTATCGTGCAGCTTCCTAGTTAAAGGTTTCAGATTTGATTAGTGTGCTGATATGTTCATGATTTTCCACAACGCACTGCTCCATAGTACAGCTGTTAATTTAATGCTTATGGAATTGAATTCTTGTGTGTTATGCAACTGACGCTTGATATACTTTTCTTAAGTTAATCTCATCTTAACCTACATAAACAATACAATGCCCCCATCTAACTGTGCACATATCTTAATGCATTATGAGCACAGCCTTTGATTACATGAGTAAAAAATGGCTTAAAAATAGCCATCAATGGAAGGCTCACCTTGGCCTGAGTCCATCTTTATAATTACTAGGGGCAATTCTTGGATTTTTAAGATGGGGGGTATAAGAGGAGCTATAATTCATACAGAGATGTCATCCTCATCTTTGGCCAATTATATATTTCAAATCTGTGATTCACAGGGAAGCTGGCACTCTGGGAGCCAATAAGCAACTGAAACCAGTGCCCCTGTGGTTCCAGCCTGACATACATCCCTGATTACCACCACCAGCACTACTGGCTTGTAACATGCTTTTATAATTCAATCTGGAAATCCGTGGACAAACAATCTTAGACAGTGTCTGTTTGGACAATGTTTGACCAATTTCCCTATTATTGCATTTAATGACTCTTACCAAAATATTATATTCCGCAGATGATCAAGGAATCGACAATTTCATTTTTGGCACAACCATTTCTTTTAATGGTGAAGGCGGGAAGATCGGAGACTGGAGTTGGTGACCTTCAGCCTAATGCAGGGGTGTAGCTAGAAAGTGTAGGTCAGAACGATTTGTAAAGTATGAGACAAATCATCCATCTTTGTATTTCATTTCTGCGATATGAGACAATTAATATACGCCCATGTATTTTTAAGTATACTTGTGCGTATTCAAAGGCCCTACAGCGCCCCTAGCCTAATGCCATCGTTAGAACAAAGGGGCGTTTCTTTCTGGTGTCTGCCATCAATCTGTGTTGCTACAGATACTGAATCAATTCTCACCAACATGGCACAAAAAATACACAATAATCATTAGACAATAAAACACAAAAATGTAAAATTGAAACTAAAATTTCCCCTAGTGAAGTCACGCATGATTCACCAGCGAAGCTGCCTGTTTGTGCCACTTCCTCACAAGGTTCATGAAGGCCTGCGTGTTCATTATTGTCCCATTTACACTCCGCCGGTATGCCAAGCCTCATGGTATCAAGCGGCAATTGGATGCGTGCTGCGATATCCAACTCGTCGGTGTCTTTGGGGCCTCTAACCACATGATGACCCATTCATGCTCAGCACGTAGCTGGGCACCGTCTCTGCTGCTAAGATATCAGGCAGGGCAGGTGTCCGCATGTGTCCACTGAAAGTGATGGAAAATATGTACACTGAACCAATGGGGGCAGAGAGCAGGTCCAATCCGTAACTTGAGATGCAATAACCTGGAGGGCCCGGGTCATCGTCTTGGCTACATATACTAACTCTGAGTATCTAGAGCACGTATCATGTTCATAACACTTGATTTTATGAAATTTTATGGGATTCTTTCCAGCAGATACTGTTTTGGTTGACAGTGGCCATGGCAGCGGTGACTAATCATGCGAATTCCAGTTTCGTGATTTATAGTGCCACTATCAAAGCATCTCTGCCACCTGGTCCCTTACCAGAAGCGATGCAGCAAGCTATCGAGAAGCTTAGAGGATGTCAGAGAATGTGGTAAACGGAACTGCGTAAGCACAGACCATGTAACAGACTGGCATCCTGCTGAGGGATATCTAATTAGCCTAACTGCATCACTTTGGACTGTGGGAGGAACCCCAAAAAGCATGGTGAGAACATGCAATCCCCCCCACGCACATACACATTCACACCCTCAGAACAAAGGTGGGATTCAAACCCAAAACTGTGTGAGGGAATCGTGAACCACCATATTGCCCTTGTTCACACGTATTAGATTCTGTTAATGTTTCAACAGTAATACATATTTAGTACTTTTTGCTTTAAAAAACTGGCCTGTTCTGTACATTAAATTTATCTAGCTCACACTATTACCCAAAGTAATGAACATTTTTGGGGAATCACGGTCCCTGGAGTAACTGGAAGCTTAGGGTAGGGTTTCTACCTTCAATGTGCAGAAATAAGGGACATCACTGCCCCCCCCCCCCAAGCTCCCCATATAATTTACCGATGGGGGGGGGGGGGGGGGGGGGGCAGAAACACGAGAAATCACATTCTCATAAAGCATTACATTTGGGACAAGTGGCACTTAAGGGTCTTGCTCAAGGGTCCTACAGTGATACCACTCTGCCAAACCGGGGATCTGAACCGATGACCTTCTGATCACAGGCACTAAACACACAACACCTCCGTAAACTTTAAACCATTTTTCAGATTAGTGGATTTTGTGATGATTCCTTGTAGTTTTGTGATTTTCCTTTGAGCAAGCTAGCATTAGCTGTGCTGATTTATTTTGTCGTGGACATCATGCTGCGGTCTTCTTTGCTTTTGTAGACCACCTTCATACGAGGCAGACACCCTCCTCAACCGACAGCATGAATTTTCTTGACCTTTTGAGTCAATGGAATGTGCAGCGTCTTTATTATCAGCAACAAAACGCAGCGTACCCATCTAGACAACACATGAAAGAAAAGTTTTAATAAAGACAAGTATTAAGCTTCTACTGCAGCTAGTTTTCAGACACTTATCACAAAGTAACTCATGCAGAGCACAATTTTACTTTCTGTATAAGCAACATCTAACTATCCAAGAATGTCTGCAAAAGATACGCCTTTCGGAAACTTGTTGACACGTTGAGAATACATTGGTACAACTGCCAAAAAATTATAGGAAGTCACCTAGCAGTACATACAAAAAGGGAACAGGGATATATATGGGCAACATGCAACATCATCCGCAATGACAATATCCATAGACGCAGGAAATTACAGTCAAATGTCAGTCTTACGAGAAACTTGTCTTTATGGCTTACTGTTAGAGGTGACGAACTACTCCTGACATCCTGGGAGACATATAACACTAACATATGTAAAAACATCTTGCTGAATATATACAGCAGATGTAATAAATTCAGAATCTATGATTGGTATAGAACCTAACCAAAGTGAATTGTTTTGACCAGATATCTTTGTACTTTCAGCTTAAAGTATAAAACTCTTTAGCTGATTTTTTTTTTTTTTGCTTTTCAGTGCAGATTTGGGCAGTGCAATTGTGAAGCATCTGCAGATGTTGCTGTACATGAGAAGACCATCTATATCCAGCCCAGTGGTGGCGTGCGGTAGCATGCAGTGGTACGTCTGGGCAAGCATGCAGTGCAGTTGCACCAGTTTGACTTACTCACATGGGCCAAGCCCGATAACCGCAAACTCTGATAGAGGGAGAGCCTGCCAAACAGAGCTGATCGCCCATCATGACCTTGACCTTTCTCAGAGGGCAACAACACCATCTCTTCACCACCGGTTCTGGCAAAATCTGAACGTGGAAATGGACAGGTACATGTTATCCCAACCTGGGCTATGCACATTGGTGGATGTTGCTCAGATGCTTTACATAAATGCAGCAGCTGATAAAAATCTGGGGATCTGAACTCTAGCCAGCCCTATAAGATGCTAAAGTAGGACACCAGGCTTTTTCTGAACAGTAGGTGTCAGTAGGTAACACTTCAACTCAACATATCTATGAAGATACTTTGAGACATTTCAGGAACACTTTACTTAAAGGTCGCGTTTTTAGTCATTTATAACCACATTCACAATGAATATTAATGTATTCAGAAAGCATTATAAACAAGGCTATAAATATTTCTAAAAAGGCATAATGCATTATAGCCATGTGTATTATGCATTATGAATGCTTTATGATCTCATCTATAATGCACCATAGATACCTTTATATATCTTTAGGTTGAAAAAAATGGCACACTTTCTTCCATAATAATGTTTATCATGTAATGTTTATTAATGTATAATGGAAGTCGCTAAGGTATGTTAGGATGTTAAGCATCTGCAGGTTTCACAGGGCACACATGCACACTCTCACATACAGAGTTCTATGAGCATAACTTCCTGTCTTTGGCCTGCAGGAAGAAATTGCAGTATCATAAGGAAAGCTGTCCTACATCTGAAGAACGTTTGGAGTAGCAGCGTGGTGCAGCCGTGACACCCAATGTGCCTCCATGTCACTCAGCTTGATTTTATCATGTGTGAATCAATGTATTAATAAACACGTTGTTAAATGCATAGTCACAGGAATTGCTCTGTACTTCAATAAACTGCATAATGACAAGCTGTTTTCCTGGTCGTGATGTTTGAACACTGAGCAAATCAGAGAACGGACTACAGCAAAGCTACGGAAGATACTTAGCAGGTCGCGGTGGGGAAGGTTAGCCACTCGTGTCATTACTGACAAGATCCTACAAATGCAAATGCTACAGGCCCCTCTGAAGGAGTGCAAAAAAAGAAGAAAAAAAAAAACGAAGCAATCAATATAAAGTGAAATTAATCCAAATGGGAAAGTCTTTAATTTTGCAGACTTTCACAAAACACACAATATTTACTAAATCTATCCTTCAAGGGCTCCAAAAGAGTAGTCACTGCTTAAGATAAAAATCAATATAACTTGTCACCTTAACAAGGTTAAGTGTAAGTGTAGGTTAGTGTAAGTAAAGTAACATGTCTAGTAGTTAATGTAGCCTCAAACAATGGATCAACAATAAGCTGCCTTTACTTAGTCGCTTTTGTGTGGTATCAGCTGTGTTGAGGCCTTGGGTCTCTGCTAGGCTACCTTCTGCAGCATACCTCTCCTATCGCTGCGATCGGCAGCATGCCAGCAGTGCACTGAGCTTGGGAGAGGGGTGTTGTTGCAAATGATCCGCTGCGAAGCTACTGAGAAACCCCCAGCCATTGTCATTTCTAGTAAATCTCTGTTGTAACTTACAATAAGGAGTATGCTCTCTTCGCAGGACGACAGACCACAGGCAGTGTCAGTCAAGCGAAGGACCGTACACGTCACACACCACAAACCAAGAGCGTGTAGAACGTTTAAGTTCACACAGATCAGCCCAGCGGCTTACAGGATTAATGACGGCTGTTTGTCAGCTCTTGTAGCTTCGAGTGCTAACAAGCACGTTCAAGGAGAAAGACGAACTGACATGTGTTTGGGAGCGCCCCACAGTTGCAGCGCCATTTTTTTTTGCTGGTGTCACCAATTAGGCTAACGGCGCTTCAGTGTTTCTACCCTTTTGCAATGTAGCTCTTCTTCATATAGGTCTCTCTTGTCTGTCTCTAAGCTTAACAAGAAGGCGTAGATGATATCTTAGGTTTCAATATCGCTATGCAGACCACAGTCGAAACGCCAGTCTGATTCGAGCTCAGCAGATCCTGCAATGCAGTGGGCTAAAGGATCAGCCCACGGCAGACACATACCGAAACAGCCAAGAATGCTGGCTGAATCTATAACCTGAGGACGTCTCCAAAAACCTGATCATAGACTCCATGTAAGAAGCCTTCTTAAAGAACTGAGACAGGCAGCTTCGTACGGTGCTCACAGAAAGTCATGTGACACTTGCTTAATTCAGTAAAAATTTTACAAACATACTAGTTTCACAAAAAAATCCATTGACATGCAATCTGCACAGATCTTCCACACAAATATTTTAAATGTCAGTCATTCAGTTCTGGTAGTCTTTTCACTATTACTTGCAACTGTAAGTCATCGACTCCCAAAGGGGTACTAAACACAAACGTTTGGTGTTTCATGTCATTGCAAAGGTGTGACTAATTCAAAAGCACCCAATAACATTGCTTGTCAATTAACGTTTTAACTCAGCTCTTTTAGAACTATTGTTCAGGTTTCAGTTTATTACTGCATAAAATAAATGTTTTACTGGTTGTTTGTGGTTGTAACGTGATATATATTTGTAAACAAATAAAGTATTGATGTTTTAAAACCAAAAACTTCACAATATTTTTATTGAATTAAGCAAGCATCCCAAGACTTTCTATGAGCACTGTACATATATACATTCTATCCAGTTATACACCAATAAATCACCCATAACTGGATGGACAATCCATTATATACTGTCAATCTGAGACCAAGACAACTGAGTAACTTCTACATAATTAATTTTTTTTTAGAAATATTGCATGAATTAGTACGGCACAATGACATCAGTCCCTGAGCCACAGGCCACACGGCATGGTTGCTTCAGGAGATGTTCCGAGTACTCAGTAGCCAGCATAGGGCAGAGCAAGGGAACAACGGGAACACCGGCTCCTCTGCGTGCGCTCAGGAAAAGTCTGACCTTCACAGCTGCTTACAGTACTTGTATATTTTGTGTTGACGTTAAGCCTATTAACAAGACTATCCATGCAACCATGCAATCCATCCATCCATGCAACCAGTACGACCAGTGTATATGCACAAATGATGGGCAAACATAATTGAGTTTCTTTGAACTGCAGGAGGAAGTCCCACGCAGAGTGGGGGGCGACGTAGAGAACGCATGTTTTGTTGTGTGATCGCAGTGCTAAACTAAGATGGTTATTCATGGAACAACAGAGAAATGAAAGCACACAAGTTTCCACCTTGTGGGTGTCAAAGGAAGGTGTTTGCTGTAGGTGAGGGGTTTCTCTGTGATAAGCATTTAGCAGGCTTGTGAACCTCCTAATGTCTCTGCTAATAGTGTCTGCTTGGCTCATTATTCAATAGCTTCAATTGAATTCAATTCATTCCTTCTGAAATCATTTCAAATAAAATAAGAACCGATTTAGGAGTTTGGTTCTTAGGAAAACTTCCAAATAGCTGCAGCTGTTTTTAGCAACAAGATGCACAACATGGACAAATATTTTGGGGCATTTGGTCATTACACCTACAAGAAGTATTATGACATCCCATTCTAAACGCATACGGATGAATATGGAGTTGGTCCCCCCTTTTCCAGCTATAACAGCTGCCACTCGTCTGGGAAAGCATTTGTAAGGTCAGGCACTGATGTTGGAATGTGAAGGCCTGGCTTGTGATCTACGTTCAAGTTCATCTCAAAGGTATTCGATGGGGTTGAGGTCAGGGCTCTGTGTGGGCTGGTCAAGTTCTTCTATGCCAGACTCACCCAACCATGTCCTTATGGACCTTGCTTGTGCACTGTGGCACAGTCATGTTAGAACAGAAAAGGATCTTCCCTGAACTGTTCCCACAAAATTGGAAACACAGAATTGTCCAAAATGTCTTGGCATGCTGAATCACTAAGAGTTCCCTTCACTAGAACTAAGGGGTCTAGCCCAACCCCTGAAAAACAACCCCATACCATTATTTCCCTCCACCAAACTTTACCGTTAGCACAATGCACTCAGGCAGGTAATGTTCTCCTGGCATCTGCCAAACTTTTCCATCAGACTGCCAGATAGAGAAGTTTGATTCAGTTCACAGAACATGTGCTCCAGAGTCCAATGAAGGTGTGCTTTACACCAGTCCTGATGCTTGGCATGCAGCTACAAGGCCATGGAAGCTCATTCCATGAAGCTTCCGGTGCAGTTCTTCTGCTGGGGTTAATGGTAGAGGTAGTTTGGAATACTGCAGTTATTGAGTCAACAAGGAGTTGGTGACTTTCATGCATTATGCACCTCAGCACTTGGTGACCCCACTCTTCTACTTTACGTGGTCTGCCACTTCATGCTTGAGTCTCATTTGTTCCTAAATGCTTCCACTGTGCAATACCACATACAGTTGACCATGAAATATCGAGCAGGGAAATTTCATGAATTGACATGAATGGCAAAGGTGCCATCCAACGACCACACAGCACAGTTCACTGTGCTCCTCAGAATGAATCATTCTTTCATAAATGTTTGTAAACCAGACTGCATTGCTAGATGCTTGATTCTATATTTTTAGCAATAGGTCTGAATGATACCACTGAGTTCAGTGATTAAGAGGTGTATCCCAATACTTATGTCCATAGAGTGTATGTGGTGATGGGAACATGTTTAGTGGGAGATATCTAGCATTACCAAGTGATAAGTATTTACTAAAATCACAATGCTATTTTCGTGGCCGATGGTATCCCTCACCCGACCCAGCCGATCCCTTTATGTTGTTATCGGTTGTAAAATGTTAACTATCATGCTTGTTTAGACCAATAGCCATTTCACAGAACAAACCACCCAAACATCCCAGCAAAATGAGATATCTCTGCCAAACATGTAGATATAATGATTTTGTGTCCGCTGGTCTAGGACCACACCTGAATGTCTGCACAACTAATATCAGGTTCATGATTGGGAGGTCTGATTATAACAAACAAACAAACAAATTTATTTTTGTATAGCGCAGTATCACGACATTACATCATCTCAAAGCGCTTTACAGCATCCTCACCCAAAGCCCCCCAGTGAGTTAGCCAAAGGCGACAGTAGCAAGGAAACACTCCCAAAAAGGAAGAAACCTTGGGAGGGACCAGACTCAAAGGGGGAGCCCATCCTCCAGGGGCCGACAGGGAGAGTCTTAACCCTTCTTGGATGTAAATATGCAGTTTGATATTTGAACATCTGTCTAGGAGATTTTGTGGGATGTCTGTGGACATGCAAGACAGATGTAAGACCCATCAGAAATAGACGTCAATAGAACTTTCATTCTGGCTTCTCAGGGGACATCTTTTCAATGTCTGACAAGACGTTCAAAAGACCTATTTTAAACGTACCTTTTCTCAGTGGGATAAAGGACATCATGTGACCCACATGTGATCTCACCAACACCAATGTGCATGAAAAATCATCAAAAAGGGGGTTCGAAAGAGGATACTGGGAGGTAAGATGCAGGCAGCCCCCACCCCCAAATGTGGCAGAGAGCTGACTCACAGTTTCCCTTTTTCTTCAGCCCCATACCTACACCCTAGGCCACCTTGGTACTCGTGTGGGGGGAGGGGGGTGACACATGACATTTCTGTCTGCAACAGAGATATGTCACTTCCTGATTGGTGCTCTTTGATCACCACAAATTAATCACACAGTTGGGATGGCAGCGTGTGGGTGTTGGAGTTTTGAGAATTAAAAAAAGAGAAACTTAGTTTTCTGTGGCAACAAATGAACAAATGTGAAACACGCTGAACTGAGGGTTTTCGGCTCTCGGATGCGGCAGCGCCCTCCATCTACCAGGCTTGTAGAGGGGAGGGTTTTCAATGCGCAGTAGGAAATGCTGATGATTTGGGTGAATCCCTGGTGAAGGGCGGAGACAGAGTAACTGATGCTGAGCAAACACAAAGCATCTGAATTTCCACAGGCGAAACGCAAACCACCACGCCCTTTAAGAGGCACAGGTTTCCCATTGACGTGATCGCGACTTCAACTCCCAACATAATGCTCATTCCTGTATTCCAAAATAATGATACTCTTGCTTTGGTGAAATTTAATGCTGAAAAAAAGGTTTAATGTTTAATCTGGAAGATGTTATGGTTCAGAATGTTGTAAGTCTGTCTGTGCAGGTAAAATCAGTGTGAACGAAAAGAGGTCACAAACCTCACTGCTTACTCATTGCCCAACTTTCGTAGCTATAGTTTGCCATTTGCCTTGAAGCAATTCACCAGCATGACAAGTGTTTGTATACATTATCATGGTAACAGGGCAAGTGTAAGATGATGTCAGGCTTCAACAGATTACTCACTCACTGCATGCAATGAATTTCAGTTGGTTATCAATGTTTAATGGCTATAATTATCATCAGACATTTAACGATAAAGTAGGCTGCCGTACAGAAACAAAATAATTTATGCCAAAAAGCAAAAAACCCAAACAAAATACTATTAATGGCCTCATTTTTGTTTTATAGACAGAGAATTGCAAAAAGCAGACAACCATTTTAAGTGACATTGAGGGGAAGAGGAACAATAAACTGTAACTGCCAGCTCCGTTTGGAATGCTTCTGTGGTATGATTTTCCAGTGACGGAAATAAGTCCAACATAAATCTGCATTATCACCAAGACGATGGCTGAATTCTTCCAATGGTCATTCATCTCACCTTCACCAAGAAACCAGTAACGTTCAACAGCACTTTTCCCCATTGCTGGCTAATGTCATGTTTTTGACTCATTGGAATTTTGCATGACTCACCGACCTGTTTCAGCCACTGAGTGAAAAGCTAACTGCTATTTTTTTCCCTAATCGTGTTTCCTCAAGCCTTTGACTCTCCTAAGAATGGTTTTCAAATAAGTTCTTAAGATTTAACACATATGTCACAGCATCAGGGCATCCATCAAAGACATGGTAGTCATGTATAGATAAAAATGCCACTAGCCCCAGTAGAGGGAAACATAAAATGCAGCTTACAGTGGTAGGTAAGGAGCATACACTGACAGCACATTGCTGCACCCACTACACAACATACCACCTCAGGGACGAGAACCTGAGTGCAGCCATGTGGCAGGTGATACCTCAGCCAATCCTGTCACCAACCCCCAAATTTCCCTGTAACTTGGAGGACCTCCTTGCAGAGCTGGATGTAGATTAACATCATACCCAGGACAAGGCAATTGCAGGTTAAGGGCCTTGCTCAAAGGCCCAACAGAGTAGGATCACTCCTGGCATTCACAGGATTAAAACCAGTGACCTTCCGATTGCTGGCACCAAGCCTCAGAACTACCACTTGCCTACACAGCTTACAGTATCCATCCAATAATTTTATTTGTTAGGAGTGTCTAAAGATTTTCACATTGGTAAAGAGTATGAAGTCCAGCTGCAATGTGCATTAAAGTTGTTGTAATGGTATTGTGAGATAGATTTGGCTCTTTCAATAGTTCCCAGAAGATAAGAGAAATGCAAGTAAAAAGCAGGCTTATAGATTGGGCCATGCTGACAGCATGGGAATGCGTGAAAGTTGCATGTTCCCCCTACGGCACTTAGCTTTCCCTGGGTACTCTGCTCTCTTCTCGCAATCCAAACATGACGAGAAAATTTCCAAAACCGACTCAGTCCATTTCTTCTTGTTTTTGAGATGACACAGTATTGACACAGTATTGGGATGCAAAACTCAGCAAGTCTTCACGCAATCCAACAAATATATTTTGTTAAAATATCCAAAATTCACAGAAATTCTCGATAACGCATCCGAGTGAGTTTTGGAAAATTGGCTCTTGAATTAATCTTATAAGCATCTCTAAACGGTAGTATAGTGCATGCGTGTAAGTGTGCATGCCCTGCGAAAGACCGGCCTTCTATCTAGGGTGTGCCCTGGCTGCCTGTTCTGGGTTCCTGGCCTTCCAAGGGGAGGGGGGGGGTGTCTAGGTTTGGGTCCTAAATCTGTAGGAATACCCCTGCCTCCCAAGTCTAAGAAGAAGACACAGTCAGGTGGGTTAATGGACGGACACCTGGCCAATGGAGACACCTGCTGTTTAGAATATGTAAAGTATTGTTCACTGCTCTAGCAAGAACAAATATGAAAGAAGAAAATGCAGATGAGGATGAAATAAATGAAGGGAACTGCAGCCCTGCGGATAACAAGTGTTCACCTGCAGAAACCATCCAGCCAGTGACTCGGGAACAAATAAAGACGCTGTAAACATGTTATCTTGTGTGCTGTGTCATAAAGGTGTCTTTATGTTAATCTGACTGTAGAAACAGTGAATACTCGCACAAGGTGGCCTCTAACCCTGTAATGACGCAGTGCCTAGCGAAACAGGCAACACATCCAAATCAGGTGCGAAAATATGGACCAAAGTTCCACCTAGTGGTTTTTTGAAGCAACTGCATGGATATGATAACGTAGTACCTGGATTAAAATGGATTAAATGAGCAGATCTCAGCTGTGAACGGTGCAGATTTTTATTACTTAAATGATCATTGATAATTAAAATAACATTTTACACATGATCATGACATCTGTGTTATATTGCCTATAAAACTGTTTCAGCGACAGGTTCCATATTAATTGCAACCATTTATTATGGATCACAGTGCTTTAATTGGAAGCATTCAGGCTTTCCAACAATTCATCCACCATCCTATAGAGGACCACTGTGAGCCTATCGCGAGACACAGTGAACTAAAAAGGGGACAGCCTGAACAGAAAGCACAAAGTCAAAGCACCAGTATCTGCATGGAGCACGTCAGAGATCATGAACAAACTGCACACAGAGAGCTGGGGATTCAAACCTCGCATGTCTGAAGATGCAAGGCTATAGCGCTACCCCGTTTTATGCTAAATTATTATATATATATATATATATATATATATATATATATATAATACAGTGGGTGCATTCTAAGTTTATTCTATTGACATTCATGCACTGCATGCATACTCCAAAATCTTTTTGTTAAAAGGTATGAAGTTTAGTGAAACGTACAGGCAGGGCTGTCGGATATGGATATTGTAGCAGATTCTGCCAGCACTTGACAGGTGTCCTTGAATACGTAAAATTGGGAAGTGAATGGACCAATGGTGACATTTTGTAACGGGGGCCAGGGGCAAATCTAGAATTTGAAAATGGGGGCTCAGCCCCCTAAATAAGTACAAGCTAAACACAGTACACTTATTTTACAGTGGGTTAATTTAGATAAATATGGATGTAAAATGTACGTTTTGTTTTTTTTTTAATTTACAATGACAAAGAAACACAGTTGGGCCAAACTCAATCTTACCACCAACGAAAAAACGCGCCGCAAACTAGAGCGCGCGAGACGCGATTTTAAATTCAGTGAAAGAGGCGGGAGGTAAAACTCACCACTTAAAAGTGTAATCCTTTCAGTCTTGTACATATATAATTATGATTATAATGGTTCAAGTTATTTCGGTAAAATTTGGGTTATTTTTCAAAGTATATTATTAGAAGTAACACCAGAAGCTCATACTGTTGGACAAATGGGTTCAGTATAATGTTACTGCATTGGATACTTAAAAATATAGTTTTCTTTTTCACATTATGAAGGTTTGTAAAGCTTCAGAAATTTCCCGCTTTGGCTAAAAAGTTGTGTCAACATATACCTTCGTTGTCCTTTTGCACTTCTCTTCAAAAGTCCCGCCGCTGCAACCGGTACCCGAATACTAAGCGCTACGCATTTCGGTAACCAATTGAAATGCAGCTGTAGTGCAACCCCTTCTCCCGGGTCCTAAACATAGCCGATAATATGAATTTGAAGAAACAATGTTACGTTTGACTTACTTACAATGCAGCCCCGCCTAAGACGTCAGGGTGGCAAAATATTTTTAGAAACAGTTTTGCGTTCCCTCGCAATACTTTTCGATTAATAACTGTATTGTGTCCGTTTAAAGTACAAAAGATAGAATTAATGGACTAATAAGTATAAACCTAAACTATTCAGACACGTCCAGTGAAGTGTACTTTAAGCATTGAACTACAAGGGGGCAATGCACACCATATAACTTTAATATTATGTGTTTTTATACGTATTTATTAATTTTCGCTGTGTCCATTCTTCACCAGTGAATTTAAGCAAGACAGCTGGACTGTTGAACGTGAAGTGCACACACAATTTTAATGCTGAGATGTTCATTAACATTCGCCCGTAAAGAAATCTGGAAAACCAAGGTGTGACTGATTATAAATACAAGAAGCACGAAAAACCAAATTCTAACACAGGGAGGGTGGACCGTGGATGGGAGAACTGACAGAAAACAACAGGGAAGCCAAAGCCCAAAACTACAAACACTGGGGAACAAAAGTCAAACAAAATCCAGAACATGCAAGACAGGAATATGCCAGCCTCAAACCCACAACCCCTGTGCAGTGGTCTGTGGAACAGGGAAGACATATTAGGGAAGACTAGGAACAGAGAGGTAGGCAGAATGGCCAGCAATACCTGCTGGCCAAATGGGGACAGGTCACAGAGGGTGCCGTCGGATGGTACAGATCCTGACAATGGGTTTGAGTTTAAACCTTAAGTCCAACACACCGGTAAAGTTAGCTTTATATGCAGTTTTCTGCCTGTATTATCTTTCAGTGTTTGTAATATATTTCAATGTCTGTGTGTGCACGTTCAATAACCTAGCTGTTTTGCTTAAAATCAGTGCCGGTGGATGGACACAGTGCAATTATTAATAAATACCTATAAAAATACATGACATTAAAGTTACACGGTGTACATTGTCCGGGTGCCTTATTAGGGGTAGGTTATGAGTCTCTCTCTCGCTCTCACACACACACACACATACACAAACACACACACACACACAATGGCAGGTTTGACATACATCAGTACAAAACACTTTTAATCAGGCTCATATCTTTGGAAATGCAAAGCATCAGACTCCCTGTCGTCATGCAGGTAAAGACTAGTACTGTGTTGCAGAACCAGGTCTAGCATCACAGGCTAGGAGCTGCAGAGACTTCATTCTACTTTTCTAAAAGTGCAGTAGTAGCTAATGAATCAAGAACAATGCTGCACACCAATATGAAGGGAGCCCACCTTGAGTCACACCTTCTGTTCACGTCAGAGGTCCCCTGGTGAAAGTCTGCATTTGGTCAAAAGGTAAATCTAAATTTTGAATGGTAACCTATCAGTGCCATCAGGCAACTATGGAAACCACAGTGTAGGAGGCTGATGATCTGATAAAGGACACAGACGGAAATCGTCCAGCCTGTAGCCTGTGTGTTTCTCATATCTTCTGATGTCATTGGACAGAAGCTACACACACACACACACACAACTGTCAGAAAATAACACAGTTTTAGATTATAATACATGAAAATGAACAGTAATGTAACAAAAAATTTAATTCCTTCTTCTCCAAAAACTTTCTGATATCCTGTTATCCTGTTGGGAGGCTAGAAGAACATCACTTCAGTTCCCAAACATCTCCCCAGGGCGCACTATCCATTCTGTATATTAGTTAAACTTAATCAACAGTCAACTTAATTAGTTACCAGTGGTCAAGCCAACAAATGCTTGATTACACTGGGTGGTTGCTGCAAACACTGGGGTGACTTTAAGAAAAAATGACTAAGCTGACACACTGACAGTGTCATGGATCCAGGCAGTTGTGGAGCAGGTACGTGGCTCGATTCAGGCAGAAAAGGTGGGCGACCAACTTGCAGCTCACCAGACAGGGGTTTATTAACAATTAGAAAACACTAAGAACACTACAAAAAGCAAAAGGACCACGAGAGGTCAAAAACAAAAGGGGATACCCAAAGACTAAATTTACAAAAGGGTCAAGACAACCAACATCCAACTAATACAAACAGTGAACCACTAGGGATTGAAACGGGAAGTTAAATACAAAAAACCGAACGGGGTAATGACAAGCAGGAGTGAGACAGACAACTGGGGAGGGTGCAGGACAACGAGCAATCAGGAAAACACACAGGGGCAGGGAACAGGTGAATCTAATAAACTAAAACAAGAAACTCAAACGAGAAACAGAATCTAACAATGGGGAGAACTGACAGGCAAAAAACACAATCAAGGGCAAAAACCAAAACCGAATACAAATGAAAAACACAAGTGCTAGAGAACTGATACAAGTGAAACACAAGGGAACAATCTACAAAATCTACAGAAACAGAGGAGGCGGGATTCGAACATAAGACAGAGGGGATCACAGGTTGTTCACAGACTGTGAAAACATCAGTGTTCGAAAGCCGACTTACCTCATCTTTGCATTTCCCTTGACATCAAGGCGCATATTATAGATGTAATAAACTGTGCTTCCCTGAGGGAGGATTTTCAGGTGAGTCGCTGTGATCCTGCACTAGATTAGCAACAATAAAATAGATATAGATGGATGCAATGGTCTTAAAGGTCCATAGGGGGCGCTATTTAACATGAAGTAAGAGCAGAACTAAATATTACTTTACAATCTTCCAGCAGATCCAGCGTTCTATCCAAGCAATATTTTTCAGGATTGGGCCGTAATGTAGATGGAAGACTGCATTTGCCATACAGGTCATAGGCGCTGCTAAAGATTTTTGGCCCTATGGAAATTTCTCACGTTTGGCCCCCAGCCCAGAGCAATCCAGTTATATTTCAGAGTATAATAGAGCTTTTAGGGCTTGTGTCGCTCACAGGCCCTTGGAATCATCCTAAACTCTCCCCCACTTTAAAACGCTGCTACTTCAGGTATAATAGAATTACAGTTACATTCATTTCAGGGAAGCAATTTGTGGTGTGAAGACCAGCCTACACATGAACTGGACATGGACACTATTCAGGATGAGTTTCTGAGGGCAGGAGGGTCAGGCTTACTACATACTGGAGGTTGAATACTGAATCCACTGATGGTCTTGCACATACAGAGATGTATTTCAACCAATTTGCCTACAATATCAACAACTCCAACCTGCTGTTTAACACATTCAGCATTTATACCTATGCTTTTATGTTATTTTAAGGTAAATACCCAAAAGGTTCATGTGCAATTTGTTAATAATAATGAGCCTTAATTTACCATTTGCACAAGTATAGGTACATTGCAACACTATTCTTTGCATCCCATCTTGATCTCCATGAGACACATATACAGGTGAGAGTAAGCTTTGCCGGTCCCAGCGCAGGGTCAACCAGCAAGGCTCAGCCCATGGAAAGCTTTGCAAATTAGCACGTCTTCCTTGTGCCTCCTGCCTGTCGATCTTCGGCTTGAAGTGAAACAAATGTTTCCCCATTGGCTGATGGCTACTAAATGTTTCAGAATGGTCTCGACCGATTGGCCGAGCCACGAGACTGGCCCTTTGCGATTGACTGGTGTGGAGAAGGCCCGCCCTCCCAGGGGAAGAAGTGTTTCAAGGAATTGTTTCAAAACAGTGTCGGCCGATTGGCTAAACAACAAGATTGGCCCTGCATGGGCCATGCTAATCTTCTCTGTATCATTCCAATTTTGTTATATATGCTGCTATAGCATTACTACAGAAAACTATGATACGATCAGCATGAGCAGCCTATCCTGAGCTCAGCCCCAGACCCGTGTTCTAAATGTGCTCTGTTTCCATACATGTCAGCCGTGTGCACCAGGGATGCATGTTACTGAAGGTGGCACATGGCACCAGATGACTGACAAACACGACACAGCAATGCTATACATAGCCTGGGCCAGGCCGCTCCCATTACCGAGTGCCTAAACCGCTCCTCATATACACCACCTTCATATGGAGAGACTTTGCTGCACCGTTACATCTCATCCACCATCCAGGACCATGTCCCACACCAAGTATATATTATTACAGAGTATCTCTGCAGGCAGACATAGCAAACACAATGCAAAAATGCTTAAGATGGGAGAATGCCTTCTACGCAATCCTGGGACAGAAGTTACTGACGCCAAGATCGTCATCACAGGTCCGTTTCCTTGATTGCCAATTCCAGCCATGAATGCTGCACTCATCCCGGCCACCAATTGCAATCACGCAGTGAACTGAAATCGGCACAGTCAAGGATGGCACCTCTCAGTGGGTGTCTACTAAGGTGCAGAGCAAGCGGGAAAGCCGTTGCACTTTAAAATATAATATTAATAATAAATAAAAATGCTCAGTCCAAAGTCTGCACCATTTTCCCTTTACAGCAGTCGACTGGAACCTGAGTCTCACCATGTCCCTTTAAGATAAGAGTCAAATTCCCAGTCCTGGGCTGGATAGCTTGTGAATCTTCAAGTGGCTTGTGTAGTGGATTCGGACACCAGGGGGCAATTTAAAGGTGGGAGGGGATTTAAGGTGATTCCAAGGGCCCCTGAGTGACAGCATCTCAAAAAAATTTGCAGCATAACGGGACTGATCTGGGTCACGGGCCCATAATCTCTAGTGGCACCCCTGTGGGATGCTATGCCTATGGTTCGGAAGGTCGCTGGTTCAAACCCCATCGTTGGCAGAGTGATGTTACAGTTGGGCCCTTGAGTGATACCATCGACTCCCATCAGCTTTCTCAATGGCATGCTGTGTTGGGTAAAAGCACCTGCTAAATAAGTATGTAAGTAAATAAGTTCAGTCTTATTCCTGAGCTTGTATGTATTGTATGTATGTATGTATAAACTGACGCAGACTCTTCTGTTAATACTGAAATTGCTGGCACTTTGTATACAGCTGGAGGGGTGTTACTGTTCGGCAGAAGCAGCCTGGGGACCTCGTCATGTCGCAAGGGGTATGTCGCTTTGCAACGGCGCTGACATCTCCCATCTAACATAACCCAGACAAAGCTGCCAGCTACACAGGGTCTGTCCTGACCTGCCTTCTTTACTCGCAAATTTCAGTGTAACAGCATAGAGGACATGTGCACAGTGTCAGAAAGATAGATTGCTGCTTTGTAGTTACCTGGGGGGGGCGCCTTCTTCTCCCAGGGGTCATCTGATATGGATCTCCAGTGCTGGTCATTGTTCCTTTCACCAGCCAGAGGGGAAGCACCTTTTTGTTTAGGGACAAATGCAGTGCAGCTGTGATGTAATATGTTTTGTTCACGCTTACAAGCTCTGCCCCCCACCCCCAGCAATGACTTGTATAAGACACCAGATACTTAGAGACGACACAAATGACAGCCCCCCCCCCCTCCCCATCTTAAAGAAATTCTGAGTTACAAAAAAAGAAGTTCCCACATCTGAACCCAAAATTCCAGCGGGCCGGAATGTGGAAGAGCACGTCCGGAATGCGGCAATTGGCATGAACAGCGACTTATAACCTCAGATGTAAGCAGGAGCTGCCAGGATCATAACAGAGCCGACCGCACACGCTGGCGACTCCTCACAGCCCCTCCTGCGTGACATAAACACAAAGGAGAACCTTTGAAGAGTCTGGCTTGGGCCCTTATGAGTCAGACACTGGCAGGGCCCCACCCTGCAGCCGCAGAGCCTGGCTTTTCTGTAAGACCGTAGCTGGAAAGATAAAACCTGAAATGTGATCTGAACTCCTTCATCTCCACTACAATGGCTAAATTGCCCTGATCTGAAAGCAACGTCTGGGACTGAGAAAGAGCACCGGCGATACTCCACTAAGGGGATTATTATTATTATTATTGATAATGATAATAATAATTTGGAGGTGGCACGGTGGGGCAGTGGTTCCCTCAGACTGTTGCCTCACACCTCTGGGACCAAGGTTTGAGTCTTCACCACAGCTCCATGTGTGTGGAGTTTGCATGTTCTCCCCGTGTTGGTGTGGGGTTTCCTCTGAGTACTCCACCCCCAACACACACACACACACACACACACACACAGTCCAAAAAACATGCTGAGGTTAATTGGAGTTACTATATGTGCCCTTGAGAGGTAAAGTGGGCTATCCCACAAAAACAAGTTTTGAGAAAATGAGCTCCAAAGTTGAATTAAAAAAAAAAAAAATCTGTGTGTCTATACCCTATAATTGATATATATATATCATAGGCAGCACAGATCTCTGTATATTTAAAAGATAGATAGTCCCTCAATAATTAATACTGGACACTAAACTCATTTTTGACTGACATGTGGGATAGCCCACTTTACCTCTCAAGGGCACATATTGCCCGTGCGTGTGCCCTGTGATGTGTTGGCGCCCCGTCCTGGGTTGTTCCCTGCTTTGCACCCATAGCCTCCAGGATGGGCTCCAGACCCCCCCCCCCCCACGACACTGAATAGGACAAGCAGTTACAGAAGATGGATGGATAATAATAACAACAACAATGTATTCATTATTATTATAATACTATGTTTAATTTACATAGTGCTTTTCACCATACTCTGTGTTGTTTGAATGAGGAGGGCCCTTGACACCAAAGCTTGGTCTCCATATGGTCCTGCCTGAAGTTCCAGAGGTGGCAGGAGAATGAGCTATGGTCAGGGGAGACATGGGTGTACCTGAGCAGCTCTATTTATTTGGTGACTGATCACTGGTAACCAGGCCAATAAGCCCTTCGGGTGATGAAAGCCGGATAACCGGATAGCCGGATAACCGGCTATAGCCGGCCATACATGAATTTAAAAAGGGTCAACTGGCTGGTACGAGGTGTGACCGGCAGCAGTGTTGCGCTCACATTCACCCCAGGGTTTTTTTTCTATTGGCCACCTTCCTTTTTGTGCTTTATTTTGTTATTTACTGGCCATCATTTGCACTACAATCCATTGCGAATATTCGTTTTTTGCTGTAAGTCATTCATTTTTCTTTACACCTGCTGTCCTATGCCACCTTTTGGTGATAAACATCAGCACATGTTCGGCTTTCCAGGGAGGGAGTACAGTAATTTGATTATTCACATTTCTCATCCGTATTTTATTTCACTGCTTGACGTTTTACACGTTTCACCCCACAAATATTTGGTAATATGACACGTCTAGTCTCTCCCTTCTACAGAAAATAATATAGTAAAAGAATGCTTTTACAGCATGTTTATTTAATCTCTCATACACACACCTTTTTAAGCACATTTTAATGATATGCCCTGTCAGTTTCTTTATAACAGTTGCCAAGCACAATTCAACACAGCACAGGACAGTAAGACCATAATTACATAATGCAGAATTAGTTCATACGATCCTACAATAGTGTTTGCCTCATTGGGTCTTTCTGCAAATTCATGTTCAAAAACTTGTCTTTTGTTCCAAACTGTACAAACTCAGTAAAATGACTGGGGTTGCATTAAGATATAGAGAGTCAGTCTGCTGTGGCTTTAAGGGCTAATAGACCTCCACTCCTTTCAAGGGTATAACAGCAATGAGAGCTGCAACAAAACACAGAAAGCTGATATTGTCTCCGCTATGCATCCCAGAGATGCCACAGGCAACAGACACATCTGAAACGTCAGATGTCAGCCTGGAATACCTGCTAATTGAGCCCGTCCCGATTAAAATGCTTCCTAGTAACTCAACACAATGCATCAAATTACAATGTAACAACTCTGATTGCCGTACCGAACCGTGTGACCCGGGGATCTGACTGGCAGCTTATTCATGATATTTTATTTTGCCCTTTCAGGGTCAGAGTTTCCACTGTGGCGTCATTTCACCATGGCAGCTTACACATTCAACAGTAATTCTATTTTCTAAATATTTAAAAGTGTTTATTTTGTTAAATGTATTAATAGTTATAAATGTAATTGCACGTGTTCGATTTAGAGAATACCATATCATGACCGTAAACAGTATCCTAGCAGCAATATCAGATTCTTACCAGCCTTGTTAGTGTCTTTGGTTTGTTTGTAGTTTGTTTGCCTCTCAAATAAAGAATATCGCTATGAATGTACTAAAATATTTTATAAAGCTTTTAATGTAGTTTGACTAGTTCGTGTTTCTTGTTCGTTTGTCTCTCGGAAAAAAATAATCTCACTCCAAATCTGCTGAAATATAAAGAAACAACACATGGCAGCGTGTTCATGGAGGCAGCCATGTTTGTTCCAAGATGTGGTAGCTGGAACGGGAGATTGTCGGATGTGATGTCATGCACCTCGGAATTTACGAGTGATAATTGAACGCACCATATGCCCACAGAGTATTACTTACACGAAAATGTTCCGAGAGTAGAACAAAAATGAGTGATTTAGAGAAATGACTAATCAGATTGTAGAGGAAGTGGGTCCAAGCAACTAGAGGAGTAGGGAGCAAAATATCTGATTGGTTGGTCTGATTTGACCAAGATCTGACTGGTTATCTCTAATCTTTTTTTTTTCTTCCCTCAGAACATTTTTTGTGCAAGTAAAACTCCCATGAGCCCATATTAAAGGAATACAACTGTTTTGGGATTACTGCTACGAAAATGCTCAAGCACAAAACAAGGAGAAGATGCAACTTTCAAACTGAACTGCTTTCACTCAGGTAAAAGCACAGTAGATGGAATAACGGAAGTTTTAAGATATAATCACACAGGTGCTGATAAGACCCTATGATAATATCAGTTGTGAGGTTTTCCTTTATATTCATAGATTTCTACTCTTCAGAATCATTGTTCAGGTTCCTAAATCCCCTCTTCATGTATAACATGCAGTTTGGTTTCAGCTCAACAGAGAATGAGAGTAACGTGTGTTCATGTCTCTCTCTTAAAATGGATGTGAACCCCACCTCCAAATAAGCTGATTCTTTCATACCCCATCCCTGAGGGTGTACTCACACTTGGCCCATGCCCAAGCATGATTGCCCCCTTCCTTATTCCCTCGCTGGTCTCCGTTCACATTGTGCTTTATGATCCTGGCACGATGTGACTTTTCTCTGTTCAGAAAACATATGATGGAAAATGCGATGTTTGTCACGCGGCAGAAGTGAATTCATGACTAATGTACTTATTTTGTGGAATATTTGGAGTCATTTTGGGCACAGATGACACAGATTTATCAAGTACGCAACTTGCGTTCACCCTCCAGACCAGAGTGCTTCTCACAGTAATGCAGGCTCTGAATCCAGCTCCGTTTACAACCTGGAAAGCTCTGCTGACTAAAGTAGACCATCACTAGCGGAAGCACTTAAGATTTTACCTTGATTTCATTTTCATATGTTATGCCTCCCCCAATTATCAATTTAACGCCAGTGAATTTATATGCACATGAAGCTACAGGTGTGAACTCTACAACTGAACTCCAAATGTGTGTGTGTGTACATGTGTGTTACGGGCTGCCCCCCCCCCCCCCTCTGCTCTGCACTTCTTGGACCAGACTGCATGCACCTTCAGCCAGTACTGGATAAACAGCAAGGAAAATAAATTAATGACATCATCATCGATTTATACATAGACATGCTTCACCTATTAGTTGCTCATGTACAGGTTTAACTGAAAATGACTCATACAACTCATAATACAGCTTAACATTTTGTCAATACCAATATAGTTTTCAGTTTATTTATACCTTCCAGAAGAAGGAAATGGGGATTACACACTTGCATATATGTAACACTTCACAAGTTGTTTTCTAAAATACACAGATTATGCAGATTTAGACTGATTACACACCTGTATTTCTACAAAAATTAATTAGAGGCCATTCTCATCAGCCACTCACCATTCAATTAATATGCAAAAAATGTATAATTTGGTTTTTACTTTATATGCAGGTAAACCAATGACGTTTCCTTGCGTTACAGGGAGCACTTTTACACCTAGTACTTTCAGTTTTACATTTACTTCCAGTGGAGTACCAGTACCAAACGTCCCAGTACCAAAAAAAGCCAAACCAGCGGAGGTACTTCTTCAGTACTTTGGTATTTTGGGTTGGGACTTGAAACGTTTTTTTTGACGATTGTTTATGCAAATAGCCCGCCTCTAAAACACAATATAACCGCGATCTATAAGTTACAAACTCAGAAAACACTTGGTAAACTAAGTAAAAAAAATTAATTGCTGGTCAGAAGAACAAATACAAAAAAGATTCGGATGGCATAACAAGAAGTGTTCTGTTATTAGGAGAGCATGCATGTAGCGTATTATATACATGCAACATATATACGTGTATATAGCGTGCTGTCCGTGCTATGTGATTTTGGGGGTATTTATAAAGCAAAAAGGAAATTGAATTAAAATTTTCACAAACCCGTCTAGGAGTGATTTAAACAGCAAGGATGAAAATGATTCTGATTACTTCACGTAATCTGCCATTTCATTGCAGAGCTTCTGTTGTTCTTAAATAGCTCCACTTACAGTTAAATTCCATGAAATATCCAGCAGGGAAGAAATTTCACTGACTTATTGCATCTTATGACGCTTGAATTCACTGAGCGCTAGAGTTGTGACGTTCGCGAACGAACCGATTCTTTTGAACGGATCATAAACATGAACGATGGGAGCCGAGTCGCGGCTGGGGGGGAGCCGTTCTTTCTGTCGTTCTTTTTTTCTTATGCGTGTTTCACACAGATGCACACAAATTAGCTCCTCCGCGAGATAGAACAGTTATAGGGGGAGGGGCGCACCCAGCGCAGGGGTGCTACTGCCTAACAGCATGATGATAGTTGTACACGCATCCTTCACGTGAGTACTCCAGTGGAAAAAAACCCTGCGTGCCTCTGTCATTGGGTAGGAGCGGAGCCATGACTTGTGCACGCTGCAGTCACATGCTTACTTCAGTTAAAAAAACAAACAAACAAAAAAAAAACACGTGCGAGTGCCTCTCTGTCTCAGTCCCAACGTCAGTAATAGCGGGTCGTTCGAAGGAAGAAGACAAACACGTGACACGTCTGAAAATGAGCCAGAGGAAAAGGAGCAGCATTTTGGTGCACTTTTCTCGCGAAGAAAACAGTAAGGCTAAATGCAGCATTTGTCAAAAAGTCATTTAATTTAAGTCTGGGTCAACAAATAATTTACACAGGCATTTGAAGACTCAACACGCAACACTGCAGGTCACAGGTCTGAGAGCAGAGCCAGACTCAGACAACAACAGTGACGCTGATGTGTCCATTGCCTCCTCTGCCTCCAAATCAAGTGCAACTGCAGCCACAGCAGCCTGTGACCCCACTGGGCCCACCACATCGCCTGGCCAGGCACGACCAAAAAGAAAGCAGACATCCATCACTCAATATTTACCTCCTGTCTTGACCCCATTAAGACAGGAGAAGATAGACGAAGAGCTGGCAAAGATGATAGCCACTGACTTCCAGCCTTTCTCAATAGTGGAGGACACAGGATTCAAAAAATATTCACAGGCGCTCAACCCCTCCTACATTCCTCCAAGTAGGAAGGCACTAGCCCAGAAGGTCATGGATATGTATGACAGGGAGACAGCATCTTTGAAGAGAAGGGTGTCAAAAGTACCAGCTGTCTGTTTAACCACAGACTGTTGGACTTCAAGAACGACAGCATCATATATGTCTGTAATCTGCCATTTTATCGAGGATTTCCGTGTGGCCTCCTGGACTGTTTTGAATTCAGTGAGCGGCACACAGCAGACAACATTGCAGAACAGCTGCTTAGTGTTGCAGCAGAGTGGAGGGTGGACAAGAAAGTAGTGTGCTGCCTAACCGATAATGCGGCAAATGTTACTAAGGCTATACAAACCATTGGATGGATGCACCTACCATGCCTGGCCCATACTATTAACCTGGTGGTAAGAGATGCCCTGCAAGCTTCAAAGCCCATCATTGATAAGGTGAAAGAGGCAGTGGAGTACTTTCACAGAAGCACCGTGGGGGCACAAAAACTGAAGGAGACTCAACTACAAATGAAGATGGAGGAGCTCCGACCGAAACAGGATTGTCCTACAAGGTGGAATTCCACCTACTACATGTTGAAAAGCTTTATTGCCAGTAAAAATGCCATCATCTCCACCCTGGCCGTCATCAATGCACCTGTCCGCCACCTGTCCCAGGAGGAATGGACCACAGTGCAAGAAATATGCACAATCTTGCAACCATTTGAGGAAGTCACTGTGGAACTCAGTGCAGAAAGGTATGTAACTCAGTTGCACAGCAGTATATTTCTTTAGCATGCATGCATAGAAAAGGTGCAGCGCAGGGCCACAAAAATGATTCCTGGTCTTAGAGGAATGTCATACGAGGAACGGTTACTTGAGCTAAATCTGTTCAGTCTCAAGCAAAGGAGACTGAGGGGGGACATGGTCCAGGTATATAAGATTCTAACAGGTTTGGATGCTGTTCAACCAAATAGTTACTTCAGCATTAGTTTACATACACAAACTCGTGGCCATAGGTGGAAATTAGCGAGAGAACATTTCAAGCTAGATTTAAGGAAGCACTTCTTTACACAGCGCGTAGTCAGAGTATGGAATAGTCTTCCTGATAACGTAGTGCAAGCTGAATCTTGGGTTCCTTTAAATCAGAGCTAGATAAGATTTTAACGACTCTGAGCTATTAGTTTAGTTCTCCCCAAGCGAGCTTGATGGCCTCCTCTCGTTTGTATAGTTCTTATATTCTTATGTACCTGATAGTAAATTATGAATATTTTATACCATATTAGAAATCTGTGTAATGCACTGGAATATATATCATTGTCAGTAGATTTCTGTAGCCTGCATGCCAATTTCCTGATACAAAATTATGGATATTTGATACCACAATAGATATCTGTTTAATACATTGTAATATTTATCGTTGTTTCAGCTTTAAAATTGTAACATTAAAGTTTTTTTTTCTTTCTTTTTTCACCAGCTACTTGACAGCCTCGAAGGTCATAGTGCTGGCCAGGGGACTTCAAAGAGCCACCGCTGATTTCCGGCAAAACACTACAACAGCGGCAGCGCAAGGTGTGATCGACAGTCTGTGTGCGAGTATGTCATCACGATTCCACAGGATTCATGCCAACCACATACTAGCAGATACTGCTGCACTTAACCCGCGTTTTAAGAGGATGGCCTTCCATGATGGCGGAACAGCAGATGAGACGTTTCAAAGGCTGTCAGCTGCAGTAACAAGAATTAGCAGTGGCACACCCATCCAACAGCAACCAGCTGCAGAAGGACTGGAAGGAGCAGGCAGTGGTGCTGGATCAATAGTTTGGAGCTATTTCCATGAGGAAGTAAGGGTGGCAACAATAATTCACATTTTTTTCTCTAAAAATCTCTAGAATCTGATATCTCAGTCTAAAATTTCCACTAGCTGTAAATCCCTGCATTTAATCTGTACATACTGCACATACTGTACATATGCAAATCTACTATTGTCACTTCTAATTAAATGCTAAACTGTATTTCATTATTCAGTTCTCTTACACTGTGTAATGGCAAAAGTTGAATCTAATTTAATCTAATATAATCTCATAAAAATGGTATCTCCCATTGTTATATCTCCCACCCCTATGAGCAGGTAGCTGGAACAGTGGAAGCCAGGAATCCCACCGCCGATGCTGTCATGGAGGTGCGAGCCTACCTGGAGGAGCCTCTTCTTCCAACACATGAGGATCCCCTCAAGTGGTGGGAGAGTCGAGCCCCGTTTACCCCAGGCTTAGCAAGCTGATGGCCAAGAAGCTTTGTGTTGTGGCAACATCAGTTCCCTCTGAGAGAATATTCTCGAAAACTGGACAGATAATCTCAGAGAGGAGAAGCCGCCTTAAGCCCAAAAAGGTCAGAGCTCTTGTCTTCCTTAATGCAAATTTGCCCAAGGACAAGAAAGAGAGGCAGAAAAAGCCATAAAGTAAGGAACTGCTTTGTATTTATTTACATTGCATTTTGTGTTCATTTAAAACTTGAAGGGGCTGATCTCTTATTTGCAAAGTTTACAGTAGTTATAGTAGTAATAGTGGACTGTATGTAGACATTTCCATTTTATTTATTCTAATTTTATCTACAGTATATATATATAAACTTTAAATATTTTTTATTTTCTATCAAAATGTTCTTGTGTGATAATGTTCTTGTGTGGAAGTGTTTGTAGTAAAAGCTATTTTGCACAGAAATTCATTGCAGCCGGCTTTGTTTTTGATGTTTATTTGTGAGTAGGTATTGTATGAATAACATAAGTCAACGTAGCTTTACACATACACACACTTTGTACTAAAGGTAAATCCAAAATAGTGATGTCACTGTCTAAGCAGAGGGATGTTGTGCAACCCTATGGAATATAGTCCACACATGACAAATGAGGTAATAATCAATATTTCAGAATAATTCAAACTCAGATATTAGTGTGTGATATCTGAGTTTTAATTATTTGACTACAAATCACCTCATCATTCCTCCCAGTGATTATTTCCAGGATAAACTGAGATGCCCCCAAGCTGGCTTCTTAAAGCTGACTAAATATTTAAAAAGAGCCAAAAGAGCCGTTCTTTTGAACGGCTCTTTGAAAGGAACGGATCGCCAAGATCCGGATCCCCTCAAAGAGCCATAAATCCCATCACTACTGAGCGCTGCAGAATGTCCCATTCTTTCACAAATGTTTGTAAACCTGACTGCATGGCGGTGTGCTTCACATTATATTCTGGCAATGGCTCTGAACGAAATACAGACACTACTCTACTTGTGAACGAGATGGCCGTTCGTAACTTGAAATGTTCGCAAGTCGTTATTCAACATCATTTTAAAGGTATATGCAAGTATAAAGAACTAGGATTCTGGGAGTACGCAGGTTACGCTGCTGCGCGGCAGGAGTAGCAGCCAGAAGTAGTATTAGGCGGAATTGGTGTACAGAAAAAGAAGTTATGTTGCGGACAGAAAACGGGAGCCCAGTGAACACAATTTGAACTTATAGTCGTCTTCCTTCGTATGTCGTAAGTTGAACGTTTGTAAGCAGAGGAGCGTCTGTACCTGAATTCAATGACTGAGAAGTGCGTCCCAATACTTTTGTCGATGCAGTGCCCGTGGAAATGCATTAAACATGGCTTGCTAAAAGACTTTTGTTATAAAACCAACGGCATTTTTACAGAATTACGTAAATGACAAGACTTTCCGTGAGCACAGCAGCCTACCTGTTAATTTAGGGACCAAGACTTGTCTGACCTGCCTTGATAGCTCATTGCATGTGAACATAAATATATTACACACTGATTTTCATACAGCCAATTTGCATATAGATCGTACATAAGTATTCATCTGGAGATGGGTGTGTACACATTACCAGCATCTGGTACATTATCACAGGGGATGTCACCCCATTTAACCTAGCCACCAATCGCCTTGTATTGAGGAGCTAAGTGCACTTTCTCTGGTGTTACAGTGGGTTTGCTTTAGATCTGCACTACAGCCTAGCTCACAGGAAAACTATTAATAGTGCAAGGCTTCCATTCGCTAAGAGTTACACTGCACACTTTGTTTCTCGACTTCAGGGATATTTAATACAGTGTCAGTCAGCAGGGCTCCAAAACAAAACTGCTATAAAGGCACCCGGGGCACAGCAGGGACCCACTGTGGGGTCCAGTCCCTGTTTTTAATCTGCAGAGGCTAAGTGTCCTCAATGCCATGACATCATTTCGCACTTCTTCTTCTGTGTGGTGTCAGCATGGAAAAACGAAAACGCTAAAACTAGCGGGCTAAAACTAAAGCTAAAAGCTAAATCTAGCGTCTCAGATATAGCTCGCGATGGGTGTGAAAGTGTTACATGTCGAGTTAAATTTGAACAGAAATATGTAAGAGCTACCGCTCATCTGGTTTGTCAGTTTGCCGTTCGGCGGAAAACCCGATCCCTGCCCTTAATCAGGGTTGGCAGAATTTGTGTCCGTTTATTGAGTGATGACTCCCGTCTGAAGGCGAGACATCTGAAGGGAGGCATTCCGGGACACGATCCTCCAGCCCTGGCCGGCACGTGTCTGCTGCCCGCCGCAAACTGAATCTCAAACAGAGCTGCGAGCCAAGCACTAAGCCCACGAGAACATGACAGGAGAGTCTGCCACGGTTCCAAAGTCTGAACTCGTGCAACCCCTATACCCCCAACCAAAAAAAAAAAACCCACACTAGGCTGAAATAGCACGCATTTTGTCACGTGACAGATTATGGCTGCCGTTTCTATCATGTGATCTGCAAGCGTGTGCCTGATGTGCGGGCGGGAGGAAGGAGTGTCACAGGCATGTCCTTCCAGCTGACCCTCTCACCAGCTGCTCCACAAAACTCCGTCAGGAAAGATGATAGTGACAGAGATTCCCTGACTCCCCGAATTCCCTGCCCAGGGTCAGTGGCATCGGCAGTCTGTATCCTCATACCCTACGTTCCATCTCAGGGCGGGAGACTATTCTGGGAAAAGACCTCAAAATGTACACAGAATGGCCCCACAGAAACACAGACTTGTCCTCTGTCAAGTCAGGCTTCTAGCTTTTTGTCATATATGGGGCAATCAGGTATACATCCCCCCCAGCCATGTGGTGTCCTTTGTTAAAGTCCATAGAAATAAAAAAGCAAGGGGGTGCACCACACGTGTTGTCTGAAGTGCTCGGCATGTCTGCTACAGTATGTGCAGATGGGAAGGCCTATGATGGGATTGATTAATTAGCCATTAGAGATCGGTGTAAATGTGCAGAATAAAATAAGAATCTGGGTCTTATTCTATGCTGTGGACAGTTTGACAGATAGATGTGATTTTCAGGAGCATTCTGTCATGGTCAGCACCTGTTTTGTCCCAGTCTTGCATCTTCTCCTCGTTTGGCCAGCAGGTATCACTGGCCATCCTGTCTTCCCCCGTTGTCCTAGTCTGTGGTGTTTTCTCTGCTCCCCGTTGGCCGCATGGCTCAATGAGCTGAGCATGCGACTCCCTACTTAGTTTTCCCCTCCCAGTGCCTGATTTAATTAGTTCCACCTGTTGCCTGTTCTTGTGCCTGCCCTTGTGTGTTTCCCTGATTGCTCATTGTCCTGCAGCCTCCCCGATTGGTTAATTGTCTATGTCTCACTCCTACTGTCTCGTTACCCAGTTCAGTTTTCATATTTAAGTTCTTCCCTGAGTTCCATTCCCCAGTGGTTCATTGTTTGATGTTAGTTGTGTTTAGTTGTGGCCCACCCAGACCCAGTTGTAATTAGTTTTTTTTTTTTTTATCCCCTTTGACTTTTGACCCCTCGTGGTCTGTGTTTGTTTGTTGTAAGTGTCTTCAGTTTTGGTTAATAAACCCCAATGTTACTGTGAGCCACCAGTGGGTCGTCCACCCTCTGTTCCTGCCTGCACCATGCCAAACCCACCCGGATCCTTGACACATTCATGTCTCAGTACAATGTAACACACATCATACTGAAACATGCCATATCCGGATTTATTTAAAAGCATATACAGCACAAATACTGTGATGTTTTATTTTAACATTCAAAATTCCAGTGCAGAGCTTTTAAAAAAAAAAGAAGTAAGAGCAATACCACGAAAAGGGGTGTTTTCTCTGTAAAGAAAGTGAGCTCTGGCATTTAGGGCGTATAGCTGCACGTGCAGCCTTTAAAAGGCGTGTTCGGCGTCAGTGCGTACAGCAGAGGTCAGGATGGGTCTGCCAGACTTAAAAGCCTTGTTTCGGGAGCGTTAAGCCTCCACCACTTCAGCTCCATAGTGCTTCCTCTTTACCGTCTTTGCAGCATTTAATGGTAATGGAAACATTTCAGCTCACAGAAAAAAAGCACTTTGATTATTTGATTTCCAGTGATAGCCCCAAGACATTTGGAAAGCCCCATTTGGAAAGCATTTCAGGATTGTAGCAGGTATGTAAAGGCTTTATGTTACTTGCATCTGAGTAACATAGCCCAATTCCCCACGGGGCCAATCTCTACCCACCGCCCCATCCTGAACAGGACCAATTGCTACCTGCCGCTCTATCCCTCAAAGGGCCGACCTCTACCCACCGCCCCACCTTCAAAAGGGTTGATCTCAACCTGCTGCCTGATCCCCCACAAGGCCGATCTCTACCTACTTAATGCCCGATCCCCAACAGGGCCGATCTCTACTTGCTGCATGATCCCCAACTGGGCTGATCTCTATCCGCCGCCCGATCCCCAACATGGCTGATCTCTTTCCACCACTTGATCTCCTGCAGGGTCAATCCCTACCCCCCACCCGATCCCCAACAGGGCCGATCCCTACCTGCCGCCCGATCTGCTGCTGGGCCAATCTCTACCTGCAGCTCAATCCCCCGCAGGGTTGATCCTTACCCACCACTCGATGCTCAAAAGGGTCGATCTCTGCCCCCCACCCGATCCCCCACAGGGTCGATTTCTACCCATCGCTCAATCCTCCGCAGAGCTGATCTGTACCTACCTAGATATCTGAGTGCCTACACTATAAAAATTTCATAGATAGACCCATTATCCTTACTCCAAGTGGATAATATTGTAGAGATAAAATTGTGGGGAAAAAACCCTGGAGCCACCTTCATGGTAAATCTGTAAACAATATTATCATACTGAATTACATATTATGAACATAATGTCATGCCCCACTTGTCCGCTCCTCCCGTAGGTCATGCTCCCTCATCCACCTCGCATGGAATCCCCGTGTTTCCAGCTGTTTCTTCGTGTTATTGATTAGTCCAATGTATTTTAGCCGTTGTGACGTTGCTGTTTTCCTCGTGTTCAGTGTTGGTTTCTTAATAAATCCCTTATTCCCCAATTCTCCGTCTCCTTGCTCCTGCTTCCCTGGTCTGAGACACGACAGAATGACCGGACATGAAGGCGTCTGACTGAGGCTGAATACCCCGGTCTTGTTAACGAGGTAATGTATTGGCTGCAACAGCCCGAGGTCCAGGAGGACCCCGCAGCTTGCGCCCTGGCTGCTCACTCAGGGGACATTCTGGAGAAGATTTTCCAGTTGGCGAAGTCGATGATGCGGCGGGTAGCCGGGGAAAGTGGACTTCCCTATGGTCCATTGTCAGAAATGCTGGAAGCCACCGAAGGCGGTGGAGAAAAGATACCAAAGACTGGAGGATATACCGGAAGTCTTCCTAGGGGCCGTCTCGGTCTCCGCTGTCTGCCCTGCTGCGTGTCGGGAAGAACCTCTCCCAATGGCAGTGTTCGTGCCTGAAGCCACTGCCGCTTACCCCGAGTGTTTGCACGCATCTTTGCTGCTGGTGTCCGCGGCTCGTCTGCCTGCCGCTTTATTGCTAGTGCCGGCAGCTCACTCCTTTTTGTGGATGCACCTGGCCTTAAATGGGGCCAGGTCTATGGTGGATGCCATCCCATGGGTCCCCAAGTTCCCTAAATGGGTAACGCCTGTGGTTCCTGCTCCGGTGGTTCCTGCTTCGCCCCCTGTGGTTTCTGACCCTCTGGCTCCAGTCCCCCTTGTTCCTGCTCCAGCCCCCATGCCTCTGGATACCGTCCCTTAGGAGGTCCATGATCCCACGGACCCTGGTCCCGTGTCCCCGGCCCCCATCCCCGAGGAGGTTCCTGATCCCCCAGACCCTAATCCCATGCCCCAGGCTCCCATCCCAGAGGAGGTCCTTATTTCCCTGGTTCTTGCTCCCATGACCCCGGTCCCAGTCCCCGAGGAGGTCCCATCTGTCGACCATCGCTCCTCCTCCCTTAGTAGAGATGGAGGAGGAGTTCGAATGGGACCCCTCGGGGATCAACCTGACTTCCCCTTTGACTCCCTCTGGAGTGATGCCTCCCCTGCCCCTCCGAGGCAGATCCTGGCTGGGACTTCGCCTCTCAGTGTCCTGGAGAGGGAGAGGACACCTGTGCCAGGGTCAGGTCCAGCCCGCCCAACCCACTGGCTTGCCTTTGGTCCCCCTGGTTCCGACTTGTCAGTTGCCTTTGCCGGTTCTGGCAGTGCCTTCACCTCCCGCGGCTTCTATTCCCTCCTCCCATCCACCAGTGTCCCCTTCACCCCCCTCCTCTCCTCCTCTGGCTGTCCCTCCACCTTTCTCCTTGCTCCCTTCGGCATTCTCTCCGGCTCATGCCTCGTGGTCACCAAGGGTCCCTCCTGCTCCGGCCTCGCGGACGCTGCTGCTCCTGTGGCTCCCACCTTCCGCCTGCCAGGGTTCCCTTCAGCTCCTTGGTTCCCCCCACCCTTCGCCTCCTTGCCCCCCGTCCCTCTGTGTTGCCTTTGTTCACTCCTTGTCCCTTCGTTCCTTCGGTTGGTGTTCCCCCTGTGTCGTTTCCCCTAGTGTCCCCAGGTCCCATGTTTCCTTTTTTGGTGCCCCTGTGTCTGTCTGCGTTCCCCGTGGTTTGTCACTGATTGTCTGTGTTGTTGCCCTTGTGCCTGTTTTGTGTGTCGGTCCTGTTCCCTATGCTTTGTTCATATTTTTGCTTTTGTTTCCCTAAGTTCCATCGTGTCACAGGTTTGGTCTCTTCGCTCCCCTTGGGCGCGCCCAGAGTGCGCGCCTTTGGGGGGGGGGAGTCCTGACATGCCCTGCTCGTCCGCTCCTCCTATGTGCCACACCCCCTCATCTAGCTCATGTGGAATCCCCGTGTTTACCAGCTGTTTCTTCGTATTGTTGATTAATCCAATGTATTTAATTCTGCGGTTGGTATTTTTCCCCAGTCCGGTCTTTAACGTTGTGACGTTGCTGCTTGTTTTCCTCGTGTTCAGTGTTGGTTTCTTAATGAATCCCTCGTTCCCCAATTCTCCATCTCCCGGCTCCTGCTTCCCCGGTCCGACACGCGACACATAATATTTCTCCTTCGGTTGTTAAAATTAGGCATCCAAAGAAGCAAAACAAGTCAGGGAAAACAGGGTTTATTCAGCAAACACAGGACATTACACAGAAACAAACGTCAATGACTGGATCAGGGGTGAGACGGACACGGACGCACTAAATATAAGAACCAATAAACAATGACTAGAAACAGCCGAGAACATTGGGATTTCACATGAGGGAAGAAGGGGGCGTGGCACACAGGAGGACTGGACGAGCAGGTCATGACATCGGTCACTAATTGTAAATCAAAATGTAAGGGATTTTAAAGTCTTTGCTCTTAAGATCAGTTGGCTTTTATCATAAAGTGTGCCTTTGTCCGCCTGGCACCATAGTTACTATGGTAACAAAGGTCAGCTGCAGATCAGGAGGTCAGACAAGCGATTTGAAATATTTTGAAGGTATTTATATGGACCTTACAGAATCTTATTTGATGACCATAGAAGCACAAAATGCGGAGCGCAAACACTCAGTCATGGAAAGATATAACCGATCTTGGCTTGAATATAGGATATTAGTTTATTATCACTTGCAAAATAAAACATTTATACCTTTTTCGTTCAGTGCAGCTTATGTACCCCTAAGGTGGCATGCTTTTTGTGTTAGCTGGTAAAAATGCAACATTTCTCATATCAGTTTAGATCCTCATAAACCCATCTGCTGCTATTCTTTACTAATCATTTAGGCTTTTTGCGTCACTCGAAAACACATTAAATAAATACCAGCAGAATGTCATTGTCTGAGCTTCTCCAGTCGTCTGTCCCTACCTACCTACCCACCATAAATACACCAGTGACAACATTCTGTCTATTAATCTACTCAAGGAGCTCAGCGTGACAGAGAGATCACGCACTCTCCAGCTGCCAGTCCCCACACACTACAGGCCATTTTCTACTATATTTAATTAGTTTCCATGAAATGTGCATGTGTCTCTTATATTCCATCATTAAACAGCATGTTTCGGATGAATAGCGTCTTACAGGAATGAACAAAGGAGGTCAGGTTAACTTCTGCCAAGCTCCTGTTTAACTGGACCTCAGACAAAGCACAAAGTCAAACTGGAAGCCAGTGAGCGTAATGAGATTGAACCAGTTAGGACGACGCCAGCCAGATCGCGGTCTCAGAACCCAGCAGCCTGACGCAGTCACTCAGGTGACCTGTCGCTTATTACAGCTCATTAGACATTCTGAACAGGCGATTAAAGGTTATGTCTCATGCTCTGTCCTCTTACTGTTATGGATCCTGAACATGGTACTCGGTGCATGTTTTAAATAATAAAACCAAAGCTTTAAACTCCACCTCTAATCCTCCTTGAATCACTGAATGTCAATCATGTTGTGTCCTCAAAATATACCTTTAAGGATATATATATATATATATATATATATAAACAAGTTCTGGGAATAATTCACTAATAAATCAATCCCTCATAGTATTTCATTTATTGTGTGTTGCTAAGGATGTAGTATCACCGATATGACATCACTAAATTCTACATGCTTTCCTGACTTTGCCTGGGACAAAGTAAATGACTTTGGTGGGTTCTGTCCATTATGCACGTGCTGGGGAATTGCAGCCACAACATCTCTGCGCAGTTTATGTTCCTGCAGAGGAGCCCGCGATGTCTGATAGGTGTCTAAACCCACCTCTGGCTGCCCCCCCTCCGCCCGGTCGCAACACTAGCATGCCTTGCGGCACGTGCCACCATCGGTTCTGCCATGGGTTCTATTCCTGAGCGGGTACACCTTGGTCTTTCCGGATCAGGTGCCGTGGAAAATTCCTACCGGCCGACAGGTGAATCATGTGAATGGCTCAGGCGCACAAAGGTGCTGACAGCAGTAAAAATAAACGCTGGCTTGAATGCTAATTCGTGCGCGAATTTAAAAGCATATGACTAGTGACAAAAAGCGAAATCAGATGCGACACATGAAAACCCAGTCAGCCGCAATAAAAACGTCAATGCCGGGGGTGGGGGGGTGGGGGTGGGAGTAAGAACAACATGCATCAGACCATCATTGTGTCAACTACACCAAACTTTCAATTCACATTCGAGTCAAACAAACACTTTCAAATGAGCTAGTTACATATTTATATATTTGTTGATAAAGAGTTAAATTTTTCGCCACGAGTTCTAGAACGAAATAAATCTGGTAAGAAGATTGCACCAGTGTTATGACCATGGTGTTAGTACCATGCTTTCTGTGTTATAAAGATGTCAGTGATGCAAGAACAGGACCCTGTCCAGCAATGAACAACAGCCCTGCCTTGAAGGGGACAGCTCTGGGGCTCTCAGCATCAACCCAAAGGGCCTTCTACCTTCTACCTCAGTCCCCAAAAAAACGCACCTGGTGAGCGGCACCAGCGAGTACCTGATCTTTGGGAAGCTGGACCTTGTACCACACAGGGCCAAAAAGAGAACTGAAACTCACTCCATCGGAGATACATTTGACTCCAGTGGTCTGGCAGTTGGATATCCCCAAAGAAAACATTTAATAAAAGTGAAACCGACCTTCGGAAATTTACGGTGGTGCAAATGTGAGCTGTGAAATTACCCATAATTCCAATCTACATAAAACAAGAAGGAGGAGCCTAAAAGAAAATCGGTATCAACACACCCTTTAAGATCAAAGCACACAAACGGATCACCCTGGGAGACCCAGCCCTTCAGTTTCCCCATCAAGACACATTGTTGTACTGACTCCTCTTTCAGTACATATTGTCTGTATCCTCTACCGCAGCTGTCCTGATTGGACAAGCAGTAAAGCAAGACAAGGTGCCAATATTTTAAGTACTGGTACCGGCAGAACTCCACTACCAGCAGGCTGTGTATTGCTATCCATATGTCTTGTATGTAGGATCACAGAACACACATGTTTGATCATTGACAGACAGGAGGACTTTGTGGTGAGTTTGTGGTCCATGCTGAGAGTGGACATTAGTGTGAAGAGCATGAAACAAAGTGTAGCGTGGAGGTTAGACACATGAATGGACCCCTTTAGCAGCACTACTGGCTTTCTGTTAACAGAACCCAGGTGTGAGACCGTGGGGGCAGGGGTAGGGGTGTTACATACCCACCTCTCCCTCTCTTAGCGCTCGGCGAGGTTAATTCTATTTCAGGCCTCGACCCTGACCTCAGTGGACCTCTGCCTCTGGAATCCGGCTTCACCGCAGCCAGGGAAAGTAAGGCGAGATCGCTTCACAAGCGAGCAAAGCTAACACACAAGAGCCCGGCCCATATAATCGCTCATCTCCTTCTCCATTAGCTGCTAATACAATATTAGTATGTTTATGGGAGTTGGAGACAGGGGCCTTGTCTTAGTAAATATCACTGACCTCCACCACTTAGAAAAATGGATAGTCATCAGCTAATCATCTGACTACCTCAATGAGGAAAACAAAAGAGCAGAATTACAGTTATTTCACTGAATGCAGCTTACACGAAAGCAAGGTCTTTGTTTCAATTGAGAAACAAATCCGACCCTTTAATTAAATCATATGGCCGCCATTCATTGGAGGATATGACAGGAAAGTGAACAGAGCCGGGTCTTTTTATCACTTAGATGCAGAGCTGCATTCTGGCCATAGACCAAGCATGACTAAATATACACAGGTCCTACTATCCTGGTGGCAGAGACCTTTGTGCAATAATCCCCACATTGTAACCTAATGCCATATCAAGGTTTGCTAGTGAAGGTCTTGGCACAGCATGAGGTCATTTGGGACGGCACTCTCAGTGCCTTTATGGTGTGCTTCCTGAAGGATTTGAAATTACGACCTTGTTAATCTTGCTATTTATTGGGGTAATGGAATACCACATACACTGGGTAAAAATCGTATTGTAGTAACACAAAGTATACCGCATAAATTACCTAATTGCTCTTGTTAGTTTATTGTATGAAACTGGCATGGATCTACCCATCTCAGCAGCCTTCCGCACTGTCTATCCAAAAATACCTGTGCAAATGACACTCTTCTTCAATGAGGGTTAAGACCTTGGCAAGATCTGAACACGTGTCTCAGTAGGACGAATACATATGTCAAATGTTTTGGGTGTGGAAACTAGAAGCAGGGTATGACATTAGCACCGGAACACCTGCCAAACGCAGGATAATTCCACTGAGCCCAACTTGAGGCAGCTACCAGAATTCAGAACCAAAAGATGGACAAATGAAAAAGAGAGAAGAAGGAATAAGCAAAATTTCCCACTGTTAGTCATATAAACTCGAGGCCTGAAAAGTATCTGGTCCCAAGAGAGAGCTCATAAGCCAAGTCTCTGGAGGTCCGTGGGACTTTCACAACACGGTGGCCCATGAGCACGTACTTAATCCCAAGAGTGGCTCATTTTTAATTTACGCAATATTCACAACAGGCCAACGAAAGGGCTCGGCGTGTGAGTCACTGGCCCGGAGCGGGTTCCCAGCAGGCACCGTGGAACATGAGCCGACGCAGTCGCTGTGATGGGCTTGGTAAGGGGATCCCATACAGATGTGTAACGCTAGTCTTCAGGATCCCCAAGCCAGTCACAGAGGTGTGGCCAGAGGAAAACAGTGAAGATCAAGGGTGGCATCGTAATTAGAATGAATAACTGCCCAGCTCCAGCTTTGTAGCCACATGCAAGATACTAGCCAATGAGTGTCTATAATACCCATCCGCCCATCTTTCAGAGCACTTACCTAGAGTCAGTCTCGATGAGCTCCTATAATAGATGGAGACTTGGCAAGCCGCTTTGTGAAGTATCGTCTACTGTGGCTCTCAGATGCCTTACACCGGCTGTCTGACTAACTGAAACGAAGCAGCGAAGGAGAACAGATTTGCCGACTTGCGGCATTGTCTTACGCTGCTGAAAAACAGCTTAATCTAAGCAGCAACTAAATGGAAAACACACCCAGCAACTCTACTTCCACAAAATTCCGCTTTCACAGAATAACTCTGACATATTATCTACATGGTCGTATAAAATCATCCATCTGTTAAGTACTTATCCTGAACAGCCTATCCCAGAAGCTATGAGCACGAGGCAGGGAACAACCCAGGACAGGGGGCCAGCCCATTGCAGGGCACACTCACACACCATACACATGCACACCTATGGGCAATTCTGTAACATGTCTTTGGACTGTGGGGGGAAACCAGAGTACCCAGAGGAAACCCCACAACAACATGGGGAGAACATGCAAACTCCACACACATGGAAGCCAGGCGGAGACTCGAACCCGGGTCCCAGAGGTATGAGGCAACAGTGCTAACCACTGCACCACCATTCCTCCATTCCTCATTATAATTATTTCTTCTTCTTCTTCTTCTTATTATTATTATTATTATTATTATTATTATTATTATTATTATTATTATAACCCTATTGTATTCTTGTTTACACTGAACAGTTGTCTTCATTCCTGTTTGCACTGTGTTCTATTAACTGTAGTCGTCTGTCTGTTCACCACAATCATTTCCAGTTTGTTCACACTGGCAATAAAGTGTTCTGAGCAGATTTCCCTGCTCAAATACATATTAAGTCAGCTAATTACCAGGTTTAGTAGGTGCGTTTGAAAAGGGAAATCTGCAAACAGTTAGATTCTGGCCCTCCTGGACTGGAATTGGGGAGCCCTGGTGCTGTATTCGATGCTGGATCTGAATGACCAGCTGAGTCATAGACTGAATATTAAAGGAAATGTAATTTTCATTGTTTACCGCAAACCTAATTTTCTCAGCTGAAACACAAGCACTGAAACGTTCATGTCCGTTTAATACCGAAATTAGCCTTATACTCACGCCCACATCGCTCCATGGGCTTTGTGGTATAATAACAGGAAATGGCCAGTAATATTCAAGCCAAACGGCAGCACAGGCCCCCACTATAACGAAATGTGTTTGGTGATGTGGCCTGGAGAGACACATCTGCGATTTGGTGGGGGTCGGTTCACCGCAAACAGGGTGCAGCTAACATCGTACAGGTGACCCAGCAGAACGCAGCATGGAAAATGCTGCTTAGTGCCTGATTAGGCTAATCGGATTAGCGGGGCGTGGCCTCAGCTAAGGACGCAGCTCAGGCCTTCCTGCAGCCAAGCTGCCTGACGTCAGGGGGCAAGAGGAGTCGCGGTTATGCGAGAGAGAGCGGCGACGGGTGGGCAGGATGGCGGCCAAGCCATCACCCGCTTCTGCTCCGCCTGGATCGGCTTCTTCGGTTCCTACTAGATTCACCCAACTCATGGGTGGATGGTCCAAGTATTTAAAACACCTTGGAGATCTCAGTGTCGACAGAATGTAGCGGGGATAGGATGGAGTGCAAAACGTCCGTCAAATATACACAGAGAATAGCAGGGCTGCCATACGTTGCTTGCAACAGCGGACATTAATCGTACTAAGGAATGTAAACGCACGTGCGCGGACACACAATATATAATGTAATCTGACTCTGGAAGTCTGTGTGTGCGGAGGGAGATAAATGAATTTACATACATGCATTAGACAAAGTCCTTCAAAGAGCAGATGTGAATGCATCTTTATCAGCTTATGAAGTCAGTATGACAGACACACCCGGTGAAATGCAAACATGTCAACACAGTGGCAACATCGGGAGCAAATGTGTAACTTGTAACCGAATCAGGTTGCCTTGGTTGCCAGTTACAAGCAACTGCATATCAGCGCAACAGTCCTACAGCAGATTATTCAGATACCTGCTTCCTGATTTCTTAAGGAGCAGCAGGATGTAGTGACAGATGCTGCAGATAACGCCTGCATTTAATCCATGGGCATCTTAGTTATATGGACTCACAATGCTTTTGGTTAACACCTGACTACTATACCTTTGTACGGTGTCTTACCCTCATGCTGATAGCAAGAGGGATCTACAGCATTCTCTACAACTGGACTTAAATGTAATGTTCACCATGTCTGGCCCAACATGACACCACTGACTATCACTCTAATGTCAGCTCTAACTTCCTGTGTTGCTTATCTATTTAGCATTGTGACATTACAATGGCTGCCAGTTCAAACAACGCATCACTGCTCCAGACTGGAGATTGCAGCGCTGCAGTTATCACAAAGCCGTCTGGTTGCCTTTTGATACAAGCATCAGTTCAAAGACACGAACACCAGAATGTTCTAAACAGCACTAACTAACTGAAATCTGCTGAACAGAAGACTATCATGACTCCTATGACTCATCCTATCACTAAAGCAGCGTGGACATGAACCGGCATGTCCGCCGTGACTGACGAGGCCATCCACTGTGGTATTCAGAGCACTCTGCTATAAATAGAGGTCTGGAGAAGCGAAACTTTGCAAGAGGACATCCAGTGGCTGACGAAACAGTTGTTTTGAACCCTCTGTCCCCTGGTCCATGCGCCGATTGGCACTCGCCTATTGTTTGACTGGTCACCATGGTTTGAAGTGGCACGTTTCCCGGCTGGCTGGGAGCTCCATGAATCACATCCATCGTTGCTGGACATTCAGTGCCAACATGCGGCAGCTGCACCAGTACCTTACCCTGGAGCTGCCTGAAAAGATTTATGGAAGCATGAAATTCAAAATTCAAGTACTGCCAGTGACCTAAACAAGGTTAATCTTGACAGGCACCAGACAGACATCAGTTCCATAGCACATGTCACGTACAAATTTGTCATAAAGTTCATCCCCCCATATAGATCTTCACACCCCCAGAGCAAAAGCTATTTCCAAAGCAGCTAATTAATGGCCAGCACTATTCTACATCTCCCCAGTACAGTTTCTGAGGGAGGCTGATAACCTTTGGAGAGGGTTCTTCAGAATTAGCACTTGTAGGGTCATAGTATAGTTGATTAAATCACAGTGATGATTAAACAAACATGTTGGTGGAAAAGAAAAGAGCACTAAGCAACTGACCGTTGGTGTCCCAATACACACAAAATGGTGGAAGTGTATTTGCAGCAAACACCAACAAACCCCACAGCATACATGATTTCCCTCACAGTGTGGAACTGCGGTGTGGACACTCTAGAGATCTTACAGATTCAATATCAGGCATGATAACAGATGAACAAACAACCTAATGTTTAGGGTACTCAAACCGGTGAGTATTGGATTACCTTTTGATTTTAGTCAGTGTATCTCAACCTAGTCCCCCAGACTGATCTGCATTTTCCTCCAGGAGCTGAGAGGGAGCAAAAATGTGGACTCTTTGGGGGTCCCTGACGACTGGGCTGAGAAACACTTAAATCAGCATTTCTTGAAGCGATGCAACAGGTCACCAATATGAGTACAGTAAATATAAAGTAAATATAAGCCTGTGGTCCATGCAAGTTAACATGATCATAAAGAGGATTTTCTTATTGAACAATATTTTTGCTAAGAATATCATACAGAAATGTAGAATTCATGATATACTCCCGTCGTTTTTAAATTTAAAAGATTGTCTGCACACTAATGACAGCCCCGTTGATAATAAAATGCAAAAACAGTTGCAATAAAGTCAAACTTTGCCATTTACAGTAAAATATACAGACATACAGTGAAATTAAAGTGTTTATCTGAGATTCTAAAAATGGTTTTACACTGAACTAGTTAGACATACAAGACAATAATGAATAAGTAAATAAATGTGCTCTACATGGTGGAACTTTCAGTTAGTGCTGGGCAGTGTGTACGCACATTCTCAATTTAGAAAGGTACTAAATCTTGGGGGTATGGCTTACTATCACAATGTATTCCTGTGAAGCCGCTATTTTAACTTCCTTGTTTTGTATTGCGTGGTTATGATGCACTTAACTGTTCATACCTCTTTTTCCATACTGTTGCCATATTTGTTAGGATATTGCATCTTCAAATAAAAACAAACTTCTACAAGATGGTAGAAGCTGGAGAAGCAATAAAAACAATCCTTAAATAAAATGCTTATTGATTATTATACTTTGTTTATGTAATGTATATTTCAAAACAGAAATATTTGCACGGGAGCCTTCAAAATTCAGCTCAGTGCAACAGGTCGGGCCATGTCATGATCGAAAGGTCAAAGGTCAGAGAGGCGGCTCATTGTCACATTGCAGTGCATCTGAAAAGTTCCACACCCCACTGCCAAAATAAAGTGTATGTTTTGCCTTTGTGTATAAATGGATCAGCAGCTAAACCTGAATCTTTACATTTCGGTAATATCCATGTCATGTTTTGTACTCACACAAGCAGGGAACTAAAGCAGGCAACAAGTTCTTGTAATTTTCACACGCGCGCCATTGCCCAGGGCACCATCACCCAGGCACCATCGGCAGACTTTCACACAGTTTCCCTCCACAGAAAATGATGCTTTTAATAGCTGAACTGCTTTTAATAGCTGTACTCACACTGTGACCAAAGACAGTTACCGGTTAGATATCTGCTGATGCACAGATCTGTACTCCTTATTAAAATCTAGAAGAATGAAATCACATTCTGGTGGAAGTTCTGGAGAACTCTGCATGGAGTTGCTTGTGCTTTTCAAAATCCTACTTACTTTATTCCATCAAAGACCTTCAAGTAAACAATATAGCAGTTTAGAGCCAAAATCCCTGGGATTTGAACCAGCAGGCCTCATACAGTAAGAATCGCTAACACTTTCAGCACCAGGTGCTCCAGGGGTTAGCCCCCCCCCCCCCCCCCAAATGTTTGTCTCAAGTGGTGATCTCACACACACACACACACACATAATAATCATTGTGTAATCATATCTTTTTGGGGACCGTTCATTCATTTCTATGGGAAAAATGCTAATGCTAACTATGATGAGCTAAACCCCCACCCAGCCCTAACCCAAACCATACTGAAAGTGACCAAGCAAAATACGAGACGTTTTCTCATTTTTAGGTTTTTCATTGCAGTCACGGAGATTCTATTTTTATAAAATGGAATTACCCCAAAGGCAAAAAAAAAGAAAAAAAAAGAACGGGTATTCATCACGTTGTGGGGATATTTGGCGCCTACAAGGTAAGGTATACCTACTCACACACATACACACACACACACACACACACACATATACACCTTCTTAAAGCTCCATATGACACTATTGAGTGACAGCAGCTGAGGATATCTAAACCACAGAAATGCCCCAGATAGGGGTGGGGGAGTTGCGGGTGGGGGGAGTACAAACCACCCTGACAAAAGTGTGAGAGCCAGGCATGACAGGCTCAGTCATCACATTTTCCTGTCGTGTGACATGACCCCTCATACCAGCGTCAAAAGTCACATACAGACCACACTGGGTTTTCATCCAGTTGTGGCTCAGCTTTCAAACCAGTGTCATTTAGTTCGCCTTTCGCTCAGTAATGCTAACCTATACTGAATAAAGAGGAGAACCACTTTCCCTCCAAGGGTTTTTTGTTGCCATGAAAATAATCGATCGCAGGGCCTGCTGTCGCCAGTGTCTCTGAAATCCAAACATCTTTGTCATGGTGACAAAACTCCCATTAGGGTCACAAAAAAGAACACACAGTCTTTTGAGAAAGTCCATCTCCTGTCACGGTCTGCTGGGCTAAATAATCATACGATTGCTTTAATTAAGACGTATCTTAAATATTTCTTTCCACAGGTGTGCTATTTTTATGCATTACAATTACAGCTTAGAGTGGGCCTTTTCCTAACTTGGAGCGTTATGTCCTACTGCATAAAACGTGTTGCATTTAACCTGGCGATAAATCAGGCAGGTACAGTGTGACAAACTCTGCACAGTTCGATTGCTTGAAACCAGAAGGCTGCCAGGAGGATAAAAATACAACACAATATTTACAGTGCCGCCCACAGCATGCGGCAGCTGCGGGCGTCTATCCTGGGCACAGGTAAACGGCTATCTGGTTTCAAAACAATGATCGTCATGGTGACAGACCGCCACCCTGATGAAGAGGCTAACCGCACGGACCACGCCATCTGCATTACGGCAGGCTCTCGCAGGGTGGAGCACTGGGGCGCTGTGGGTCATGGGGCAAGCTTTCAGGATCCATGTGAAACCCGATGACGACGGTGAAGGAGAGATGCAGCGATCGGGGATCCGGGTTCAGCAAACAAGGCGTCGTTCTCTGTAGCGCCTCTTCTAATTAACTCTGCGTGCTTCGAAATGACTCTCAGGACAAATTCTTATGGGTTTCATACCATCATGTACAAGAGGCAGCAAAGCGCTCCACCCCACGAGTAGAGAACGAATGAGAGCATAACCGACTCACTTCCCACGCAGAAGGCACAGCGCCACCTTGAGGTCTCACCGGTAACAGACTCCCTTAACACTTTGGACGCCACCTCCAATGCAATCGAGAGTGCCACTGAAGACGCTAAAAGGATTACTTATTCTGTAGAGCAGTATTTCTCAATCCTATCCTTGGGGACTCCTAGACAGTCAGCATTTTTGCTCCCTATTGGTAGCTGGGAGGCAGTAACAATAAGGACCGTTTGGAGGTTCCCAGGGACTGGATTGTGAAACACTGCTGCATTACAACTCATAACCAATGACAGTGAAGGACTATGTGGAGGGCTAACAGTGGTATGACATTATATCTATAAATGATTCCACCACAACATAGTGATGCTAATTGTTTAATGGGAACAATATTGTTGTCACATATCGGTTAGTAATGGTAACTGACTGTGTCTTACTATCCTGCTGCAGTTATAACTCAGTTTTATTGGCATCCAGTGCCGTGACCCAATGCATAAAGAGGAGGCTTAGCCCTGCCTCTTCTCCCCCCATACCCTCCAGCCCTGCCCCCCCGCCACCCAGCCGCGCTTTAAATACAGACCCTGTTATCAGGATGGAGCCGGGGAGGTTTTTCGCACTTCACTCCGTCACCCTGCAAGGGCCGGGAGGTGCTGACATGGTGCCATCTCACTGGACACTGTGGGTAAATCTCAATACTTGTACTTGACCATGTTTGTGTTCCCATGTACCTGTTTTGCATCATCTTCCATTACCAAAAACCAGTTCCAATACTAAAAATAGAAGTATAGAGGACGGTAAAAATCCCGGAATGTTGGTCTTGCTCCGCCCCAATTATCAAGGATACATCAGTTCCATCCTCACCGAATCAGATCAATTCCATGATTCATTGTGCCCCAAGTTAGCGAGACCAGTGATGCTAAGATCACAGACTTTCATGTTCTTGGTATTGGGATTCACGCCTCACCTTGGAGGAGGAAGGGGCCCACTGCTGAACAAGAAGCTCCACCCACTCATAATGGTGTTACACGTTCACTGTGCCGGCGTGGGCTCTGAACTGATGAGCTCCACAGGAGACCTCATGTTCCCACATCACTGCAGAGCACCATTCCTCCGTAACACGCAAGTAAACATAGGAACATCAAGACCAGGGCTGCACACTTTGATCTGAAACCATAGTGTGCATCGCTTAGTGCACAAAAAGTTACCGGATGACACCCTACATCCGGTCAAAATCCAAAGTGTGCAAGCACTGTACACTATTCAATCCCACAATCCAAGACACGACTTCTAAGGAAGTCAGCGGTGAACTTTAACATGGCCAGCGAGGGTGATAGTGGTTTTAAGTGTGAGTGCTGTATAATTTTTTTATATTAAAGCTCAGATAATCATAAAAAGTATGATAAATGTATTTAACATATTGATAAATGTACATGGTTTGTTCGGTTTTTGTTGTTATGCAGGACATCAATCATTAAAAGTCTAAGTCCTGCAGTTCAAAGATAACGTAGCGTGTCCGAAAAGTGTACGAAGTTTTGTAGCAGTTTGAACATAACCTAATGCATCCAGAAAGTGTACGAAGTTTTGTACTCGCGCATTAAGGATTCGCAGAAGGTAACCATTGCCAGAATGTTTACTTTTTCTTCATTTAAGTGCATAGTGCGTTATGTATGGTTTCAGATATAGCCCAGGGGTATATATACGGGCTGGACTACAGTGGCACTGGCCTCAACTAAAATCTGATTGGCCTTCAGGCTGCTACCTCCTCTGTCACTCATTGATTTAAAATGTTTCATTGGCTAATGATAAGGTCGGCTATTCTATATGAATTATTGCCTCTTTTATGATCAGGTCAGGAACCATGTATTAGTAAAGTACATGGCTGCACCCACCACATGACGAAACACCTCAGGATCCCGGTTGGGCAATGAAGATCCTGCAAGTCGGATCACCCTCAGGGCATCGCACCAAGTGGCCTTTGTGCCATAACTGACACTCCCTATCAATGCAGGTAAAATGCCTCATTCAGGACTCCCTGAGCAACTGCTCATTCAATACAGTCAAACCAACGGTACCCAAGTATTCTCCGAAAAGACACAGTACTCTCTGAAGAGACACAGTACCCTCCAAAGAGACACAGTACTCTCCAAAGAGACACAGTACTCTCCGAAGAGACACAGTACCCTCCAAAGAGACACAGTACTCTCCAAAGAGACTCATGCTCCCTACTAATGTGGACAGTGGTGGTTTAATGGTTAGGGAAACACACTTGTAAATGAAAGGTTGTGGGTTCAAGGCACCACTGAAGTACCCTGAGCAAGGTACCGCCCCCAAGCCCTGCTGCCCAGGCGCTGAATTAGCTGCCCCCTGCTATGTCACATTGTAACATATGGGTTAAATGCAGAGGACACATTTCATTGTTGTGTGCTGTGGTGTGTCAACAATGACCATTGATCACTAAATTCTAATTTAAAAAAATTCCTGAAGGAGACCCATCTGCAGCTGTGCAGGCAGAACAGCATTAATATGTTGCATCTCCGAGCAAAACAATGTAATATCAAGGCAGACTCTGAGCATTGACAGGCCATAATGATCCGACAAAATATCATCAAAGGAGGGGATCCATATATCAAAGTGCTTGGCTTTGTTTAGAAAACTCTGAATAATTAATGCTGAGGTCATGCATTTTTAAGGCATGTTGCTGCATTGTTATAAATTTTTCACTACGTATAAATAACAAGAACAACCTTCATTTATTTAGTAGGCACTAAGTGTCCTAAGTGACAAACAAGGCAAATAGTCACAGTCATACATCACAAGTATACAGCTAACAAGGAATCGACTAGGTGCAGCTAAGATAAGCTTCCAGTGAATGTGGAAAGTGATTAGCTGATGTTACTCTTTGTTACATCACCCTGAAGCTCAAACACTGACTGTGTATCAGCTCTAATCCGCCAAAATGGTTTTGCGGCTGCACTCAGTGGTGAGTGTGGCCCGGAGAGCGTGACCAGATGGATGGAATCTGCATCAGCCACTTTCCACTCGGACAGAAAGCAGGCGACGGCCACCATATGCACAGAAGCCCTCCTGATACATGCAGAGAAACAGTTGCTTCTGTTTTGCACATTGATCTGCAGCTTGTAAAATGCGGGGACAGTCACATGACCAAAAACAAACAGTGGGACTGGTTATCTGCAACAGGGAGGAGGCACTTTGTTTCTTCAGCTTTTGCAGTTCTCAGAAGATGCATCAAGGGCATGTTTTTAACCCCCCCAGTGACTTCCATGCACCTCCAGGTGGGTGGATGCTTATCCGGCCCAATGATAGTCCATGAATCTTGACCTGTTACATCTTGACCTTTTAGATGTAGAAAACACTTTGCCATTTTAACAAGCTATTGCTCCTGATGATCTGAAAAGTTACAGGCTCATCTCCATTTCAATTCTCTCTCTCCCCCCCCCAATCTAAGCTACTCCCACTGTGTAGCCAAAGCCAAATATAGACAGATCTCTGCCAAACTGAGTCGGGCCTCCATAAGGTCCACATTCTCATTCCGAATATGGTACAGTCCCACTCCGAGAGCTAATGTTATCAGCGTCGAGCTAAGTCATCAGGATTGACTGCTTCCGAGATGAACTATAAAAATCCTGCCCATTTTCTCTTTCCTAAACCCGGTCACTTAAAGCAAAGTCCAACTGGCATTAGGACAAATTCAAAAATAATGATAACACCCTAATATAACATGCTAGAGTGTTCAAGACACCACAGGGAAACATTTCAAGAAGAGCATTTACCAATAATTAAAAGACACCTTTGCAGGTTGATCTTTACAGAGTGTCCTTACAGTAGCGCTGCTCCAGACGTCTCTCTCCAAATATGTTTGTTGCTATTTGATAAATTCAGGCAGTTCACTTCATTCTAAAATCTAGTTTTAAAAAGACACGTTAGTCACACCTGGAGAACGTGCTCATGTTGTGACCGTTTCACAGCGAAACCCGCTTTTCGCGCGAACTCTGCGGGGGTCACCGTGCTCGTGCCAGCGCAGAGACGGCCGTTTGTGCCGTTATTCCTGTAGTTCGTTAGCAACACGCCGTGGGAATCTGGGCTCTGCCCCAAGCCAGGGTGGGAAGCCGGCTCCCCCGCTCAGGCGTGCGAAACCCGAGCCCAGCCCCCGGGCGGGGCGATGTGGACCGGTGGTTGTCCGCCGCACTCAGTGCAGGTCCAGAGGGCGTCCAGGGCCATGCTGGCAGTGCTTCAGTGTGGGGGGGGGGGCGATGTTCGAGTAACTATTTACAAATGGCATGTGCTCACTGCCAGCAAATTTCCACTGTGGGAATCAAAACAGAATCTCGGATAACAGCCGTGGGGCTTGTTTAGGTGAGGACCCGGGACCCGGAGACTCAGACGCATCAGGAACAGACGCGTTTTGTACTGATCAGCGTGATTAAGGCTCTCAGTCTCAGTCTCAGTCAAGCCCCAGCGAGAGAACAGCCAAGGGTTCACAACTGAATTAATAACATTAATAAATTGCATTTAATAATACAATGCAGTATAATAATAGCATGAATGAATAGCATTTAATAATAAATAACAGCATTGATAAATAGCATTTAATAACTTTCTATTTCTTGGTCAAAGTTAATTCACCAAGTCTTTGGTATCATTTCTAGCTGACTTCGCCATGTTTGCTACAAACCTGCTCCTTCAAGTTTATGTGCGTGTTTATGGCTAACAGACCTCGTTCCACCTGTGACTGGTGTGGACCTGATGCACACTTTCCTCGAAAAGCCCAACTCACACGTGCCAAAGAGCCTGTTTGCAACTTGAAGAAAACACATGAAAGGTAGCCCATGGCGTCCAGAGCGGTCATGGACCTGAGGAGGATGGGGTAGGAGACCTGGCCGGGCGTTTGACACACGTCCGCGTTGAAAGACTGTCAGAGCTGGCCTCATGACTAATGACAAACTCATAAAGAAGACATTTATTTACATACCCTCTCTTACAGGGGTCTCCAGCTCTGGGGTCTCTACGCGGGGGTCTCTATCCAGTAGGTTTTATATCCTACCTGGCTTCAGATGAGCCACAGTTTTTTCAGGTAAATGCCAGCTGGAGACCCCTGCTCTATTACCATATGTCAGAGCTCTCAGATCAGGTTCTGTTCAGGGCAGAAATACAGACCTAAGTCTATTCCATGAACAACTACGTAACACTTCTGCACTGACCAGCGAATGCACAGATGAGGCTAGTTATGACAAATTCAAACTTCTTGTTTGTTTCCTACAAACAATATGTAACTCCTAGGTTACATTTAGATTTAGAATATGCGTTTTGGACAAAAACCTCTCTTTCAGCTTTCGCGGAAGCAGCTTTAGGCAGAAGGATATACGCTGCTTATATTTAAGCACTAGTCTCATTCAATCGACTGCCCCTGTAAGATAATGCCGGCACATTCAGTAGCTTTCCAGTGCAGTAATTATCAAACTAGAGAGTTCAAAGCCCTATCCCACATTTTTCAGTGCTGTTGGAAGACAATGTATTGCCACAAGCATATATAAACCAAGAATTCATTTAAAAAGCATTTTTAATTTGATACAGATATTAAGCAGTTTTCACAATGGATACCCAAAGGTAAAACTTTATTTTAAATATTATCTTGACTGAATTTAGTTTTAGGTTTTAATCTTTCCTTAAATGTAGTTATACATATATTGTTACTGTATCAAAATGTAAAGAGCTATGGGTGTCCACAGCTTAACGGCCCATAATCCACCACCACCACCACAGTCACGGTCACATGACCCCCTTTGGTGTCTCCTAGCCTCATTTTTGATTTTGATTCATTAAACGTGTCCAGGGTTTTGGGGGGGGTCACACCAGGCAGCCCCATCCATGAATCTCCTGCCATCATTGACCAACCCATTTTCCTGCCTGACTGGGCATTTAACCTCCTGGCTGCAGACCGTTTATTAAGTACATGAGCCACCGGGGTGGGGGGCGCAGGGGATCGGGGGCTGACACTGCCTCCCAGGCCCTCCCCAGTCTGTCACAACTGGCTGCTCTCCCCGTAACGAGCGGTTAATGAAAGAGCCAGTCATGGGAGCAGACCTAGAGCCATAAGACAGGCACGCAGGGTTAGCAACAGCCTCCTCTGTCCTGCTATCTGTATGCTCCACCTTGGCAATGGCCCCGTTTCGGTTGCCTTAGCAGATATAGCTTCTTTAGTGTTAAAGATGGTTCTTAAATCTACTCGACTTTGGTTAACTGGATATAACAATTAACATACTTTAGTTATTAATCTTGGCCCGGCCGTGGTTTCACCTTCCACTATACCAGTATTATAATTATTATTATCATCATTATTATGCAAACTCTGTGTAGGTGTGTGAGACTCGCTGCTGGCAGGACAACAGACAGAACCATATAACACAAGAGAGGGAGGAAGGCGTGTCGAAGTGAATAAGCGAGCCCATCACCGGAGCGGACCCAGCCTACCATGTCCACACCCTGTACTCTCACAAAGCACATACAGAGAGATGGAGATGAGCGCATTTAATAAGATTAAATTAATTTTTATATAGTGCCTTTCATAACAGAGGCACCCCAAGGCGCTCGATGAGTGCGTGCCAATCCATGACTACATCGTTTATATTAAATGGCGCATGAAACGGGAACGAAAGAGAGAATGGCAGAAGATGACAGACACACACACTGTCTGCACAGAGCATGTGACCCTGCAGCGGGGCATTGTGGGGCAGCAGCTTGCACGTGCTATTCCTCCGACCCTTAAACCATCTAACGGAGTCCGAAAGCAGAGAGCATGCATGTCTCTGCAGCTCATTGTCTTCAGGTTCACCCTGTTAAGATGACACTCACCTTTACAACCCCCGCCATTGCATCCGAGCCTCCAAGCCAAGCTTGGGCATCGCAGAACGGGGGAGGGAGCGCCCCCCAGCACAAGGGCAGCTCCGCCAGGGACAGGAAATACGAGAGTCAGAAAGCACATCTGAATGGGGCCGGGCAACCTCCAGAAAACGCTGACGCTCGCTGCCAATAACGCGCCCTCATCTCAGACTCCATAACTGTTACGAACACGCCTCGGCATTCCTACCCGCGTACATCAGCAACGCCGTTTCTTAACCTGCGTGGAGGAAATCTCAGCCCTTCCCGTAACACCTCAGGCAAACATAAAGTACAGCTGGAGTAATTAATTACTCATTACCAAATACTGGCACATTTCCTTACCTCTGTAGCTACCTGCAGAATAAGCATTTTGTTAGATTGCACCATACCGTTCTGCACGTCTGAAGGGCACAGCGGAGCTTGGGCTAATGTCCCATAGGTCAAATGTCCCATAGGTCAAATGTCCCAAAAGGTCAAATGTGTCGCTCTTGGGTCACGGACATCATGGTTTAAAAAAAAAGAGAAATCGCTAGCCTCACTGACAAGTTTTGCCATTACCACTACACACACACACACACACACACACACACACACACACACACACACACAATAATACATATTATATATATACATACGCACACATATGTTCACTGGCCACTTTATTAGGTACACCTTGCTAGTGCTGGGTAGGACCCGTTTTTGCCATTCAGAACTGCCTCGATTCTTCGTGGCATAAATTCAACAAAGTGTTTTAAACATTTATGAGAGACATTGGTCCATGTTGACATGATAGCATCACGCAGTTGCTGAAGATGGTGTCAGCTGATGCAAATCTCCCCTACCACCACATCCCATAGGTGCTCTACTGGATTGAGATCTGGTCACTGCACACTCACACACACATACTCACACACACACACTCACACACTCACACATGCACACTTTACATATTCAAATCTTTATGCGTATTCTCCATTCATTTCTATGAGCATAACCTAAATCCCAACTATGACAGCCTTAACGACTACCCCGCCATAACCGTAACCATATTCAAGCAGACATAATATTAGACTTTTGGCCATTTAATTATTTTGCATTCATAGATTTTCCTTTGTGGGGACCAGAAAAAAGGTAAAAAGTAACAGATTTTTATTACATTGTGGGGACACTGAGCCACACATTGCCTCCTGCGTAAATAATGCAGCTCCTGTGGTTAAACCAATTCAGAAACTCTGCCATAGGTCCTATGAATCATCTTCCGCACTCACAGTCACACACTCATAAGTGCACGTTCACCCCTTTAGGGTCCAGTCACTCCCTGGCCGTGTCACTTCAGGATAATAGACAGCCCTTGCCTGAAAACAACAGAGGCTGTTAAGCTGGACTCTCCTGGGATAAAACCCGAGTTGGGTTACCTTCTGAATCCTTGGCCAACAAACTAACGGCACAGTGACTTGCAAACGGCCGTTGGCGAGCTCAGGGAGAACTGAGGGGCTCAGTAACCGTATAGAACAATAGTGAAAGGTTTGTGGAACTTAATCCAGACTTCTTAGACTAATTATTTATCACTGTGGTCCAGGGTCCCTGTCCACCCTGAAAAAGAGTAAATTGATACCAATTCACAAAACCGGGCCATTCCAAGGCTGCCAATTGCGTTTTGAACATGGGGACGCCACCATTGCCAGACAGACTGGGACTTCACATTCCGGAACAACTGGACTGGTTGTATGTCTGTACATCTCTGGTATATTACAGGACAAAGATGAATGGAAACATTAATTAATAACCTCAACTCAGAGGTAAACTTAATATTTCCACACACTGGGCTATGAAAAACAAAAGGATTTGCAAGGGGATTTCACAAACCAACCAGCATATGGACCACCCTGCCTTGCCACTCCCCCCACCCAGCCATCCTCCCTTTGGGTATTTTTGATTTGCCATGAGGAAGATATTGCAGAATCATAATCCCAAAACACATAAACCCAAAAGTGAAGGGGATTGCCACAAACTATGAGTCACTGCCTGGTTTTCCCCTGCAGGAATCGTTACAGTTCAAAACCTTTTGTGTTGTTATGGTTTGTAGTTTATTTCCGAGCTTCTTTTCTACCTCTAGACCTTTTTTTTTACTAAATTAAGACACATATAGGTCCTGCAAGTGAGCTTTTATGCCTGCCTCAAGCTTGAAAATGCCTTTATTTGTGCGATCAGGGATTGATACAGGGACGGGGCCACAGGAGCACTGAAAGCTGATTGGCCCCCGGAGTGTCCCCGCCCCCATCACTCACTGAATCAAAACATACCATTGGTTCACGATAGGGTTGGACCCTCTGGCTAAATTATGGCTCCTTTTATCTTCCCCACCTTAAAAAAACATCTTAGAATCACCCCTGTGTGGAATAGACAGTGTCTTCTGGCCCCTCCCCCATACTTGTTGTTGTGACGCTCCGCTGAATCACCCCCCAGTCTGCGGTGTTTCCCCCATAAAGATGCCCAGGAGATTTCGTAAGGCAGATGCTGACATCAGATAAGGACTCATTCCCGGAATGTGACACCACATCTGCATAACATGCAGGACCCGGCACCAACAGACCGTGTCTGACATCTGCCCATGGTAGAAATTTCGTATTTGATGGTTAGTTAATTTGTAATGGTTTGTTCCACTATAGTGTTACAGTTAGCATTTATTTAAATTACTTTTTCATCGCAGCAGGTTAACACAATAACGCTGAAGTACGCAAACACTGGGTAACATTCATTATAAAAGAAAACCTTAATATAGTCAATAACAATATCCATTTTTAAGTTATAACCACTTTTTATAAGTAGCTTAACATTTAATAGGGTTCATTCAATATGGAGCAGCTGGCAAGATTCAACACAATGTCTTGAGGAGAGCGATGGTCATGCGAAATCCAAGGTTGCCTAATAACTGCAGTACCTCAGATACAGCCAGAAAGCAGGACTGCAAGCGTACTCAGGTAACTCACAAACTGTAAATGAACATCCAGATATACTGATGAGTATTCACTATGTAACTTACAAATATACTGATGAGTACTCACTATGTAACTCACAAATATACTGATGAGTACTCACTATATAATAATCTGACGTGAAAGCACATTTCCACAGTCATCCTCAAGCCATATGACCCGGCACTGCTTTTTCTGAGCTGCCATTTTCATCGATACTGTAAAAGCATCAATCCCTGTATATCCCTGTGTATGAGTCCATGATGTGTGTGGTACCAAGGCATTAATCTCAGTAAATATGCTGCAAAAGACTGAGCACAGGTAAGGAAACACCACGCAAATGATTTTGGGGCTGGAACTTAGGGTAGAAAAAAACACTCTACACTCATTCAAGCTGATCGCTGTTTTTCACAATGACCACATTCGACAATTCATCTGAAGAGGGCTGGCAACCTTCTGCAAGGCTACGCTCTATTGTAAGGTGAAAACAAGATCACTTCTTAGGCATGTATAAGAAATAATCACAAATGAATATTTCTTTATTACGGTACATCATTTTCAGGAGTGCTATGAGGCCATGCTTTGCTAATTAGATTGCTAACTTGAGTGTGTGCAATGAGGAGTTAACAAGAACCACACCTGTTAATGGGATATTATGGGATATTAAATAAATCAGCGCACAAATGACCTTTAGCTCACACGCCAGTAACTGGCCCTGGTTTGACTTATTCCCTGTATTACTTTTCACTCCACACTTATCCATGTAATTATTAATATGTTTAAAGATTAATTCAGATACTTTTCGCAAACACAAGTAATTTGTAAATGGTGTTTTTTTTTTCAGCAATGTATTTTCTTAAATTAAGAATAAGGGTATTAACATAGTTGTTTAGACATTGACAATCCTTTCATCAGAGAATGTCAAGCAGCAGGCCTGGGCGTATTTGAAATGGTTTGCCGGTGGGTTCACTCGCTCACTCACTCTTTCCTGCGTCGGAAAGTGAAACAAATTGATGGTTTCAGACACTACATTCCAAAAATGCTCTGTGTCAGTATCCTAGCAACCATTATCAGCTGACATTTGCAATTAGCAAAATGCAGCATAAGGTTAACATGAATATGGACGCCTGTTGCTTAAAATGATTATTTTGTAAATAACATTTAAAATTGAAATGTCAGCTTCAGTCTTTGCAGACATTGCTAGAGTCATAAGTTAGTTTTAAAATGTTGTATTTATCTTTTATATCATGAGCAAGCAGTTGGCAACAGGCATTGTGGGAAACATGAAGCGTCGCTGTGTGCGTCTGTAGAAGTCACAGTGCATTATGGGTATTTTCTGGCACACTAGAGTCCTGGTTCTTAGGGGTGCTGGGAACACCGGCCAGCTGTAGAGGGAGACACTGGCATGACACATCAGCTGACCTGATGCAAAGACACGTGACCATCCGCCGGTCCTGCTGCGGCCCCTCAGGGCACCACGGTGTGTCTGTGGTGTTGTGCTGTTATAAAGCTGTCTTGTCCTCTGTCCACAGAAGCATTTTTTAGAAACGCAAGCTGACAGGCAGGGTTGTGGATGACTACTGTGATACTCCTGACCTTTCCGGCTGCTTCAGATGCAAGTGCTTATTGCCCTCACACTGCCCCCCCATCTCAGACTTCAGTGAAGACACCTGCAGCTGCAAAACAATATTTCAGTTTGTAGCCTGCAACCCTGAGGAGTTTCAGTGGAACAATTAAAAAAAACCTTCAGACCACATACATAATGTTTCAGATTTTGCTCATATTTTTCTTTCCTCCATGTAACTGTAACTCGGAATGAGTTTCCGAATTGAAATGGCTTTTGCCACTACTGGTAATACCCTAAATGATAATCCTGCCATTTTTAAAGTGGAAATAGACTTTACAGTCTTTGCCCAGAACCAAGTTCTCCTGGGAACGAAAAGATTGGGTCAGTAGCTCAGGTAACGGGCTGCAGATGGACATACAGGTGCAGTGGCAGAGTTCAGGGTGTTGTCAGTACCCAGTACCTATCAGGAACTGCCCACCGTGTGCCCGTATGTATGTATGTATCTAAAGTCATTCTAGTAGCCAAGCTAACAGGATCAGGAGGGCAGAGTATTTCTGGGGTATCCCAGGGGAAAAAAAATGTCCACAGTGTCTGACCATGTGACACAGACACAAACCAGAAGCCAACCTTGCATACATGATGCTGCCGGCACAGGGAGGCAGGTACCCCTGCATGAGGCTCCTACCTGTCCCCGTCATGTCCGACCCCTCCCGATGTCTGCCCCGAGTCCACTCCCGGGAATTGACATCTGGGACGTGTCACTCACTATTGGCATGAATGAGGGCAGCAGCCCGAGCACTTAAAGTGCTGAAGCCTGCATCTCCATTTTGGTGAGATTGTGACATATTTAATGGACCAAGAGCCTCTGCCTCAGGTGTTTAGCCAACAGCTCTTCAGTCTGGATGCTTTACCCCTTCCCCAGTAATCTGGATGCTGTCCGTGATCCAGCAGGCAATTCAATTTCTTTAATCTACATGCTACATGCTTTCTTCTACTACATGCTACAAATTGGTTCCATAAAAGAAGATATTCAAGTGTAATGAAATACCATGTTCCACATCATCACAAGAAAGGAATGACGCTCCAGCCATCTGCAAATCTGCACATAAATTTTTTTTTATTAATATTTTCTGGCCACAACAATAAAATTTAACAAATGACCACTAGAAGAAAGGTTTACTTCATCAGCTGTACAATACTTACAGTATCATAAAACTGGCCGCCAAGATTAAAACTCACTACTGCAATTATGTAGTGTTTTCAGCAGCATTTAACGAGCAAAAATAAAAAAACAAACCAAAAAAACAATTTAAAAATCACGATATGTACCATGTCCACGGTGAATTCAGAGTAACCTCATATGTACATTACACATAACTCCAGCAAAAATACTCACAAGTCCTCTGACTGGTTTCTCAGTCTTGTAAAAAACAAAAACAAACAAACACACACACAGACAGACAGACACCAGCCACTGTCGTTGATGTTGACGGACAATGGCTGACTCAGATTCAGCCCTAGTATTTTGACACAAACAGTAGAAGGTGCATACCGCCGTGTCGGTCATCAGATTTCATGCCCACTGCCCACTGCGCCTTGAGACAGGTCATGCCAACCCCCAGGTGCATCGAAGCGGGTGCCGCTGATAGATTCACACTACGTGGGCTTGTAGTATCACAGCGAAATGCTTCTCTTGACCGGGAGCAGACATTATCTAAGCGTGGCCCTTGAGTGACAGAATGGCTTGGAGTGCCTTTTCTCAGAAGTAACGCGATCCAGCGTGTGTGCTACCAATGCTGTTGCCACAGATAGCGAGGCGGGAATGCACTTTGGTACATGCCCAAATGCCCTGGGAGCTTATAAACGTATAAACAGTCTGAGGTAAAAATGTTTGTATAGATTATTTTTTAACTAGTGTCAAGTTTAAAATTTAACGTTTAATTCTGAGTTGCGTCACGTTAAGACAAAAGATATTACAGTGAAGTTAGCGTCCGCCCTGTGAGAGAGGTCTACTTAGATATGATACTCTTCTTTAAAAATCACTTGTAGAGATTTCTGTGCTGAGACAGGGACTTCGATAAAATGAGTTCTTTTCCACACAGGGTATGAAAACATCTTCTGTATATGGATCGTTACACAACGTTGCTTCTCAGAATGCAACGGAACATGAGAGACTCTGTAGATGTTACTCAAATCTGTATGAGGAACAGTGTCACTAAACTACTGTAAATCATACCCCTCCCCCACCAAAAAAAAGGGGAACTACTGTAAAGAAAACAGCATTGATAACCAAAGGCACATTGTTACACACCGTAGGGCATCAGTTCACATACTACTACCAGTACAAAATGAAGTCATTGTGAAGATGCACCCTCTTTGCTCATTGGTCGGTCAGATACAGCTTGTGGGAACAGCCAATGAGATGCTCGTTAGAGCTGCGCTACAAAGGAGGGTTGGCAGTTAATCAGCAACTAGAGACGCAAGGCATGGGCAGTTGCCACGGTTGCCTGTCGGGAGTCCCTGACAAGCCCTGGTCTGCCCTCTGTGACTCATAGAGCCTCCTCAACAAGGGATTCCTTTCCTTCTACTTAATAGAGGAGTCTGGGTGTGGTATTAGGTGACATCATTCCAAGAGAACACTGTTAGTGCACGCTGCAGTTACCGTGGTAACAAAGCTGATGCAGCACATTAACGCCCTACCGTTTCCAGTATGGCTTTTCTTGTATTTTCTTTCTCCTCCTAAAAGTCCTCAGTGAAAATCATGTACGAAATAAATATGAAGCTCTAAAAACAAGTCAACAAAGTTATAGTATTTAAAAACGTGTCAAAAACGCAACCGAAATGGTAGCTCTCACTTCCTTTCGAGACAAAAGCTCGTAAAATGCCAAATACACATCTGGCTAGGTGTTCACTAATGAACAGTGCATAGCTGAAATCATTTAAACAGGATATTGGATTAAAAAGACGTCAAGCAAAAAGGACAAAAAAAAATAAAAAAAATTACTTGAGCAAAGGGGATTCAAAACATTGAATTACTATGCCACCTTTTGGCCTCAAAAAGGGAAAAGGGAACAAGCTATTTTGGGTTTTAAAGCCTGCCAAACATTTATGAGCCCACTCAAGACTGCCCTACTTAATTTTCCAAAGCGCAAACCCTATTCTACAGCAAGTCAGCAGGGGACGGTAAACATTGCTACAGTGGACAACCTGAACATTGAGAAGGAACAGAGACGAAGCACTCTAAACCGCCCATGTTACCTGAGGGCAGAGCATAGGCTCCCTCAGGACGGGCACTCCGGGGCGAGGCCGCCTGCGCGGGAAGCTCTGGAGTCACGGACCTTGGGTTTGCACCTGCGGGCCCCATCCGCTGACTCACAGCGAACACTCTCGCGTCAGCAGAGTCCGACTCAGAGCCACCCACCAGGAGAGTTAGCGCATTAGCGTGCAAACCGCTAAGGTAAAGCAGAATTCCTAACCACCATGTTTCCGACTTTAATTTTTTTTTTTTAAAGAACAAAAAATACCTTAATTAGAAAGGTAAAGCACCAGAGTAGTTTTCCCTGCTCTGTAAAAAAATAAAAGATTTTTTTGCTTTTTTTTTGTAGTCAATCTACAAATGAGACACGAGTAAAGGCTACGGCAGCAGTGCCTAGCATTAGCGCTGCTCTTCCTCGTCTTTCTACAAACGCACCATGCCACTTTTAGCAGTTCCTCTTTGTAAGGAATGTCAAGAGAATTTAGGCACGTACCAAGTCATGTAAACTTTTCAAAACGAAACATTTCTTGTCATTAGCTCCTTCGATATTTTTTCCTTCCACTGACAAAGTCCTTCCGTTTTCAAGTTCTCTCTCAAAACATCCCTCCCCTTGCAAAAGGTTGTCCTTCTGCTACCTGAATAGAAATGAGGTACTTTTATTCCCCTTTACAAAATGAGCCCTACAATGATGAGAGGTGAGAACTAAGAAAAGCCCTACAGACCCCTAGGACTCGGAATTGCAGTCTTCTTACCTCGTGGCCAGCCACAGCATCTCTCATAACGACTGCGCTACACAACAGTTGGGCTTCATAATTTATTTGGCTTGACTGCACAAGCGTTGGCAACCCTGTTCTGGCAAGCCCTCTAAAAGAACCCAAAAGCCTTGTTTCCTTTTCACCATTTCAAGATTTATAAAAATTAGCAATTAAAAACGGCAATATAATAATTACTAAAACACAGCGCTAACCCTAAAATGCTATGATCGCACTTATAATAGAGTGACGTCCAGCAGTAGGATGGTTTCGCTTTCCTTACAGCCTCTGGAAATAAAAACGTCTCCTTTTAAAAAATAAATTAGTGGACAGAACGTGCCTGGTGTTCAGTTGACTAGTTTTGGCAGCATTGTTCTTTGTTGTATATTCCCATTGGCATCAGTCATTTGTGCCAGACTAGTCCTCAGCTTACTGACTGAGCCGGTAGTTGGAGGTAATTTGGAAATTGACGTAATAGCACCTGAGCCTTCTGTGATTCGTTTTATGGGGGTTTTGTCCACTGTAGGGGGTTTTGGCAAGCGTCTCCGGAGCCAGGGGTGGCGCAGGGCCTGGCTGGGGGTCATGCGCAGAGAGGGGTCCCACTCCAGACACTGTTTGAGGAAGTCCAAGAAGAGAGGGTCATCGCAGCCCTTGAGGGCCGTCACCCAATCCTTGCTCCCAGGGGGACCCCGAACTTTGCCCCGACGCGAGCGTCCTCCGTTCAGCACCACAGAGCCGTCCGGCAGAGTAGTGACTGTGCAGTACCGAGGGTAGCCTTTGGAGCTAACGAAATTTTTGGCTCTTTTGGATGCATCCAGCAGTTTTTGCGAAGGCATTCCGAGAAGTTCGATGATGCAGGCTAGCTGGTCCCCTTCGTCTTCCCCTGGCAAAAGAGGGTACCCTGTCAGAAGCTCCGCCAAAATGCAACCCAAGCTCCACATATCGATGGGCATTCCATACCGAGACCCTAGGATGACCTCCGGTGCTCTGTAGAAACGGGACTGGATGTAAGTGTAGACCCGCTGGTGCTCATAGCAGCTGGAACCAAAGTCAATGACTTTAATCCCACTGCGACCCTGCTGCTTCAGCAAGATGTTTTCAGGTTTGAGGTCACAGTGGATGATCCGGTTCTTGTGCAAAGAGTCCAGACACTGGAGAATGGAGTGTGCAAACTTGCGCACCAGTGGCAGGCTGAAGCCTTGAAACTTGTTCTTCTTGATGAGCTCGTAGAGGTTCATACTGAGCAGTTCAAAAGTCATGCAGATGTGGTTGCGGAATGTGAAGTGCTCCAACATGTGGATGACGTTCATGGTGGAATCCTTGTCCTGCTTGCGTAGATGTTCCAGGATCCGTATCTCTTCGGCCGCCTGCCGATGGAAGCGCTTCTCGTTGCGCACCATCTTGAGAGCCACATGCTGGTGCGACTTGTGGTCATAGGCCTTCACCACCTGCCCAAAGCTGCCCTTGCCGATGACCTTGAGCACCTCGTAGCGGTAAGCGATGTGGTCATGGGGCACGTGGATGTAGGAGCCCTGGTCGTCATCATAGCCACCATTATTGGAGCCCCCAATCACGCCGGAGCGCTTCTTGGCATTGGGACCAGTGAAGTAAATCTCCGGGTAGTTGAATATTTCTTGGTGCTCAAAAGCCATGAGTTTGGACATGTACTGCTTCATAGCCTGCTCAGGTGTTAGAGAGACTGGTTTAGACTTGCTATCAGAGGACTTGAGGGAGGTGGAACTGCCCTGACGACACTGGGTGCCCTCCAACTGCCTGTCGGGCACTGGGAGACCCGTCCGGTCCACTGTCGTCAAGCCGTTGGGCTGTGAGGTCAACAGTGTCCTTTTGTTGCTGTTTTCCTCAAACAACTGCTGAACATGTATCTGCTGGTGGTTCCCAATGTGCAAGTGGTCATTCATTGTGTGCTTATTGCCCCCAATCTGAAAGAAAAATCGACAATTACAGCAATTAGAAATGTTGGTCAAAAATGCAATAAAAAACACAGTATGAAGATCGTATTTTATAATTTTCATACAAGCTTCATTAAAAAGGCATTAGGTGACATTTCCCCTCCAAGTTCCTCGGGCTACAACCTTATGAGAGGCTAAAGCCATCTCCGACCATCTGTAATTACAAGCCCTTTCAGCAGCCAGGACAGTATGGAGCTCACGAGCAGATCTCAGGCATACCTGTTCCACATTTTACATGTACAACGTTGCCTTGATGCAGGATCCATCATGACTAGTAATCACGACTCATGCGGTGTCACCTACCTACAGGCAAGTGACAGGACTTAAACCAATATAAACAGGATGCAGAACGTACGTTTCTACTAGACTTTCCCCAGCATCATGGGATGGGATTCAGACTCTGAAACAAGAACTAAAACATCCTGCCTTACGAACGTCTTAGAGGACCTGGGCTGTCGGATATACAAATCACAGAATCTGTGGCCAGATCATCCACAGAAAAACGTAGCTAATCCCAAACAACACAAATGACAAATAGCAGTAAGTTTATATGACATATATTTATATGACATATAACGTTTACACTTGCTTTTAATGGGTTTAAATTTATCCAGGGTGTGGTCTGGATAACAACCTCACCATCATGACAAAAGCTTTTACGAATTAATCGAAGTCAAGATTTTCGTTTTAGTGCGGCTAATCATCAGCGACTAGCCTGCAAAACCATCCTTTGTTCCCCTCCGTTCCTGTGCTGTTTAAATATTTAGTACAGCATATGGGGAAAGTGAATTATTAGCACGGAATATAAAACACTTGTTTATTTTTAAAAAAAAAAACCCTCTTTCTTCATGGTGCTGTTACCTGTGTGAAATTTCAAAAGGAATAATGTCAGCATCAGAAAAAAACTCACCAAAACTCCTCTTTCATTAGTCGTCTTTTTCATACACTCATCTGTCCCCCCTCCCCCCAACTTTATATCCCAGAAAAAGTCAGCCAGCAATATTGCATAAAATAGCATAAATTTATTTAAAACATAATTTGCAGGCCAGCTTTAAAATGTTACATGATCCTTCTGGCCTAATATCAGAATGCACTACCCTTATTTTCAACAGGCTTTAAGTAGAGTGTTTGGCTGAGCCTCCAGATTACTTGGAATGTCACGTACATTTTTCTTACTTTCGTATCCGGTGTTTGTGAAACACTGAGCTGTGTACACAAAATTCTGGCTGTATTCTATGGCTGGTTTATGACAATGAAAGTCAGATTGAGGAGTAGCTGACGCTCATGTTTTAAAACAACGTTGCTGCCCTAGACAGCCTGCCATTAAATTAGTGCAAGCAAGCTACTTTTGTGCTTTAGTGAGAGAGAAATTAATAATACAGGATGTTGCTACGATGGCTAATGTCCAACCCTTCTGATTTAGCTAAATTGAGGAATTATTTTTTTTAATGTACACAAAGATCAAGTAGTGTGCATTTCCTGTTTCCTTGAATCTCCAACTTCCTCTTAGAAGCCGGTTTCCTTGATAACTTGATAACGTCTCTCACACACGACATCCAGCGGCTTCTGTCCGTTTAGTACCCCTGTTGGGTTGTTCAAATTAGCATTACGGGAAGAAACTGCAATCTTGATACAGAATTTAATACACAAGGCAGTCCATAAAATCATTAGCTACTTGATTAGGTTAAGCTAATTTGAATTCCGGGGCTGAACCCCATCCCTCATTTCTCCTCCGCACATCTCTGCTTGTTACAGTGCAGCACGGTTCCCTGCCTTGCTGAAGAGCCCCTTTTCCAACAGTTTGCCAGGCATAATTATCATTACAGCTACAACGCAAAACCAAAAATACTCAGCTTTTCAGGGCTCAGCAGACCAATGCTGACCTATAATCTCAGAATCATTGACGGTAATTTCTACAACGTCTACTAAAGGGACGCTGGATGCACCCAAAAAAAAGGTTTTATGTTCTCAAGAACGAAGGATGAATATTTAGCAGATATTAAGCACCTACCCTGTGCTTTTGTACATGTACACTGAGAACTTAGAATACCACGGAACCTTAGAACAGATACTGCTGTACACCAGGGCTAGCCAGACCTGGTCATGCGAGTTTCGGAGAACACCCTCCCCATGCAGCTAATGTCATTAGGAATGACATTGAGGAAAAGCCAGCAGAACCTGTGGCTCTTCAGGAATGCGAGCGGCCGGTTTCTCTCTCTTTGTCACTGCCGCCCCATGCGTTCCACCCGGCAAGTCGATCTTACCGTTTTCGGTGCCGCTAATCCCACAGATAAACCTCTTGCCGCAGTGTTAATCACCTGATTCTGGCAGAGCGGTGCGCAATGTTGGGGAAAGAGCGTCGAGCGCTCCCGGCCAGTGCTCCGTCGCTCAAACTGTCCGAGAGTCCGTCCACTAAGACAGCTATTCTACGCACCCAATCGCCACCTACTTACACAAACTAAGAGTTTCACTGTACATAACGAGGGCTGCGTGCTGCTCCCAGATGGCTGTCCGTTCTTTCGAGATCGTCAAAAACAAATGCAAAAGTGAGGCTACTCTGGATGCCCCATTGTAACCCCGACTGACTCATTTAGCTTTTCAAACTAGCTAGCAGACAGTTCCATTAAAAAAGAACCATCCTTGTATACTCGAGGTTGTTTTAAGCGAGCTATTCAAGTTAAGTACTCTGCCAGGGACCCAACAGCTGGTCACCCTCCAGGGCTAGAATTGGCAATCTCCAGGTTAGGTCTGCACCCTTAAATCACTCCATTAATTCCTATTAAAGCTTTAATAACCATCAGACATAGTACCATTCATTGCTATAAATGCAAAAATGACCTAATAACTAAATAATGAGGGTGTGTTCCAATTATTGGGACATCACCCTTCTCAGCCTCCCTAGAAAAGCCTATGCCAGGGCACTGGGGAGAAGTCTCTGCCCCACAGCTGAACCGAGGTTTCAGGAGGAACAATGCAGATTCCAGCCCAGCCTTGGAACAGTGGGCCAACTCTTCTCCGTCGCACAGCTGCGTGTGGGAATATGCTGACAGAGACTACATGTGCTTTATGGACTAGCAGAAGGCGCATGACGCATGTTTCAACAGGGTACAGGAACATGGGATATCAGGCACATATCTCATGCTTTTTGGTCCTTGGATGAAATAGGAGCGTCTGCAACTTGGCACAAAAAGCGAAGCTGTTTACAGTGGCCGTTGGCCTCTGAACAGGGTGTGTCTAGTTGCCTCTCCTGTTTGTGATGCTCAAGGATGGGGCACTAAGGTGTAGCAGTGACTGCAAGGGCATCCGGAATGGGGGAGGAAAAGTGATGCTGTCCTCCTCATCAACGGGGGCCTCCAGCATGCATGCAGTGTGTGAAGCAACCTCTAAGCGCAAGGTCATGGAATTCTCTTGGGAAAAGAGCGAACTGCTCATTTTAGGTGAGGGGGTGTGGCCTTAGTGAAGAAGATTAAGTACCATGTGATATTGTTTAATGGCGATGTTAAGAGGGAACGAGAGATTGAGAGGCATATCGGTTCAGTTGTGGCAGTTCTGCGGGAATTGAGGAAGTCCGAGGGGATAAAGCAAGTATTAAGTTGTCATGAGAGGCTCATGGCTGCCGGTCAGTCTACATAGCTTTCCTCACCTATGATCGTGAGTAGTTAGGTCGTCGGTAGTGACTGAAAGAACAAGTTGGCCAATACAAGTGGCTAAAATGAAGATTCTCCATAGGCTTGCCAGATTCACTCTCCTAGACAGGGTAAGGACTTCAGCGATCTAGAGGAACCTTTAGATCACAAGAAGTAAAGTGATGTGCTTTGGGAATCTTGTAAGGGAGATCCTAAAGCAGACCACAGGAAACACTACAGGGGAATACATTTCCCAACTTGTGAAATGAGCTAAAATCTGCAACCATGGGGAAAAAAAACGTCTACTGTGACATTCTCGACATGCTGCCACCACGATCTTGACCAGAAAAGGCAGTGTGAAGATGAGATGAGGTAGCCCGACTTAAAAAAGCCACAAGAAAAGCACACAAAAGCATCTGCAGACTTGCATGAATGTCGGCACACACGGTGAAAAAAAAAAGCAAAATAAATAAATAAAATCACAAGAGAAGCCCAGCCAAACCTCATTGTGGATCCAAGAGGTATCCCCTCCCTTGGGCCCACAGCTCTGCTATACAGTTTGTATCTTGGTTTTTAAGGTGCACTCTGAAAATGAAACGGGATCCCAGCTCAAGGTTACCACTGAGGACAAGATTCAGTGCCGCCTGGACCACGAACACAAAATGCTCTCCGACACCACAAAGCCAAAGAGACTGCGCATGAAGCATCAAGGTGAAACACCATTCAGTCAGCGCTCACAAAACACGCCACGAGCTCGAAGCAGACATGGACATCCGGATTCCGCAGAGATCCAGGATACGCCTCCAACAGAGTACGCCTAAATATACAAGACACACACATGCAAACACGGCCTGCACGGTAAAAATCTACTAATGCCAAAAAAGCACGTCGGATTTGCCATTAATTAGATCAAACATGATGCAGACAGCTGGGGTTTTCGAAGGGCATCCTGACAGACACACAGCTGGAGGCCTCTTTGATAGCACACATACACCGCAAGCCCTCGATGCGACTTCCATTGTCATAAATCACCCACAGAATACACCGTTCATTGTTTCCAAGTTTCCCAACAAGCTCCATCTGGAGGTTAATTAATGGCGACAGATCAAGGAAAACTGCCAAGATTTCGCTAGGACAAGGTAACAAAAGGCAGGTTCTGCAAATGCGAATCCTCTCTCATGGTAAAGGATTCTAGGCTTGGCTACTGGGAACAGGCCAGCACGGTGAACAAATAAGCTTCTAGACAGATCGTCCCTGGTGTATCTAACACACAAACCTCACCGATCCCCTGCCAATGACAACAGAGGTACACTGAATGACAGCTGCACTCAGCAGTGTGCACACTCAAGGCTGATCTTCACACCCTGCCTGTGCACCAGTTGCAGGTTTGGGTGCAATGCTAAAATGCACAGGAGGAGGGAGATTACAACGCACAGCGAATTACGGCACGACCAAACACACCCGGGAAAAGCACTTATGAGCCAACCTGCATGCACTGGGGATAAAAACTCCAGAGTGAAATTACACCAACCTGCCTTCGCTTCCCAGTTTTGTGATGCGACCAACAATTATCAGTTAAACAGTCTCTGAAAACATACTGGGCTGCATCGAGGATGTTCATCTGACCCAACCAACAAGAACCTTCATTTGCTTGTCCCGGTTAACATCAGAAGTGAAGAAAAATGAAAATGCACAATCCCCCCCCCCCCCCATTTCACAAACGTGTCCATTCCCTAAGCAGTGCAAAACCACATGGAAGGAGAGGAAGTGGCAAAGCCAGTAAAGCCCCAGAAAATTACACCCCAAGCAGATCAAAAGATCGGTAAAGGAACATTTTAAGAAGCACATCTGCTAATTCTGACAAATTCAACTTAACTATTATTTATTTAAATTACATAAGGGGTAATTTCTCAGCCTGATGGGATGTAGCCCACATTACTCACCTTTAGGGAGCCAGTAGATATAGTGGTACAGTTATCAAACCAACAAATTAAGAAACCAGTACAGCCAGTCTCGTTTGAACCCAAATGAACCTGGTTGAAAACCTGAATGAGGCTTCCGACTGGAATATCCATGACTGTTGAAATGAACACCAGTGAAGATGTCGACAGGTAAGTCCTTCACCCTGTCACACCCTGTAGCTGGGCGTTCAAGCTTAAAAAAACAATAATAAATGGAGGCGGGATAGCAAGAGGCTTTTCCTCATAGCTGAATGGCTATTTTCAGGTGTGTATGCACACCCATGAAATAATTTATTCAATGACAAATGCTATATTTACTTCACACAGGAAAGAGGTGCGATCGTTTCCTGTCCCACTGATACCGTCATTTTACATGATGAAGCACATATTAATGTGGCATTAATGCAGATACACACCATGATGTTTATTGTGCTCCTTCGTCTTAATCTACATTTTTCCATTTCTATTGTGTGGAATCCTGCTCGATTTACAGTGACAAGCTCGGTTATGTTATACACACAGTAAGCTATAATATAATGATCACTGATATTTCTCACTACTCCAACCATAAACTGATTACGACGGCTTTGATGTACATTACACATACCGATCGGGTTTTATGGTCTGGTTTATGGTTCTAATTTTTTGGTATGACAGGCTGAAATCCGCTTGGATGAAGCAGCGAGCTGCTCTCTCACTGGAAACCTTTGTTTCCTGGAGGAGCTGGTTACAGTATCGGCACTGGCGACACGTCGAGGCGGAAAAACTTGAAATAATTCGCCTGTTTCAGATTGTGGGACTTAAAGGGGCAATATTTAATCGTTGCAGGCAAAAGGCAGAATGAGAGCGGTAGGCGTGCTCCGTACCGTAAGGGGGCCCGTGTTCCTGATGGGAGGCAATGTGACGGCTGACGGTGGGTCGGTCCCAGCTCCGGCCCGGAGACCCCCAGCGCCGACTCCGGGGGAAGATTGCAGCTGGCAGACAATCTCACCCCCTTTGCCTAAGAACATGTACAAAAAATGTATAACGTTGCCCCATCATGGAAAACAGAATTCACTGCATACATTCTATTCACTGTATATTATTTTATTCAACATCTTGAGGTCATCTTATAATCGATCGAAGGCATCCCGAGCTTTATTACAAGTAAATGCATTATTTCATATAGCAATGTCTGTCCGTTCATTTCACTCCCCGATAATGTCGGACAATAGCCCACCCCTGTCAAAATAACAAAGTTGACAAATTGCTTAAGGTGAGTATTAACCTAAATGCAAAAAGTGGAAGAATATAAAATATAAACGAAGTGCTAGATACACACGTATTTGAGCACATTTGAAAGGGCTGTTAAAAAAATGGGCGTAAAAAAAGACCACTCAGCTATTACCACGCCGCCTCCTTCCCCATTCCCACATAAAGCTTTGTAATAAGGAAATCGCCATTGATATGGCACCAAAATATTTAACTAGCATGCATACCCGAATTGCACAGACAAAGCATTAAGAAACGCTTAGGTCAAGAAAAAATCCAACCCTTATGTGTAGTGAACTGTGTCCAAACAGGCTGGAAAACATCAGGCCCTTATAATTAGGGAAATGCTTTTTAAAAACGTCTTTTGCCTGCCTGGATCCTAGTTTTTTTTCCTTACCGGTCGGATAGACGGCAGCGCAGGGCTTCTTGGTTAACATGGCCGCTGGAGAGTCACACATAGGCAGAGGCGCTTCGGATTATCCCCTCCTCCCCCCTCTGCGCTCTCGGATAAAACTCTGTTACTCCAATCAGCTACATCCAGCCTTGAAACTTCAACCCGAGCCGCAAGCCGAGGGGCTGCTCCCACAACCCCGGAGGTCCCGCCACCATCGCCCGAGGACGCGCGTAGCAAACGGCAAAAACAGTGGAAATCCGCAAAGGAAAAGTTGCAAGGGAATAAAAAGTCCACAGCTTCAGCTTATGCAGCATTCAGGCATTGCCTATCGCTGGAGTCCGCATTATGCCGATGGCGGCGGTGGTACAGCGTCTATCTCTGCTTGTAATCTTTATGTGTGTACCTCTCTCTCTAGCTGGTGCGCACGAAATGTGGTTGGTTAGGCTCCTGAGTTTCGCCATGCAGAGTGGGAGTGAATGGGAGGGAGGTAAGGGGGGGTCCCTGTGCATATCGAGCGTGCGGCCACTATTTTGCTGGACATTTAGTGCCGTACGCTTTGATCCAAGACAAACCCCGTGAAAAAAAATAATAATGCGAGCTAGCCTTTTAATGATTGTAAACAGTGATGTGTTCTGCCTCAGGGCAATAAAAATTTTATAATTGTCCAGGAACTCTCAGTCTCGCAACTGTGTTTTAGTTTGTTGCCCCTCCCTCGGGAGATATAAAACACTGTCTAGTTAAAAATGGTTTGTTTTTGGTAGAAACTTTCTCATTCCTATTAAATAATAACCCATATTTATACAAAGATCTCATCTACATCTTAAAGTATATCGCCTCAAACGTGTTGTAAAAATTCACGGGATCTCTACAGTGTTACGAGATATGCAATATAGTGCCGTCCGCTAGGTGGCGCGGGACCGTGTCCCTCGCAAATATCGACATATTTCAATCGTAAATTTTGTCACGCGGGTCTGCTGCTCATGTGAAGTTTATCTTTGCATTCAGTGTTGCGTTTTACCCCTGCATTATTGTCGGGAGAACAGTCTTTGAAAACCATGCTTGCTACCGGATGTGTTCTGTTTTGTTTGATGTTGCTGAACATCAACACATTCTATGCGTCATTGTTTCTTGTTGTTCGCGCACAACCACAACACAGGTAATTAATCACCCACCGATGACGAGTACGTGTTGTTTGGTTTATACTGATGACATATATCCGACTTTTGAAAAATAAATCCCCGTATTTATTCCGATTTTCCCCTTAATTCCCACATTGAAATAAACGCTAAATCCAGTTAATGCAAACATGATTTACAAGTTCTGTTCAACATGTTTGACAGCAGAGAACCAAAACTACATACGATGTTCTTATTTAGAACAGTACTTTTTGTTAAAACAGGACAAGAATGGTAGGTTAGACACCCGGATATTTGCTTTCAGTACCAGTTTTTAGACTGGAGCCACAATTCAGGAACTGTGATGCTAGACATACAAGGTCTTTGCTGACGGCTGCATTGTGGGTATCTTCTGAAAGACAATGGCAACCTTCAGCTCCTCTGCTGACCATGAAAGGCTACAGCAGGCACAGAGCTCCTAATCATAGCCCTCAGACCTAAAATTAGGACCAGTGCAGCCTTCCAATACATCATATATATACATTATATACATAGGTTAGCTATGGATTTAGCTAGCAATGTAAGGTCATCCTTAATCTCGCTCTCTTTCTCCCTCTCTCTCTCCCTCTCTCTCTCCCTCTCTCTCTCTCTTTCTCCCTCTCCCTGTCATACACACACATACACAGAGAAACTCTTACATAATTGGTAATTTAAAAAAGAGGGTAAGTCTTATTGCAAATCACAAAAGACAGAAATACACGTTCACTGTAATCCAGTAAAACCCTGTTTGTGTTAACAGAGGTTCAGTGTCCCTCTGTATTTCTGCGGCTGTGGGATTACAAAGGAGCTTCACGTACACAGTGTACATCACTGCAAATTTCTGCAGTGTGCAATGGAGAAGGAGCTGCATCTGTGTGGAAGACATTGATCTGAAACCAAAAGTCCTAAGAGGTAATCAGACAAGGTGGCTTCAGTAGTATGAGATACTGAAGCCACAAAGCATGTAAGTCACCTTGGTGAGCCTGTAGGTCATGGGTGCATCTCCATAATTAGGTCACAGTGACATAATAAAAGGATTTCCTAGGATCTGCCTTTAATTTCACTGTACATATTTGTATCGTTATTAAGATGCTGAAAGCACATGTACCCCATTACTAATGCTAGTAGGTACAGTAATGTAGATTGGCAGCAGATCGATGGACCTGGTCCATTTTCTTCTGCTATTACTGTACCCATTTACATGCCAGGTGATGGTGAGAGACATTTGAGAAGGAGGCAGGATTATGACGGCGGTTTGCACAAGCAACCAAGTCAACATTATTATGAAGCTGGCCTTCAGTTACCCAGAAGGACATGCTGATATTTAGTATTGGCCCCAGTATGGTAGTATGGCCCCAGTATGGTACTCATTCATAGCTTTGGATGTCAGCTAATTAGACGATTGGTAAAGGCAGATGAAGTTATAGGCAGAGCTGCCACACACCTGGCCAGGAACACATTCAAAAGAGGGAGAAAAAATATCAGGGAACCTTCTGGTCACTTCTTGAGCCTATCCCGGGATGCACAGGGCACAAGGTAGAAGGACATCCTAATGGTATGTCAGCGAGCATGGTCACACAATGGATGATTTAGTGGTGCCGTTTCACCTAACTGTGTGTCTTTAGACTGCAGGAGGAATCCTTTGTGTGAATCATAGGGGGGACAGTGTGTGGTCAGTGGGTTAGGGGGCCGTCTCGTTTTTGAACCCCAGTAATTTTACCGGTTGGCCCCCAATTGGTCCAGGAACTGGTAGACCCTGCCCTCTGAAGAGCATTTCACTTTAGGAAAAGGTGTTTGCTAAATAAATAAAATGTTATGCAACATGGGGGGAACATGCAAATTCTACACATGCAGTGCGGGTACAGGATTCCCAACACTGCATGTGTGAAACGATTTTAGCCACCAAACCATCTCATTTTAATGAATCACAATCACAAAGAATCACAAAAAAACTGACTTAGGCCATTCCAGTTTACAGTAAATTCATGTCAGTCTCACTAGAAACGCATTATTCAATTTTTTCAGTATTACACACAATGAGATCAAGACAAGTGGAATGTTTGTCATTTTTGTCCGACAGTTGTAGGCAACATCAGCAAATAGGCAGGATGTTCTACAAGCAGAATGTTATATGGAGCAGATCAAATTGCTGGAGAGGATCATGAGGAAATGTGGATTGAGCAATGAACTCTATCATTAAACTGATGAAAATTATCCACCATCCATTATGTCAGGCATACCCAGTGGTTTGTAAATGCCCTGCACACATCACATCCTGTTAATTATAAGGCAAACTACATGTTAGCTTAATTTTTTTTTTCCTACATATTTTTAGTATATTGTGCCTCAGAGTAGCATGTGTAGGAGTAGAGTGTGAGATTTATTAGTCAAAGTGATGTTTTTTAATGATCTTTGGATATTATTAATAGCGGTCCTGAATTTAAGTGCTATCAGCTCATGCTGGGTGTCGTCCCCCCCCCCCCCCCCCCGCCCCCTTATACACTGAACTTAATGAGATTCAGGCTCACTATGAATAAACTGTTATGGAAGATTGACGGGGAGATTTCGGAGTGTAATCACCCACAGTGTAATGTCAGAACGCCTCTGAGCAAAAGATGTCTGGTTTTGTGCTGACAACATTCTTTGTAACTGTCAAGCACAACGCTAAAACCTCATTCACAGGAAAGCTGCCCACCTTCAATGAGCAAAGGTCAGAACAGCAACCGCTGAAATCATCTGCTCGAAAGATAGAGAGGAATGATGCATGGGATTTCTGGTACTAAGAGACAGAAGTTTCTTTTCGCTTTTTTGGTGCAGGGGTGACTAAGAAGCCATGTTGTGTTTCAGAGCCCCCCGATAGCGAAAAATCAGCCTATGGTGAGAGCCACTTTGTGAATTCCCCATCTTATCAAGCTGTCACTTGGCGTGGGGTCATGGATGGGGTCACTGGGGTGACAGTACTGCAGATGATGAGCGTTTGTTCCCGCTGAAGCCTAAAATATCACCTGTCATGAAAGGGTCAGGTGAAATCTGCAGGACTTCAATAAGCTTTGGAGCAGGGCCATTACCGCCTTATCGGCCATTTTCCCAAGATGTCTGAGAACTTCATTGGGTGTTTCTCTGTAGTACTAAGCTGTCAGACAACCACCCCCCCATCTCCCAGCGCTGACTGGAGACATCTGATGTTTGAGTGCTGACTCACAGGCTGCATGAGCTACCCACAAACACAGGCTGCATGAACTACCCACAAACACAGGCTGGATGAGCTACCCACAAACACAGGCTGCATGAGCTACCCACGGACACAGGCTGCATGAGCTACCCACGGACGCAGGCTGCATGAGCTACCCACAAACACAGGCTGCATGAACTACCCACAAACACAGACTGCATGAGCTACCCACGGACGCAGGCTGCATGAGCTACCCACAAACACAGGCTGCATGAACTACCCACAAACACAGGCTGCATGAGCTACCCATGGACACAGGCTGCATGAGCTACCCACAGACGCAGGCTGCATGAGCTACCCACAAACACAGGCTGCATGAACTACCCACAAACACAGACTGCATGAGCTACCCACGGACCCAGGCTGCATGAGCTACCTACAGACACATGCTGCATAAGCTACCCATGGACCCAGGCTGCATGAGCTACCCACGGACCAAGGCTGCATGAGCTACCCACGGACCCAGGCTGCATGAGCTACCTACAGACACATGCTGCATAAGCTACCCACGGACCCAGGCTGCATGAGCTACCCACGGACCCAGGCTGCATGAGCTACCCACGGACCCAGGCTGCTGTGCAGACGCTGCCTCCTTCATGCGTCTGATCCTCTGTGGATCCTTGGGGTTGTTGATGGAACTTGCTGTTAGTGATCATTACTACTTAGTAAAAAAAAAAAGAGAAGCTGTGATTTTACATTCTTATGATGGACTTTATCTTATCAAGCGAACATCCCTGCTGGGCTATATTTACCTTCATCTTTGAAAATCTGTGGACCTCGAGGCATTAACTTGTACCTGGAGGAAGCAATATTGAAGTCCAGCTCTTTATCACTTTTAATTACTGCACCAATGGGCTCAATGTCTTGCACGGCAATATAAATACCATCTACCCATCTGTATATCCATCCACCTTCTATAACCGCTTCATCCAGCACAGGGTGACTGTGAACCTGGAGTGTGTCCCATGGAGCAGAAGGTAACAGGAAGGGGACACTGTGGACAGGATGCCAGTCCATCACAGGGTGAATTATCTCACACACACACACACACACACGATCACGCAATATGGACAATTTAGAGACACCATCCCACCAATCTGCAGGAGGACACCGAAGAACATGTGAACTCCACACACATAGATCTGGGAATGGGAATCCATGCAGGAATCATGTCTAAAATAGCTGCATTGTAACAGGAATATCTCACACATATGTGTCACTCTATTGCATGGGGGGGTGTGGCTCTGTGCCTATGACTGGATGGCTTGCTCAGTGATGTCACCACTGGGCCCTTGACCAAGGTCCTCAAGCCCAACTGCTCCAGGGACCCTGGCTCACCCTGCATTCTGGTCCTCACTTGTACGTCACAATGGACAAAAGCATCTAAATATATGTAATACAAAGGTACTGTGTAGATGCTTGGTTAAAGAACCCATTTCATATAAATCAGGCTACGGAAAACAACTCTGTTTGCTCTCTCCTCCTCAAGACGATCCCTTACCAGCGAGTCTCTCCCGAGGACCAATTAAGGCGGATGGAACATTACGGAACTCGTGCCACTATAATAACAAGAAGATGAAAGACAAATCGCCTCATTATGGCTTTTTTACTGCTGCATCTGGGGGCTGGCGCACCTGAGAGCTTTTGAGGCGCTGCTCACATCCAAACATGTGTCTCCAGCTGGGAAGAAAGCTAATAAACACGTTACTCTGATCCCAGAGTAGGTCTGCAGAAAAGTGGAGTAGGAGGCATCGTTTAACGTGACGTGATTGTGCTTCGGACTCCCAGCTAGATTCAAGCTGTAAAGTTAAAGGATAATTTAGGAAGTGTTATCCCAACACATGGTGGCCATGGGAACTGTGTTATCAGCCCAGAGCTCTGTTAATGCCGCTTCAATGGGATTTGCATGTCCTATTGTGACATTTAGAGTTTCCTGGTCGTGCGTGTGACCTCTGTGCAGGGTAACCATGTTTTGTTTTGCAAAAAAGAGGACACCAGCAGCAGGATGCAAGCAGAGGCGTAAAAGCAATGCAAATACGCACACAGGAAGTATTCCGACTGTCAAAAGCAAGTGTCAACATGAAACAAGCAAAGCAAAATGAAGGAAAAATGAAGCAAAATCGTAGACATTTCAGGCATTTTTTGGGTCCAGAAAGAAGTCCAGGAGAAAGAAGACATATGGTAACCCTACCTCTGTGATGGACTGGTTTCCTGTATATTCAAAACACAGGGAAAAAACTGAAGGTTGCCAAGTATATTAATTTTTTTTTATTAATTCAGTGACTCAGTTTGTAGCATTATAGCCCAGGGCCGTGTTGTAGCCCATCTAACTTTAGGTGGATTAGGTGGGTTGCTGACCCCCAGTTGCCCCTTGGGAGGCTTATATGTGGCGGGTTGACATCCTGTCCAGGGTGTCCGAAGATTCTTATCCTGTGTTTGCTCACCGCGAACCTATTTTAAAAATCCGGCTCGGGAAAACGGATAGATTTTTCTATTTATAAAATGCTTCAGCAGATTTTATCATTCGCAAACATAAAAACTGCTGTCTGGTCCTGGGCCACATACACGTTACCTCGAATCGTCACTAGATACCAGCGTTGGTACGGAGTGGCCGTTTAATAATTAGCTGAATCATCACTTTCTAGATGCTTAGGTGGATAGAAAGTGCTCCGCCAAGGGAGACGATCCGGAACGCGCCCTGTTCCTCCGCACTTACTCGGCCGTTGTTTCCCCCCGGGTCTCTTGACAGAGCCGCCCCATCAGCTGTAATTCCTGCTAATGAAATCGCTCCAAAGTCACTCCTGACAGCAAGATTACACACCCAAGGTCTTAATTAAATCACGCCAGATACTATTTAGGTGTCCCCTCAAGGAGCTGCTCGTCAATTCATGTCATTTGAGGACTGTTAACGAGCAATGGAATGCCAGTGCTATTTCACAGAGTGTAACAATGAAGCAATTATTCCATTGATAATTCAATTTTAAAGGCTTCTAAAAATAGTAAGATTTAGTTATTCATCTTATTGTTTGCTAGTGATTTATGAGTGCCAGACCTCTCCACAAGGCTGGATTCATGTCATTGCTGTAATTCATCAGCGGATACATATTTGACCTGTTAAATATCAAACTGCTGGAATGTTACATAATCCCCACAAATCTCTTTTCACTGCAGTGGCAGTGAAATACTTCTGCCACATCTGAATACAGACTCACGGTTTGTAGAAGCAAAAGATGAAATCACAGTCCAGTTATCATTCTACTGCATGGATTTAGGACAGCTGGAACTTCTTCATCATGGGAGCTTCTAGTCTACTGCAGCTGAGTGGTTATGGTGCCACCACGTCCCCGTGTGGCCAAGTGCCGTCACAGCAGAGGATGCGGGAATCTAGACCAGTGTTTCTGAAATCAATCCTTGGGGACCCCCAGATAGCCCACGTTTTTGCAAAAGATGTCTGGCAGGGAACTGGTAGTGAGCAAATACATGGAGATGCACAAGGACTGGGTTGGGACACACTGGTCCAGTGGCACTGTCAGCCCCCCCAATCGACCTCTTCTCCTCATACAGCCTGTCGCACCATGGAGCCCTCATGCTAGTACAGGGTTTTTATGGGGATTTTCTTTAATCAGCTACAGACCTGGGATGCTGCCAGATCCACTGTGTCTCGCAGCGCGAGGAAAAGACCTCTGACAGCAGGAGTCTAGCCGAGCTCATATCTGATCCCGTCTGCAGGGCTGCGGAGACCGTGGAGGAACATCAGGAATACAAATTAATCTGCCTTCTCTGTTTTTTTGTCGCAGCTGAAGTGGGAGGCACTTTTATCTCCTTGGTCTGGTTCTCGGAGAACCGCAAGTCAGATTCCAAATGAAAGGCTTTCGGTTTAACGTACCAAACATGCCGCAAACCGGATCGCTCCACAGACGGCGTTTATCATTACAGAGCAATAAAAATACAATTATGTTTGGATGAACTAAAGGAAAATTAATCTGGTTACAAGTTCACGGGATTTTAAATGCAGAGTTGTCCTCTGTTCAGGATCTTTGAGGAATGGGGAGAGTGTGTCTGTATTACAGCGCTGCATATAAACTTGCATATAGAGTCGGACAGTTCATTTTCAGAAAGTACAAATCCAGGCCGAGATTTTTTTTCAACCAACCAGTTGAGTATAACCAAGTCATAGAGTATGCAACACGTAGGCTGAAACAAAATCTTGGTCTGGATTTGTACTTTCTGGACCTGAAATTTCCACCTCCGGTGGCCAGGCAGGAGCAGATTAGCGACAGAGTCGTGCCCGTTGGTGCATCCGCGTTTGCTCACGATGCCTGCCTCCGCCTGAGGCTGCGGAGTTAGACACACTCAGATTAGCCTTTGGCGACACCCTAGTCCGTCTCTTTGTGCCAATCACCCCCACCCGTACATAACCCTTACATGCACCCTCCTCCCAAACCCCAGAGACCACTGACAGCTGGGTCTGCTAAGCACATCATGAAGAACGCCCAACACCCCACAGCAGTAATCAGGGGCGTGGATAGAAATTCTGGGCCCCCTGACAAAATACCCTGAGTCCCCCCCCCCCCCATCCCATGAGGGTTGCCACTTTCAATTCAAAGAAATATGGGTTCTCCGCGATAGAACTTGTTGAGGTATAATAATGTTCCCTGAGCATATATATGATATTTTTTCACATTCAGGGGCCCCTGAATATGGGTCCCTTGAGTCTGCCAGGGTATCCAAGCCCCTCTGATGTCCCTGGCTGTGATACATTGTGTAGTAGGAGGGGGCCTATCAGGACTGCTGTATCAAGGCTGGCCAATGGCATCAGCCCGTGCATATCTCTCATGCTCTTTAAGAATAATCATCTAATTGAAATGTAAAGGAGCATTGGCTTATTTAGAATCAACTGTTCTGCAGGCTTTTCCTGCAATATTATAACATTCAAAGTGACACCTGAAAGTACGTTGATTCGTTTGTATGTTTTCAGGCCTCCAGGAAGGGCACTGGGTGTCTGGCCCACTCTGATGGGGAGCAGAACGCTCCTGTAGTGAGACGTGTTCCTTTGCAGAACCTGGGCCACCATCTCACACGTGGGGACTGAAACCGATCAGTCAGGTTCACACACGAGTCGCTTCATTGTGAAATATCAACGGGACACGTGACACGTCGGCAGGGATCCAAGGGGGAATTTCTGAAGGCCTCGCCGACGCGTGTAACGAAGCGTTTGCATAAACATCACCGAAGCGTTTGATCTGTGCATTTGTGTATGAATGCAGGATTTTAAAAAGCGCGTATCTGAGAGCATCAGAGAAAAACATCGCAGCTACAAGTCGCTTCACTTTGGCTCCAGGGTTAGATGCCAGAAGCCGTGTGCTCCTTCAGAGAGCCCACCTTTAGCGAGGAGCAGAAAAGCCTTTCCCCCTGCATTTTGGTGTTTTAACGAATTACTGAGCACCTGCCTCACTCACTATTGCCAAACTGACCCTGGATCTCACAGCAGATGTGGTTCTGAGAAAGTCATCAGCCACACTTTAACCATTAGTCCTAATTTAACCAAATCACCTCCAGTCTGCGTTAGGGTGTAGATCAGTGCATTAGGGATTTGAGCTTCTACCCGGAAGGTTGCGAGTACAAATCCTGTTGCTGGGATAACGATCATATCAGGGATGCTGTCTGACTCTGCTCTCCGGTCCTCACTTCTACGTTACTTGGTGGACAGAGGTATCTGCGAAAGTAAACCAAAATGTGGGACATTTTAAACATTTATATCTGTCATTGCTGATGACAGCTGATGATCCCAGAAAAGTTAAACGGAGGCCGGATCTTTCTCGCCCTCGCTAACAACGGGCAACCGGTTTCCAGGTTTTCCATTTGAAATGAATTTTACAGTTTCCAGCTGCCTGCTGTTTTTAAGTGACCTTGCCCACAGAGCAGTGCATTCACTCACAGCAGTCCTGGGTGGCCTACAGGGCACATCTGTGCCACCACACAACACCGTTTCCCATCTACAGGGAACACAGAATAATCCCAGCCTACTGCTGATGCAGGAAGTTTAAAACAACCTCGTTTCCATCATTGCTAAGAGGCTGCTTCCTCTTTTTACTGCTTCCCCAGCAGGCATACTTGTTTCAGGTTTGAACCTTTGCTCAAAGATAAATTGAATGGATCAGAAGACACGTTTATTAAGAAATGGTGGTCTTTATCAATGGGTAAGCTTATTCCTTTAAAATACTCAGTTCCTTGAATTCTAAATAACACCTAATTACATTCAGATGAAGACACTGTAAAATCCATACTAAAAATTGGTTTAAATGCAAGTTTTAATAATACATTCAATAACGTGACTAAATAGAATGGAGATCCAAATGACAGCCCCTATTAGTGTGGAGAACAGCTCAAATCCTGTATGTGCCTCTATTTATACCAGCAGACATTATACTGTTATATAATGTTATAACAGCTCTTAGCAGCGGTGGAAAGCTCAAGTCCAGAATGAAAAAATCCGGACCAAGATTTTGTTTCAACCAGTCCTCTGTCACTGTAACTCTTTATATTCAACTCATTGGCTGATACAAAATCTTGGCCTGGATTTTTACTTTCTGGACCTGAACTTTCCACCTCTGGCTATTAATTTATGAAAAGCTTGTGAAATTTCATATGCAGTAAAACCACGGTTTGCAAGCTTAATTCATTCCGGAAACGTGCTCGTAATCCAAAACACTCGTATATCAAAGCAAATTTTCCCATTAGAAATAATGGAAACTCAGATGATTCATTCCACAACCCAAAAATATTCATATAAAAATGAAAATATACAAATATAAAATAAGAATACATAAAACAAATTAACCTGCACTTTACCTTTGAAAAGAATCTTGGATGGTGTGAGGGAGACGAGAGAGAGGAGAAGAGTAGGGCTATTTTGTAGGATGCCTTTCACTATAACTAGCAGAATCACTGCTATCTGTTGGCTCACCGGAATCTTTTTCTATTTGTGTGACTTTAATAAGGAACCGATCCAATGACAGCTGCTTCTGCCTCCTTTTCGAATTCGCGGAAATGTGGACATTGCATTGTCGTTAAACAGATTCATCGCTCGCACTGCTATGCCCTTATTCGGATGGTGCTTTTCTACTAAACTTTGACTATACGAGTGAGGCATGCCGACTGGGATCGAGCATGGGAGATGATTACCCACAATACCACAGCAAGAGAGAGAGCAGTTGTGATTACGTGAGGCTAGGCATTTTGCTCGTCTTGCAAAACACTCACAAACCAAGCTACTCACAATCCGAAGTTTGACTGTATATCAAAACACAATTTTAATGAAAATGTTCATCCATCAATCCATCCATCCATCCTCTAACTTCATATTCTGGACATTGTCATGGGGGAGCCTATCTCAGGCATTGCAGGTACAAGGTTAGGGTGCACCTTTGATGGGATGTCACACTATGACAGTAAAATTAAGCATAATAATACTGCAATAAGTTCTTCTATCAATATTATATCACACACTCGGATGAGATGCACTTATGCTAACTTAGACAAAATAAAACAGATTCATACAAAATATATGATACCAAGATAGTCACTTAGGTCTGGACATAGAGCAGAACCATGTGTTCCTGCATGTTTAGTGGCTGTGAGAAAGAACTTCAGTCCATCTTTTGGCGCTTTTCCACTGGTATACAGGAACCGCGCTCATGAAGAAAAACTACTTCCAGCGCGGTTCTAACTTGTTTCGGTTTTCCGCTGCAGAAGGGTCGCCTTAGTTAAGGCGTCACTGAGTTCGGAGAGCAACAGTGATGCAAAACAGAACAGACGCTTATTTACAGTTCACACGGTGTACATCATGATTTACTATATACACATTTTTTTTCTTTTGTTTTTTACCTGTGTGCTAATTTTTGCTAGGTCTGTGAGAATCGCTGTTACGTTAGCATCAAACACTAGCGGAATTACGATTTATTTGCGTAAATTTGCATTACAAATCTGTTCCATTTGACTGTTCTATAGTACTTTTCAAGTAGGAGGTTGGAGATTTTCAAGTTCCCAGTTATCGGGAATACATGTGCAGCGATGTGCAAAACTTCTAATAATTAATAATATATAGTATATGCCATTTTTTCCCTTCAGATAATCCATGCTTATCGACACAGATCACTGGTATCACCGTGCTTTCAACCAGTCAGACGGTGGTCATGTTTTTGGGCCTGCTGGTACCCTGCTAGGGTACAGTTCCTAGGGTACAGTTCCTAGAGGCAGTGGAAAAGCACCATTTATTCCCCTGTCCTGCTGAGGGTCGAGATCACACTCAGAGACCAGTTCCTTCTTGAGGACTCACTCCATTGTGTCCTGGTCTGTCCTTCAGTTTTCACAGAACCACTATACTTCAAGGTCCAACATAGACCTGCGAGCTACTCCCTCTGCAGAGAGCGATTCAAGCAAAACTGCAGAAAAGCCTGACTGGTGATTGAAGACATAGATTAGCCAGTAAACCACAGGCCTGAGCTGTGAGTGTGAGTTAACTCTAACTTTCCCTCCATAAACCCATACAATGGCCACAGAATTACAGCTAGAGATCCACATGACAGTCAGATTCCACTGCAGCAGATCTGCTTGCTGCTCTGAGCTGAAGCGTAGTAACATTCTGTACTCACAGGATAACTCTTTCCTGGTGAGCTAATCTTTGTGGTGTTTTGTGTTCCAACCACAGTCTGTGCCAAGCTTGATAATCAACATTTAAGTTACTTTTAAGTTGGATAAGTGTGTTTATGGTAAAAGTTCAAAACATAATGCTGTTTACTGTTAAAATGGCTTTAGGCTTCTCCTGGGTCTCTACAATCTGTTAACCAGTCATTTAAGGTTACACTACCGCCATTGTTTTCACCAAGACATTTGATTGGCTTGTCAAGCTGCCACTCAACCAGGAAGCCCACCTTTGAGCCAATGGACATGAAGCAGTCAGCTGGGCCAGTGGGCTAGCCATGTAGGGAATATGCGAGTGTTTTTATGGGCACAAAATGGCTTGCAACCTGCAGGGGACTATGTGGTCTGGAAGCCACGTTGACCCAAATTCGAGACCATAAAATCATAGTTCCAGAGGAGGAAATGATTGTGTTTCTAGTGTCTACATGGACTGATCACAATGAAGCATGTAGTACATAGTTGTTAGGTCATTTTTTTAACTGGCATTGGCATTTCATTCCTGGACTTAGGCAGAAATTTATAAAAAAAAGGCAGCAGACTCTGTGCCGGAGGTACTTAGGTTCCACTTGAGTGAAGCACCATTTGAATCACGTCCCACTTAGAAGCAGCACTACAGGCAATTAATGTCCTCTTTGGTCCCTGCTTCCTCGCAGATGAGAATGTCATAAGACTGCAGCTGATGCTTCTAACTAATTTTTCTAGGATGATCATAATTACTGGTCATTGAGAGTTAATCTATGCATGAATATTGAGTAAACAGTTACCTGGGGCTTGCATAGATTGATTACATGCTTGCAATTGCCTTCCTCTGTATGATGACGTTAAGGTCATTTCTGTGGTTCCTCTATTACAGCAAGAAAAAGAAAACCCAGCCCTGCATGTTATCAGTGCGACCAGCTTTTTCATTCCATAAGCATTTCCATTTTGTAGTTAGAAGCAAAGACAGCTGATGAATTCTGCCCCCCCCCCCCACGTCCCAGAAGAGCAAACAGCTGTCTACTTATGCTTCATGACACAACAAGTTTAATTCACTTGTATCTTAACACTTGTGATAAACTCAGAGCAGATTGACTTTTCTTGCCAGTAATGTAACTAACGCAGGACTACCATCCTGCCCAGGGTGGGGCCCTAGCCTTGTGCTGCCTGGGATGGATTCCAGGAATGCCGGAGACCATGACCAGGACAAGCGGTGAGAAGATGGATGGGTGACCAGACGAACGTATCATAAATGTCAGCAGTGCGCTTAACAATTTCAAGTGACTGAAAGGCCTAAGCCATTCAAAAAGACACAGAGGAGTGTAGGACAGGGCGGGGAGCGCCGGCTGGTGACCGAGACAGATTTTCCTATGGATCCCAGGCTGGTCATCTGCTTCATACCATGCAGCCCTGCTAGTTCTGGCCCAGTGCTCTGGATCCCAGATTCGAACCATGTTCAAAATAGAACGGCACTGATGGAGAAAGAGTGTTCCACGATTCGCCAGGGTGGCCGAGTGAGCAAATGGGTCTATTTTCAGGAATTGGATCAGTCTTGTGCTCTGTGGTACTGAGCATGTCCAGGAATTGCCGTTCAAGCCCACTCCTGACAGGAGGCCTTCCGTCATCAAAGCCAGTAAGCATCCAATAATCATGTGCAACAGCGGCGCCTGGGAAGGCCTTACCAAAGCTTGGGGTCCAGGAGGTTCATTGTCTCCTGGCAGCCCCATTGATTAATTCAAAGCGGACAAAAAGCAACATTGCTGTACTTTTCAGATGTGGAGGATTTATCTACCAACTTCTACCAGCAAAGAAAAAACCAACTATCCATCCATCCATCCATTTTCCAAACCGCTTATCCCATAGGGTCGCGGGGGGTCCGGAGCCTATCCTGGAAGCAATGGGCACGATGCAGGAAACAACCCAGGATGGGGGGCCAGCCCATCGCAGGGCACATTCACACACCATTCACTCACACAGGCACACCTATGGGCAATTTAGTAACTCCAATCAACCTCAGCATGTTTTTGCACTGTGGGGGGAAACTGGAGTACCCGGAGATAACCCTACGACGACATGGGGAGAACATGCAAACTCCACACACGTGACCCAGGTGGAGACTCGAACCTGGGTCCCAGAGGTGTGAGGCAACAGTGCTAACTACTGCACCACCATGCCGTCCCTCCAAGGAAATCATGTCATTAAATATTAAAAATCAGTTGGCCTGTAGGGGGCAGTATTGCACCCTCACATCCAACAGGGTTGGGGATTTTCACCTCTCTGCTATGCGTATGGAGTTTGCATCTTCTTCCCGTGTCACATAGGTCTCCTCCCACAGGCCGAAGTCATGCCTTAGGGTTCATTGCTGTGGTTCAACTGCCCCTGGTGTGTTTGGCCTGGGCCTGCTACCGTCATGGGGCTCGATGCTCATTTCGCCAGCTTTTGCTGTGGATAGCAGATGCCCTCGGAGGGCTGACGTCCGTTCAGCCTTCCTCCATCCATTTATTAAATGTCCTTTCCGCTTCATTATGGTTATATTTTCAGCTTCAATAGCCTCGGGGTCTCTGCATGCGCCGTGACTTAGAGGCGATCCCTACGCACACGGTTTACCTGGGTTGCCCAGTTACCTCGGCACGCTGCCGGATCTCTGCCTGGGCAGCATCACGCTCCATCCGACTCGACCTGCCGTCAGCACTGTGTTTTGGGACAGTTGGAAAGAGACTGCTGGTACTTTACAGTTGTCAGTACGTTAATGTCGCAGTGGTGAGCAGAAGACCATGAACGTGATTGCTGGGGTCTGGGCATGCACCAGGAGGTCAAGGGCCGCGGTGTGCCGGTGCTCTCCTTTCCCAACGCAGCCTGCCGGCCGGGATGGCCGCTGCCTGCTGGCTTGGAAACATTCTTCCACACCTTGGCGCTAATAATGCCTGCCCAGTTCCTAGAAGCTGCCTTCCCCAAATCCCTTTTTAGGGGGGCTGGGGGCACGGAGGTGGTCTGGTTTTAAAAAAGGCCGGCCGTTTTTTTCACCTGCCCTTTTTCTGCCCACCGCCTCGCTTTCCCGCTGGCGTCTATTCCCGGCCGCAAGGAGCAGACCGGCTGACTTAACCTTTTCAAACAAATCACTTTATTTTTGGCAGCTGTGCAGCGGCCCGGCTAGACAGCCGATAAAGCGGGCCAGCTGTCCCCAGGCCCGGCTTGCCCTTTTATTCCCAATGCAGCCCTCTCTTTGGCCTGCATCAGCTTATTGGGGGGGGCAAAAAATGTCCCCGCTGTTGGTCCTTGGGGGTACTGAATCCTGGGGGTGGTTCGACAGGTGTTAAGAGTTTTGCCAAGTGAAACCAATCACTAAATAATGATAAATGGATACAGGAAGATCAGAATGTATGATTTGGTTGGAAAATGATTAGCATTTATTTCCCACGATGTAGTTATGGCTCTGTCTCTTCAAATGGCCATTTCTTTATAAGTTACAGCCGTAAACCAGGATCTGTTACCATCACCTTGCCTTTATGTAATATGGGAATGTAAAGGTGAGGCTGACTCGCTGTGTTAATTCCTGCTGCGTGAGAGACTGGGTTTTGGGGTCAGAGCCCATTACACAGGCCGGTTGCCGGTTCGACAGTGTGTTTCGCCCCTCAGGACGTGTCACTGTGCGGTGTCCATGTCTCAGTGGGGCAGCATCACCTTAGTTTCTCTGACAGGTGCTTCTAAGTATGACCGTTACAGCTGAGGGGGACAATGCCCCCCCCATTTACTCTGACCTGTGCTCACTGTCCCAGCCACACATTCTGAATGGTGACTCTCCCTCACTGTAATACTACAGATGCCACTAAGAGGGGGTGCACGACCGACACCTCTCCCCCTCTGACAGTGGCGGGCATGGGGGAGCCGAGTGGGACATTTCACTGACTGCTGAAAGACAAAAGGAACATATGCCACCCCCACCCCCCCCACCATTATATGTGAAGCGGCAGAGCCCATTTTAGGCTGTATGAAGCCCTGAGTCTGAACCATCACTCAAGAAACGTTCTATACCTTTACAGCAGGACCAATCAGAGCCCCAGCTGGTTTTAACTGCAGATTGCCACCATACCCGATTAGGCAGCATGAAGGAAACCAGGGGAGGTGCTATTGTAGTCAATAAACCTGACAAAAATCATCCCCCTCAAGTGAGATACTTAACTTTAGTCAACAGTTTAACCTTTCAACAAATAAATCCACCATTCTGTAGGTAAAAATGAAATCAAAGGGTCTACCATGCACATATACTGAAATATACCAAATATTAATTCTGTATAATTCCCAGATTATTAATCCAGGGACACTCCCTCTTAGAGCAGCTCAGTTCATGATAGTCAAAACATGATATTGGTCATGTGATATTCAGTGGTTACATGTGTCAACCTCCGGGGGAAACTTGAAAAAACGATGATGGATTTTGAGGCTGGTGAATGACATGTGGAGCAGTAATAAGCAGCTTTGTACCTGCCCTGGGACCATTAATTGGAATTAACTTTAATTAACTGACACAGGGGAATGGTTTTGAGTGTATGCCATTACTGCAACCGAGCGCTAATGACTGCGGCCTACAGGCAGCGAGGATGATAGCCAGGATGGTTGCCGGGATGAGTTACACACAGCCAGCGCTGATCCAATCGTGCTTATAGTCCACTGGCGTTCCTGCGGTACAGACATTTAAATCCACCCCAAAACTACACCAAGCTGTTTGAGAGACTTACCTTTTTACTTATCTAATTAAACGACAGGCTGGAGAACCACAGGGCAGCATTTTCAAAGCAGCCCACGCAGGGTATAAATAGCGATGGCACCGTTTGTCGGAACCGAGGATTCACTCTGCTGGACGGAATTCCGTGTGAACGGCAGGTTGGGAGCTGTCCGTTTAAAAAGCAGCACTTGGCATCTGCTGAGGGCCAGGCATTAGCCTCCTTAATGTCCTGGCAGCCTGACTGTGGAACTGAACAGCCAACGGGGTCCAAATTTGGACGGGCCGAGAAGCGCTCCAGATGAACCCCTTGACTCGGGACCCGGCCTGAAGCAGCAGGACGAGCACCTGTTCGATCCCGGCTGACCCGCTTTGTCTGCTAAACTGTCCCGATCCGGGGAATTCTGGATCAGCGCTTATCGAAAGGCTAAGTTTAGCAGCCTCTTTAATAGGACAGTGGGCGGTTCATGCACCTGGCCTGGCAGCAAAGATGGAAACTCTGAAGTTGTCAGATTGAGACATTCATACGGGGAAAACGATTAGGGTGCAACAGCAAAATATTAAGCACACATACGCATCACCTGAAACAATGATTTACAAAGCGCTTGTTCTACTTAAAACTTTTCTTGAAGCAATTAGATCAAAAAAAAAAAAAAACTCAAAAGTCCTAAAATATCACCATTTTAACTGTATTTATAAGCAAAATGAATCAAAATCAATTTTAAATGTAGATGAAATGTTAAATGGACCTTCCAACCCTAAAAGTAAATGGGTGCAATTTTTGCTTGAGGAACTAGATCCTCTGTATAGAGGGGTGTGTGTAAATGGAGGGGTGGGATGTGTCCCAGATCAGCCAACGCCGAGCCAGAGTCCTCCCCCTTAGGGTGACCTCAGCCCCACGGGTCTGCTCTTACCCAGGCCGTTCTGGTCCTGGCAGGCCCGCCAATGGCAGGAAGCGGCCATTTGGCCAAGTGGGGATCTGGAAAGGGATCCATGACGTACCCAGAGGGGTATTAAACAGGGCCCTGTATCATATGATCCTCACAGACCGTAATCTGGGGCAGCAGACATCAGGGCAAGGAGGTTTAAGCAGCTCAGAGAAAAGGTGGGAATGGAGCTTAATGCAACCTGATGAGACACCCCCAGGAACTGATATGGGGGATGGGGGGATGTTAACTAGCTGTTAGCCACAGGCAGACAAGCATGAACTGGCAGGCTTCTATTTCAGTGAGGTCATAGAATCACTGCTTGGAACTGAACGGTGGCTCAATTTCACGCAGGCATGTGCTTGGCCTGGCTCTGCACACAGCCAATCGGCATGTTTCATTTGTGAATAAGGGGATGAGTGACACAGCTTGAACACTAGTGGGGGGTGGGGGTGGGGGAGATAAATAAAGATGGCCCAGCAAAAGAGATTTGGAAAGGAGGGGCTTGGGGGACGTGTTGAGGCAGGGAGATGTGCTGAAACCGCAGTGTCAGGGTCACAGGCGGGACCCATGGGTCACCCTACAGTGAAGCACACGCTCTGGGTTTGAAGCAGTGGGAATCGGGACAGCTTTGGCCAGTTCTTACCTCTCCTTCCCCGTTGGGGTCCTTCCAGCAAACAGACCACAGACTGCCCACATCAGCCAGGACTTCCAGTAACCCTCTGCAGGGAATTTTCCGGCATGAATTTGCCTCATGTTGGCGGGAATTCCTCAGTTCATGAGAAGTTACATTTGAGTTTCTCTGAGAACAGGCCTCGTGTTGGGTTCTAGATGGTGTTGCATGTGGGACTACCTTCCATAGATGGTGCTCATACATGGTGTTGCATGTGGGGCTGCCTTCCATAGATGGTGTTGCATGTGGGACTGCCTTCCATAGATGGTGCTCATACATGGTGTTGTATGTGGGGTGCCTTCCATAGATGGTGCTTATAGATGGTGCAACTGAACATGGGAATCAGGACCATAAAGCAGAAAACGTGAACTTCTGGCAGGCAGCCTGGAGGGAGCAAGAACATGGACCGTCTGGGGGTCCCCAAGGACCAGATTGGGAAACACTACTGTAAACATCTCTAAGGTTCATCCTCTTTGAGGATGCTGACCAACTCCGACAGTCAGTTTGAGAAAATCGGAGTGAGATCAGTGTTGCCGTTTAAGAAATCATTAAGCTAGTGGAAACGTTTTGCGATGGGCCTCATATCATGTAATGAAGAAGATTGGCTGTATAGAGGAAACGGGTTTGAACTAAAGCATTTCTGTATAAAAACCAACAGTACTAAAATTAAAAAGCCCGTCCAAATCTGGAAGTGACTGCGAATTGATAAATGGCAGCAGTTACGCCAAAGATTTTTGTGTGTATAAAAGTGACACCATGGTTCACACAGTAGCAAAGATTTCGCAAGTTTGATGCACCTGGGGTGTGATTAGTTCACTTGAAAACACAAACCAGCACAGTCTCCCAATCCCAAGCTAAAGGCTCCATCTAGTGGACGGCTGGCAAATTGACACGCTGGCGTGTCGTGATTTATAATTACATTTCTTGAGATGCATCCGGAGCAGCAGAAGGTAGCCAGGCAATCGGAGACTCGTGTTTAAGGACAAGGCGCTTGAGGCACCTAAATTTAGATGCAGCACCAAGTATTTTCCATACGGTAAGCAAACTGAAATGTCGCGGGTCTTCTGTGCTGAAATAACCACAACTAGCTGCTACTATCAAGGGGGATTAGGAACATTACCCACCAAAAGGAGTTACAAGAGTAAAAGCCAAACATGCCTCAATCACATTTGTTTAAAAACATGAGAAATTTACAGGCTTTAAACAATTCAATGAGAACAGAAGTGATTCATTCCAAGGGGTCTTATTGAAAACGGAGTTGAGAGTTAACTCAGGTTATTGTTCATGAAAAGCCGCTCAAGTTAGTTAAGCGACTTCGTGTCAATAGTGCTAGTAACCAATAGCCCACTCATGCATTATTCACATGCATTATGCTTGGTCTTGCATATGTGGGGGGGGGGGGGTGATAAATATCAAGAACTGATGAAAGCTGGAAGGATCAACGCTGCTGAAATTAGAGCATACACCTCGTACCAGGAGGGTCAAGTGCAAAGGCACCTCATTCTCTACAAGCACATCAAATCAAACGCAGCAACGGCTTCATGCTCTGCCAAAAAGTGGTACTCCAGCCAGAAAGTACCTCAAAGCGTGGCCACTGATCACCGAAACAGAATGTTGCTGATTAATACTCAATATCCAAATCTCAGCTGACTTTAAAAGCGGACAGATTATCCATCCATCGTCCAACCACTTATGCAGCTGAGGGTTGTAGTAAGGGCACCTTTTTTGTGATCCCAGGGAACAGGCTTTGCATTAAATATTTAAGGAAAATGCTGACAGACAGATAAGAGCAGCACTGCTGGCGGAGGGAGCAGCCGGTATCAGTACAGCACTCCAGCAGAAATGAGTCTGTCAGGATCTGCTGAATCCCTCCTGACCCTTTATATGGCAACAGAAACACCCCTAATGTTAACATTACAGGGGACCGGCTCCCCTCTCCTGCAGAGCTCTACCTGCTGATTAATTATACAGGCAAATCCCAGAGTCACAGTTTGAAATGCATCTCGGGAAGCCCGGAACCTTCTGTATAATTGACTTGTTCTACCTACAACTCGAAGGCCAAGTAAGGTAGATGATCATCAAGGATGCGTCTCCCTGAAGTTCCAGGTAGCAATGCTGATGGCACCTATGCTTTTGGGAAACATACCCCAGACTGGCAACAAGCATCTCAGTCAAGAAATAAGTGATAGCTGAAGGTACCTCTACAATTTTGCTCCTGAACTGCCTGTATCATCATTATGTGACAGTGAGATAAGCCCATAAATGGAGACGGTGCCGCGGCGGCTGTTGAGTTAGCGAGGATCAGAGTACTCCTGGCTGCCTACCTGACATCCTGCCACAGAGCACTGCAAGCCTAGTTTATAACACAGAAAGGAGGGTCATGCCACCACTGGCACACAAGAGCTGCCCGTTAAGGCCTTGCGTTCACAGCTCAGGGCCTTCAGGTTGTGTCACTCTGACGGTACATCAAAGGCAGCTTCTCACTCCCTCGTAACATGCTTCAAGGTGCTGCACAGGCTGGGAATGGTGCCGGAGCGAGCAGCAGCGGGAACGAGTGCACACCGCTCCGGGAACCTCGGCTGGATAAAACGCACGTCAGTCGTCAGGTACCCTGCCAGGAAGCTGCAGTCGCAAGATGCGACGCTTGGAGACCCACCTGCTATCAAGCCTCAGTCCAGCATGGGGCAGCAAGAACCTGATGTTTACTACTGGACTAGTCCAAAGCAATGCTGTTACCTTGGCAACACTGCAGATGACAGGCTGTAGCCACACGCAGCTACCTAAGTTTAGACACCTACTGGCCTCGCTAAATCCTCCTTGCTGGCTTGACAGAAATATGGGACAGAGACATTTGTTATGAAAGAAAACTGGTATGGGATGGAATTCACACCAATGAGAAGTAGAGGTGTTCATCTAACACACACACATTTCTGATTCAGTGCATTATAAAAAGCTAGGAGCATGTTACCATTGGCTGCAAGTGGTACCTGTCTGCTTCTAGTGCCTGCTGAAAACAGAGCTGCAGCTAGTGGTCCCAGCGCTCCCAGCTTCTCCACAGACCCTCCTACTGGTCACGTGCAGAAACTAGAGCTGGGAGAATTAACAGCAAGAGCACTTTAGTGCCATTCTGCAGAATGCAACGATACTACGACTATGCAGCAATAACTGGAATGTTTAGCTGCTTCCCTCTTAAGCGTTTACCTGTCAGCAATTCCTGGAAATGGTTCAGTCTAGACTCGAGGCTCGAGATTTTAAAGCAATGAATGGTCAACGGCCATGACGAAAATTCATCCATCCATCCATTCAGATGGCCTTATTACCCAAAACACCTCAACTCTAGTGAATAAATCTAAGAAACTAAGCTGCAAGATTTATTTATCCAATAAAATTTTGGCAGACAAACTAAGAATTAACAGAAAACCCAGTTTCACCTACGCTACATTAACAGTTACAAACTGCTGTACAAGCAACACCTGTTTTATGGCGGATGAGGGAAAATCCATCTTCCATCTTAAATCACATTCAATTAGGGCTATAAAAAGCAGACACTGCTGAACAAAGTGGCCTCCAGTCATTCATGCGCATCGAAGAGAAGCGGCAGGAAGGGGGGGGGGGGGGGGGGGGGGGGGGACAGAGTGCCTGAGCCTTTAAGAGGCTACAGCTGCGGTGAGGCGAGGCCCCACAGCAGCGTGCAGATGACAGAATCCGCTTCATCACCACTCAAGTTCAATTATTGCCAGGCTGCGGGGAAATCTGCATGCCGGCCGGGGAAATGCGTCAGGCAGCACAAACGCTGTCCCTCACACACCTGCAAGACGCTCGATAAACAAACAGCAGGGCGGGGGGGAGAGAGCAACACGGCACATAACCATCATCAGGAGCAAAATGAGACCGTGCACATTTCAGGAGTGACATCAAAAGCGCTCCCCCCAAACTTAAAAATTGCATGCGGATGGTCCAGAGGATAAAACCTCAACGGTGTTCTAACAGAATGCAAGGATGTACCACATCAATAATGCAGGGGTGCACGTGACAACACATAGGCCGTTGATAGATGTGGGAGGGGAACCTTGATTTTGTGCCATTCTCTATATCCCATCCTGCACTCTTCCCCGAAATATTTCGCTAATTGTGTTTAGCAGTAACTGTGTATACTATTGATTACCAATTAAGCGGAATCAGGAGCACAGGCATTCATTTGCAGGTCTCACTCCGTAAAGAATCACTAGATAGGCCTGCCGTCTCCGAGGCTGTAGATATCAAAGCCAGCCTTTTGCTTGGTTTGACCAGCTCCCCACTCTAAAGGATTTCGGAACCTGAAGATCCTCTGTGATAAGGTCACTGGAGGCGGGGCTTATATTCATTATAACAAACAGGTGACTATATGAACGGGTCAAAATAACATTGACTCCTTGACATGCAACCATGGCGAGCAAAGATCTTCTAGATGGAGATGGTGATGGAGTGCCCAAATCGAAGACTTGGCAAGAGGCTCTTAGGGGAAACACTATTCTAGAGACAAGTACCGAAAAGGAACAAATAAAATCCCATACAGGCTCTAGACCCCCAATGATATCAACATATGCAGAGGTAATTTCCGTGACCAGGTGAGGACAATGTGACGCCCCTGGTATCTGCAGTGAAAAACTGAACTTTCACATCAGCCGAAGTTAAGGTGCTTTTTGAGGGGCTACATACATTCATGGGAAACCTGTTAGCCAAGTTTGTTTTAGATTTGTCATCCGTCTCCATAGACATAACCAGATGCTGTCTCAGTTCCACACGGTGGTCTCTCACCAGTAACTCAAAGCAGCTCTCAAGAGATAGGAATGGGACCCAGCTGTGGGTCGGTATGAATTTCGCTCGGGAGGAGAGCATGGAGACACAGCTCACACCTCCAGGAGTAAATTCACAGCTCCAGCGGTGGCTGTTACTTTAAGCCCCGGAGGAACACCATCAACGAGAAGCAGAGGCAAGTACCAAAGAGCGTTGGTCAGCATCTCACCTGATATTCATGTTAAAAATTTGTCTTGCAAGTGTCACATGAGCTTTGAAGGTTTTGGGAGGTGAAAAAACCCAGACGCTATTGAGATTGGTGGGTTCTAACACATACAAAACCTCACTCGCCAACAGAAAAGCACCAGGAAAGTACAGGCAGTTGCAATCTTACCGAGACCTTGGTGTTTAAAGGGTACAAAAACCCCACTGAAAGGAGGCCAAGTTCCCCACTCCGGTCTCCATTACGGACTCACCACCATGACCGCCATTATCCCTCGCTCTTTATTGTAAATTACGAAGCGGCAAATTGGTGTTTAAAATTATTAGTGGAACTCATTAGCGTGGAAAATGAAATTGGAGTTTCTCATCAGTAGCAGAAAGAGAGCGACGAGTCGAGCCCAAGCAGCGGCGGCAGAGTGGAACCTCGACTGTCCCCGAAGTCAATGTCGCCACCCCTGGCAAAAGAACCACAAAAACGATAACGAGGTTGACCCTGATAATCAGGAGCCGCACAAAGGTCAGCATCCATCCCTAATGTTGGACTTGCACAGACTAGAAAAACAAAACCACCCGTTACCTGCAGGACATACCACAACCATAACTACGCTTAAGAAATTACTACCCAAATCTGGTATAGAAAACGGAGCAGCGGTTAGATGGCTGTGCACATCCACAATACCACCATTTCTAGGGAGACAGCTGCAGTGAACCCACTGGCTTTCCTAATCTGTGGCCTACAATACGTCTATGCTGTAACTGATTCTAGCTCTCGTAGCTCAAACATTTAGGGTGGCCAGCTAGTCCACTGGCAGTGTGCACTAGAACGACCCTACTCAGTTCCCTCATCTCAGAAACATCATCAGTCCTCATCCTGGGCAGCACAGTGTTATACATATTCAGACACTCGGAAACTCATAATCAAAACACCAGCCTACCCCAACAAACGAACCTTTGTATTTCAAGTTGCCCCCCCACCCCCCCCAAATATTAAACTCTCTCCTACAATTTTGGATGTGGTAGGGGTCTGTCAGTCACACATGGGAGAAGGCTTTTGTTAACAGTGCTTCAGGACAGTAATTCTGGACACTAAATGTCAATTTTTAATTAAGATAATTAAGTAATTAAGTAAAAAAAACACTGCATGTTAATTGGGAGGATCTTCAAAATTCTGTAGGTTCTTGTACTGTTCCAAACTTGACACACCTTTAACAAGGACAATTGTAAAAATGTGGCATATAGGCAGTTGAAAGCAGGCAGAAATACACTTTATTACTCTTTCTTGGTGGATGGTTTTCCAGATATGAGAGATGTATGTTCCAACATACCCTTCTCCACAACACAGGAGTACGGCGTTCTACCAGAGAACAAGCAGGTTCAGAGCCCTGAAGCCTCGTTCTTCGCACTGGTCCTAAACCACAGAGGGAATGACCGACTAAAATCGCTGACTTCCTTAACCTCGCCTCCGTAGAAATGAGCGGGCAGCCGCACGGGGAGAAGGCAGCCTTTCATAACAGAGAGGTTTATATGCTGATCGTTTGTGATTCATTTTTTTTTTTTGCGCTTGGGAAATTGGAGAGAACTGATGATCAACTCGTGAAAAGGATTTAAACAATGAAAGACCCACTCGCTTGCTACAAACACCACTTGGGGACTTGTGGCCAGTGTGTCGTTCAGGTGAACTGATGTTACACACATGCACAAGAGAAACACTAATATAGAGGTGAGGCAAACGGACGTGCTCTACTCTCCGTACGGAGTGAGCTCCTTGCGCCAGGCCTGTGTCACACAAAGCCCGTTCTGGAGCGTGCCGTTCTAATTGTCACCACTGCAGGAGGTCGCACGGCCCGGTGAGGGCGTCCCCATCCTACCGGTCAGGTTTCCTCACCATTGTAAACGGAGAGAAATGCCCCATCGCCCACACAAACACTATTCAGATAGCGGTTCCCCAAGAACACCGTACGTCTTTAATGCAGCACACCCTACAGAGCAGACCCTCCCCCCACATTCCCGGCGCCGGCTCTCGTGCCGACACTCGGACCAGAAGGCTGCCGTCGTCATTGTCGGGGAGGGGGTGATACCGAAATGTACAAAACAAAAACCTGCCAAGGACAGGTAGCAAAAAGCACAGGAAATGCAAAACAAAAGAGGTGGCCCAGAAACAACGGAAACGTCAGAAACCCGATCGCGCCTCTCACTCTCTCACCCTTCTGCCAGCAGCTTAGAGCTAACCTTAGAAAACTTGTCATCTCACTGCAAGCTACTCAACCTCGGAATGCACCATGGAAGTACCTACGCAGAGCTGCAGATTCCCGTAAATATAAACACTAGACAAAAAAAAAAGTGATTGTGAACAAGTGGCCAGCCGTACAGTTCTTATGGGGGAAGGGGACATTTGTTTAAGCTCTAAGGCTTATCACTATGTTTTTCTTGAATAAATTTTTGCGTTTTTTTCATCGTTTCTAAACCGATATTTCAGTGCAATGCATGGAACATTAAAAGGGTCCCCAAGGCTTTGAATTATGGAAATGGGTGAATTTCTCTTCTTTAAACTGTGTTTTTCTTCCTTTTTTTAACTGGTGTCCATGGACTCCATGTTGGCAGAGGAGGAGTCCTTCTGGATGCTTTCAAAGATGGCCGCTAGCTCAGGATTGGAGCTGATCTGCGACTGGAACTCGCTCATCAGGGGGCTCTTCTCCGCCTCGGGGATGGTGAGCAGCGCCACCACTGCCCGCATGGCTGACCGCTTCAGCTCGTCTTGCTTCTCGAACTCCTGCTTCACAGAGTTGGCCTTCACCTGTGGGCACAACATTTGTAGTTTCCGTCAGGCCCACTGTAAGGAGGGCAGGAATTACAAGCAAAGATGACGCGTGCCGACCTCCTATACAGGACACGCTTAACATTGAATAACAAGCACTGAATAACAATTTAGGAAGTGTCAAATTAACAGCTCTTTGAGAAGAACAAACGCGAGCTGATTTTTGAAGGCTACGCTGATAACGCAGGTGAACGGTAAGTTCATCGGAGGATGAACACAGTCTATTGAGAGAACAGCAAACAGAACAGTGTACAGACCTTGGTGGTGCATGTAGCCCTCAGTGGCTCTACCAGCCTGTCAAGCCTTTGCAGAACCGCACTTGGGCACAATGTAGACAGTCTGGCCAGCATCAGGAATGTGAGCATCTAGGTAAAGAGACCAGCAGAATGTCCTCGCTCAAGGCACCAACTCTACTGCAACTTCCTGCACTGCAACTAAAAAGCTGCACCAATACCTTCTGGTCATCTCCATCACTTAAAGTCTCGATAACCTTTTGCACCACTATGCAGGAGCTGTGGTCAACATTACCTTGATATCATAATGGTCCTTCAGCCCATCTTCCACATGGTTGAGGAACTCAAAGATATCTAGTCTGTCCAGGCAGCTGTCTAGCAGTGTGTACATGCATTCGAAGGCGGCCTTCCGGATGTCCAGCCCGTCATCCACAGTGTGCTTGAATGGTCCCATTTCCACCTGAAATTCAAGGAATGCCAGAGGCTCAAAATGCTGCAGAAACCTCAATAGCTGAGGCAGCCGCCAATGACGCCATCGGAGGGGTAAATCACCTCTCTGATGAGCTCCTTGCGAACTTTGGTCTCGTTGTACAGGTGGGGAAGAACGGTGTCTAGGAGATCTCGGATGAGGGAGGGCTTGTTGTGAGCTGCCGAGTTGAAGGTCACCAGAGCCACTCTTCGGACGTTGAGGTCAGGGTCCTCTAGCGTTTTCAGGAAATCACCTGGTACGAGTTACAGAACCTTACTATTCCATTCACCATTCATGCAGGTCTGTCCAATGACAATACTCTCTGCAGACCAACTCATTCTAGTAAAAGAAAACCTATTTTAAGATGCTGCAAATAACACTTTAGAATTATGCTTCATTCCCATTTAATATGGTACATTTTGCAGGAACTGTTCCACTTGGAGAGGCAAGTAAACCAAGATACCTATGCAGTTCTTGAGAAGAGGATCGATAGCTTGTGGGTGATCAGAAATGGTGAACTTCACAGCAGTCACCACCGAGCTCCGTGCATAAGACGACCCTGGAAGAATTGAATCGAGAACACGATCACCTCCACGGCAGACCGCACAGCCCACCCATAACCAACAAGTGATCTTTAAACAGTAGCGCCATTTTTGGCCCATCTTTCTTGGACTCCTCACCCTTCTTGAACCCAGTAGGCATAATTCTCTCCCAAAGCCCACAAAAAGCACACCATATGCTGATTCTTTCATGCACTCACGGTCACCCCCTGCTGGTTTACCTGAGAGTAGGTACCCCTTGAGCCTTGGTAGCAGCGTCTCTGGGTCTATCAAGGTGAGCTTGCCCAGGCACTCCGCTACCACGTTGCGGGTGCCCTCCTCGGTGCACTCGCTATGCGCCAGAAGCAGTGTCCACACGCTCTCCACATAGGGCCGCAGGCCGGCCACCGACGCCGAGCTGATGATCTCCTTCAGCGAGTGCAGCAGCAGGTACTGTCGCTTGGGCTGCCCCGAGATCTCCTGCAGCACAAAGGGCAGGTACTCCGGCAGGTTGCCCACGCTGATGCTGCCCAGTGCATAGGAGGCTGCCGACTTCACCTCCTCACTGGCGGAGGAGAACGCATCCAGGATGACCGCCTTCAGTTCGGGCTGCCCGCTGAGGTCCACGTGGTGGCCCACCTCTCCCAGGGACAGCAGGGCCAGCAGCCGGATGGAGTCAGTAGACCGCGAGTTCTTCACGTCCTGTATAAACTGGCCCACCACGGCAGGGCCCTCGGCGGGACAGGCCCGGGTCAGCGCCGCCACACATTTGGCGATGGAGTAATATGATTGCTTGTGGGCCAGCGCAGCACTCTGAGCGTACACGGGGCCTGTAAGCATGCGTAGCAGGTCCATGTAGCCTAGGCTGGCCGTGCCCGTAGCCACCAAGGCCTGGAAAAACTCCAGCATGGCGCTGAGCGCACCGCCCTGCAGGAGGGGAGACCGCACCAGGGCGATGAGCTCGGCCAGAATGGAGCCGCCGATCTTGGACAGGGAGCCGGGGTGCACGCGCGCCAGTGTGGTGAGGAAGCCGATGGCCATCTGGGAGACATGCATGTCGCTTTCGCTGATGAGGGGCGGCAGCTCGGTCAGCACGGCGTCGATCATGGCCGGCGTCACGGCGTCGCTGTAGCTCTTCACCAGGATGTCCAGCGCCGCCAGCGTGCTCAGCTTCAGTGCCCGCTGGTTCTTGCGCAGGAAGGAGGCGAGGATGGGCACGGCCTCACTGAGGATGGGCCGCAGGTCGATCTTGAGCGGGGAGCCGGCGATGAGCGTGAGGGCTTTGACCGTGGTCAGACGGGTGATCTCGTTCTTGAGCCGCTCTAGGAAGATCTGCAGGGTGCTGGGCAGGTCAGAGCCCAGACTGTCGCCCAGGTTACAGATGATCTGGCCCATGCAGGAGATGGCCCGCTCCTTCACCTCCTGGTCGATGTCGGCTGCTTTCAGCCGCTTGATCGTGCAGGCGTAGAGGTCCTTGATGTAGGGTGAGGCGTCAAAGGCGTCCGTCTGGTCGAGCGGCCGGATGACCTTGACCAGCTGCTGCGTGACCAGCAGGGCCTCCGAGGTGATCTTGTAGAAGGGGTCCCCCACGCAGGCTACCACAGGGGGCACCAGTGCCTGCACGTGGGGGTGGAAGACCTGGGGCTGGTGGTTGCACAGGATCACATAGAGGCAGGACAGGGCGTCGATCTTCAGGTTGGAGGAGCTGGATTTATCGTTGAGAGAGAATATGATTCCTGCCAAGGATATACATCAACCATAAACATCTACAGCCATTATTCTGACTTATCAGGGGGGCACTAGCCCCCGCTGAAAGCAAATTGGTGCCACAGAGCCTCCTTCCCTACCATTCACAGATTAAAAGTATATCACTGGCTAATAATGAGGTTGTGCCTTCTGTATGGATTATGGCTCTTCATCTTTAAAAACATCCTAAAACCATCCCTGCAACATTCCTGATCAGTGACAAACGTCCTCCAGACAGGCTCTAAGAGGCAACGCGAGGTGTGGGCAGTCGTACCCGGGACGAGCATGGGGACGTGCTGGGTGAGGGCTCCGGGCAGGACGTTGACCAGCTCCGTCAGCATGTTGAAACAGCACTGCCTGGTCTTCACACTCTTCTCCTTCATCTGCTTGTGTAGGGCTTTTACAATCATGGGCACCTGCAGCCACAACATGCAGGCAGGCAGCTCAGCTACAGAAGGAACACCAAGCAGCCTCACGAGTCCACAGGACAGTGCAGGGCGGCTTCAGGGCAACGATCCTTCATACCAGAGTCCTATGTTCTTGTATCATCATACCTATTAAAGTTATTCACCTACATTATTCATGTTTAAATATTTTGACAAAGGCCTGCATTTCTAATTTCGAAGGCATACCTGCGACAGCTAATCACAAACATGAACAGGAAAAAACGTGTGCCAATTTAAAAGTACAGGCTGTCTGATAGATGGTGATGGAATATTCCGGCAAAGCTTCACAGATGCATGCAGAAGGCATGGCACAGACAGCAGGGGGCGCACCTGGCTCTGCAGCATGGTGAGCGGCGTCTCGCCCTGCTCCATGGCGTCGGGGTCACACAGCCAGCTCTGGGCGGGCCGAGTCTGCTTCAGCAGCGACAGGTAGGCGTAGAAGACGTCGGCCTTGACGTTCTCCTCGCGCTCCTTGAAGCGGGCGCTGAGCGCCGGCGACACCGTGCGGTAGAACTCGGGCAGCATCTCGTGCCGCGTGCTCACCACCGCTGCCAGGCACTTGGCAGCCGCACGCCGCACCTTCCAACTCATGTCGTCGTCGTCGCTATACTCGTCATCGCTGCCTGTGAGGGGGTGGGGGGCAGGGGGAGGCGTATGAGACGAGGCGGGAGGGACAGAGCACGGCCTGTGGCCCTGCACCCCCAAATGTGGCTGCATCTCATCATATAGCAGTAAATCCCAAAGCACAGCTGTGGGAGTGGGGGAGGGGGAGCCAAAAAAAATCCACTGCGGCTTCCGAAAGCGGGGCTTTATTTTTTTTTGTCCATGAGATAATGTCACTCAGGCTTTAAGACGACAGAAAAGGACAGAACAAACCCAGAAGAATCCCGACTCATAGCAGCACACATCACATGCTAGTTTGTTTTAATTGTCACATCATTACAGGGAGGGAGATTTATTCAGCTTAAAATCACACCAGCTGACGAGGCAGTTTCTTGCTGCGATGAGAAATCTGTCCGCGGCCCAAGCTGAGCATCTCACTAAAGCTCTCCTCCCACTCCCAAGGTGAATGGGCACGCTACGGCGCAGAGATGTGTGGAACACACAGGATCCTGGCCCAGGAAACCGGGGGATTCCTGAGAAACGGCAGCAGACCACGCAGGCGGAGGACGAAGCTTCCAGACACGGCAGCAAAACTCAGGCAGGAGCTGGATGGCAAAATCTGCTTCCGATAGACCCACTGCACTGCACTACCTATTCCTGCCCCCAGCCACAATGCCTTTTAAGGGCGGTAGCTTTGGGGGCGGGGAGGGGCCCTTATCATAATTCAGACAGATTCTTCATATACCACAGCTGGAGACCCCCAGAGGGCACCTACAGCACAGCGGACAGCTGTCTGCATGAATTATTAAAGAGGCACCGCAAAAAAAAAAAAAAAAAAAAAACGAAAACTGATTTGCTGAGTAAAACGTGACCCGGGGTGCGGGGGTGTGAACAGAACCCCGCCCGGCCCCAAATGTGTCACGGTTGGACAGCGTGGTGATTCAGACATAGCTGTAAATATTCAACCACAGAGAGGACAGAGTGCGGGCAACATCTGAGACAGAATTACACCTGGCAGATAAGAGAGTACGCCTAGAAAAGGAGGAGAAAACACCATCGATCTGCCCCGGAAAACAGAAAATGGATCGATGGACATTGCAGCACGCAGTTTATAATCATCAGCAAGGCGACCTGCATCAGTTACTCTTAAGTGAAAGAAGGGCATCCAACTCAGCAGAGAGTATTCAAATGAAAATGACAAGCACAGGCGTTCCAAGATGCTTATATGCTCTCCCGTGCCCCCCAGAAGGCCCATCAGTACCATGGCGGGGGCTCAGATACTGGACATCTTGGTTGGCGATCTACGCACCTTGGTAGTCCTCGTCCGCGCCATCAGCATCCATTGCGTTCTCATCTTCGTCTTCATCATCATAGTTGTAGTTAGGGTCGTAGGTCAAATACTTCAGACAGATGCTGATGATGGTGGGCACGTGAGGGTAGACTTCCTTCGGACATCTGCAGGAGAAATCTTTGTTATGCCTCCATAGAGAGAACCTTTGGTTTGCCGAAAGAAGGCTTAATTGGCTGCACGAAAGCGGCAGCACGCCAGAGAGCTCAAAGCCGCGCGCGCTTCCATCTCACTGCCATTTGATTTTCACGCCGATCTCCGGGCTCGTGCACATACGATCAAACCGATAAGATGCACATGCTCAGAGAGTAAAACAAAAGCTAGCAGGGGAATATAGGACGAAAGCCGGGCAAGCGGGCATACACTAGGGGGCGCAGGTGGGCACCGTTAGCCACAGTGTGTGTCTGTCTTCGAGGCCAACACTTGATGATCGAGCCTGAGCTGCGAGGTTTGCTCTACAGAGACAGATAAGCTCTGCCCTATCAGACGCTTGCAGTTCTATGGCTGGCCGAGCACTGAACCGCGCTGGACTTCACACACAAGGTGGTTCCCACGAGCGCTGATACCATACAGCTCAATTAAACCGTGCTGACAACTGGCATCGGTGTCCTGCTACTAGACCCATGACATCAGTCAGTGGGGGGGGGGGGGGGGGGGGGGGAACAAACCTTCTGACGAATGATTCGAAGGCCTGAATGCAGTATTCCCTCAGCTCGTCGTCGTCCACGTTGCAGAACTTCACCACCAATGGGATGATCTTCTCCAAATATTCACCTGCCGGGAGACACACAGGCACAGACTCGTTCAGAGGAACATTACGCATGGATAGGCTATTATAGACATCACCCGAGAGTCAGAAGCAGGCATGTCGTAATTTTCTGGTACCCCGATGCAATCCACTGAATATACAGATCTCTACCGATTCCGAGTTCCGATCTGATCTTTTAACACACATTTAAAATACACACACACACACACACACACACACACACACACACACACACACACACACACACACACACACACACACACACACACACACACACACACACACACACACACACACACACACACACACACACACACACACACACACACGAACGGCAGGCATCGCTGCATTCTTCGACTCAGTAAGCTTCACGACTTCGCAGTATTCATCCTTATGATGTTTCTGCAAGTGCTTAATCACACTCATATTAAATGATACTCTGTTCCTACCTCCCCTTGAAAAGATGGCTTAGCGAACATTGCGGGTAGCTGTGAGGCCACTTTCACATTCCAATTTAAAGCAATACCACATGGCTGACATCTTGATAGTTCGTTTTAAGTCATGTGCTTCAGGCTCACTGTGGCATGACAGAACTTGACAAATCGATGTAACTGACGTAAACTGCGCAGATATAGCAAATGAAATAAGACTGGGTTGTGGCAGCTGATCAATTAACAAGTGTCTGAACTGGCCCCCAAGTTTGATCTCTGACTTCGACTCGGGACATCGTGGGTCAGAAGAGTGCCGATATGGGAAGAGGGCACCACATCTACTGCTTTTCAAGGCTACAGCACAATAAGAACACGGGGGATGTGCAGCAGAAGGCACAGAACTGTAAAGGGGTGCTTTCAAAGACAAAGAAACTTAATTAAAACGCAGACAGATAAGCACACAGTGGATGTCACGGCCGGCACCAAATCTCAGGCATCTTAATTACTGCCGTGTTTGCCGTCCTTTTGGTTTAGAAAAGTCAGGGAAAATCCTCTGCTCAGGAAGCAACGGGCTGCCAAGACTCATCGGGCCCAGGGAAACGTCACCGAATAAGTGCTGCCTCTGCTGTTAAATGGACACAGGGGTATCCAGGCTGGCTCGCTTGGATGCTCTCAGATGGAAGCACAAAGCCATGAAACGGCACAACTGCACCATCCCCCGTTACGAAAAACTAAAGCTGCACCACAGAGACAAAAATCAAGTGTATTTAAAAATTGTAGGTAAAAGTGAAACGGGAAGGCAGCTTCCTCCAGACCCAGGGTGACAGACATCCTCAACACACCAGCACAGGGGTTAACGACGGGGGTGTGTAACTGGAAGGTTCCCAGCTCCAATCAGACAGGGAAACCCGGTAAGGTTTGACCAATAAACAGGTAGAAATGCTGTCAGAAAAGGTTACTTGTGCTAAAAAAAAAAAAAAAAAAAAAAAAAAAAAAAAAAAAAAAAACATGCAACAAACAACCAGATGCGATGCAGTAAATATAGCTATTAGAGTATATCTGAAGATTCCCGGAGTGAAAATGGTGAAGCGGGTGGGCGGAGGGTAAATTTATCATTTAAAAACATATGTGAAATAAGTCACATTTATACCGGTGCTGCCCCCAGTGACGCAGCACTTCAGAGGCAGGTGCGCGGCTGCCTCACCTATCCTGTGGCCGGCCTGCCGGCTGATGGCGGCGATGCACTGGATGTAGGTGCGCGTGGTGGACATGGTGTCATTGCGGGAGAGCTCGGAGAGCAGGTGCTCGATCAGGTCCACGAACACCAGGCTGCCGCAGCTCATCACCAGGTGGCCCAGCGCGATGATGGTGCGCTTCCTCACGGCCAGGCGGGGGCTGGTCAGCTGGGGAAGCAGGCAGCTCAGGATGGAGGGGTGAAAGTTCACCAGGAGGCCGCCCTGTCTGCGAGGGCGGGGGGGGTGAAACAGTGGCGCTCGGTTTAGAGGATAGCCTGCAATCGTGTCTGCCCCCGGTCCCCCACCGGAGCTCAGAAATCCATGACTCGCCCACAACCGAGAAAGGGGATCAGAGCAGCCAGGAGACCGAGAGCACCACTCAAGCTGGCAGTGACCTTGATGTGTCCTTGGTACTACAGAATAGTATAAACACAGACAAACAGCTGAACTATTCACATTTAAACAGGCAGATGCCATGGTCACATCCTGAGGTGGCTGAATCCCCATTCAATAACACCCACAGACCACTGGCACCAGAGACTGGCGGAGAAGCACCCCACACCTGCACAGCATGTCAGCCATGATGTCCAGGGCCTCCAGCTGCACGGAGACATCCTCCTGCTTGGCTATGGCACTGGTGAGGCGTCCCGTGATCTTTTTGCACACGCTGGCGGCGAGGGCAGAGCCTAGGGTGGGGGATGGAGCAGTCAGCTTACAGTATCCAAACACGGCTGGGAACCTTCTCCTCCAAGCCACAGTGCCTAGACACTGTCCCATCTCCAGTTACATGGATATCATGAAAGGAACACAAAGAACTCTCAGAGCTCGGTGACCGACGAAACTGAGTGCAGTCATTAGAACAGCTCTTGGGCCGCCCATCCAGCAGCTCCCGCGGTCCTGTGCTTCACCTCTAAACAGAAGTTGGAGAAACCCCTTCTGTTGCTCCCTGGGCCCACGCTCACTTCCCAGCTCCAGGGGGAGGGACCACAACACTCACCGCTGGAAGCTGGGGGCAGTTCCCCGATGACGGTCTTCAGGCCGATACTGGAGATGTCTCTGAGCTGCTCCTTATCGGACAGCATGTTTGTGCACAGTGTATCCACTATGGTCTCCACCTGGTACTCCTTCACCTTACTGACGAGGGGCCCCAAGCTAGAGCAAAGACAGGAAAACGAACAGCATTAAAGTAGACGAAGCAACAAAAAAAAAAAAAAGACACACATATTATATAAATAAATAAATAAAACATCCGGTAATTTGCAGCAGCGTTGCTACCAGCAAAACATGTGCGAGCATCATGTGCCGGCAGATCCTTTGACTGGCAAACAAAAGCGATGCAGAACCGCTTAAGCCTCTCTAAAGCAGATACTGACAAACACACCACACAAAAATCCAGGATTCACAATCAAAACGACACTACAAAAAATACACACACCCAGCATTCAGTGATAAACCACATGTTCCTCTGAAACTGACAACAGCGCTGATCCATTTCATACTTAATGTTGTTCGCCTGAAAATCGACTTTGGCATCACAGTAACCTTCCTGACAAACTGAACAAAGGAAAGTATATCCTGTCAGGTACGTCTACAGAATAAAGGCTCCCACTTCCTGACATTAACGTTGCCTAGCTGTTGAGTCCTAAACACAGCCGTTTATCTTTCTGGGACAATGTACAACTGCGCAAGTGAGTTAGTCATCACGCACCAGGAACTGGAGGCAGAGCAGAAAGACATCCAGATGATCTCATTTATGTGTAAAAAAAAATGTCTATCAACTACAAGGAAATTGTATTGATAGAGAATATCCATTCAAGTAATTATATTAATTACACAAAGTGATCAGCAGGTTGAGGAAGAGCATAACGGGTTGTTGGATGCACTAAACATGGCCGCACCACTTAAAGAAGATGGGACTTGCTCTCTGGAGTAGGGCTAGCTGGCATGGTAAGGGCTTAGAGAGGGGAGCTTCCCCCAAACCACATCGTGACCCTTCACGCAGGAGACAGCCGCGAGGTGCACAGCGCCTACCATTTGACGGCCAGGTTCTGCACCTCTCCGTTCTTATCCTCCAGCAGCTTGAGGATCATCTTGACCACCTTGCGCTCGCTGTCGTCGTCAAGTTTTATGGAGTCCTTCTGCAACTCGGACATGAGGTCATTTGTGGCCATGAACCTGGAGAAAATCACAGAATAATTAGACACATGCACGTCTACGAGTAATAAAACACATCAGGCTGGCTGCATTTTCACAAATCAACACAGTTTAAAAGAAGGCAGATATGGCACTTAACCTGAACACTTCCCAGTAAGGTCCACATTCCAAGCTGCACTTATCCATCCATCCATTTCCCAAACCGCTTATCCTATTGGGTCGCGGGGGGTCCGGAGCCTATCCCGGAGGCAATGGGCACAAGGCAGGGAACAACCCAGGATGGGGGGCCAGCCCATCGCAGGGCACACTCACACACCATTCACTCACACATGCACACCTATGGGCAATCCAGCGACTCCAATTAGCCTCAGCATGTTTTTGGACTGTGGGGGGAAACCGGAGTACCCGGAGGAAACCCCACGATGACATGGGGAGAACATGCGAACTCCACACACATGTGACCCAGGCGGAGATTCGAACCCAGGTCCCAGAGGTGTGAGGCAACAGTGCTAACCACTGCATCACCATGCCACCCCGCTGCACTTATCCAACAAAGGTAAACTTTGGAAGACCTAACTAGGGCAACCCCCAAGAACGAAGGCTACTGAATGACTACATGCACCCAGTACTTGACAGAAGAGACAGAGCGGACATGAACACATGAAAACCCTCAGCATTATCACTATGTGTCATCTCTGCAGCACGCAGTGGGAAACGCGTGCAAGTACTCCAGAGACACAATTCCGTCCAGCTGCACAGAAATGAGATGACAGTTCTGCCACAGAGGGGATTGTGAGACAGCTGGCAAGACGGAAGGATAACTGCAAAATGAAGAACTGGGATGAAAAGCGCCCCAAGTGATTTTATGAGCCCGACAGCATATCAAAACAGGGCACACCAGACAGTCCACTGAAAAGCTGCAAGTATAGGCCTACTCCTGCATACTCTTAATTAAATACAAAACCCTGAGGAGGGTGTAAAGCCTACGCATTCCACAGGATCAACGATCAATCACTGTCTCCATTTTGATCAGTACAGTTGCGTCTAGTGTTATGGTAATTTATGGCTCTCTGACATTTTTCAGGCATGCTCATCTCAAACGGAAAAAAAAATAACTGAGCTTAAGGACAGGACAGCAATTAGTGGCAATGCTGTTAAAAGCATATTAAAATAAAACACTGAAACAGGGCCACATATACAGAATAACTGCATTGCATGACTGCTGCATTGGCAAGCATATACATTGTACGTCAATGGGTAAGCGCAGAACGAGGAAAAGAGCAGACTTATCACTGCCAAAGACTCCCGACTGGTTACTCAACATTTCAATAACTGTCATTTGGGTCGACTTTTCCTTTTCAGTCAACGGCAATGAACAATCACTTACACGTGACTTAAATCCAATCCGTTAAATGACAAATTTAACATCTGCGCAATTCACAAATCGAGGGCATATGAGCCTTCATGTTGTAGTAGTCAAGCACCTCAGCTTTCAGGTACACTACATGGGTAAAGGTACTGGAACACGGCCTCTTAATCACTGAATACAGGCCTTTCATTCAGACCCAATGCCACAAATACATAAAATGAAGCACCTACTAAGGCAGTTTGGTTCACAAACATCTGTGAAAGAATGGGTCATTCTGAATAGCTCAGTAAATTCAGGCGTGGCACAGTTATAGAATGCCACCTTCACAATAAGTCAGTTTGTGAAATTTCTTCCCTCCTAGATATTTCACGGTCGGCTGTAAGTGGCATTATTGTAAAGTGGAAGCGTTCAGGAACTACAGAGACGAAAAGGCAGACCACATAAAGTAAGAGAGTGAGGTCGCCGAGTGCCAAGATGCATAGTGCATAAGAGTTGTCAACGCTCTGTTGGCTCAGTAACTGTAGAGTTCCAAACGCCAGTAGAAAAACTGCCCACTGGGAGCCCTACAGAAATGAGCTTCCATGGCCAAGCAGCTGCATGCAAACCTCACATCGACAAGTGCAATGCCAAGTGTCGGATGGAGTGGTCAAAAGCAGTGGTTCTTAAACTTTTTTACACCGCAACCCAATCTTTACCATGCCGGCTCATTTGCAACCCTATATCAAATACAGATTTAAATTAACGCTATGAACAAGCATGCAGTGCACTCAGATTCACACCAATCAATGTCAATGGTACAAATTTGATTGAATGTGCCAGTGAATTTTGAATTAAGCATCGGTGGTTTGGCTTCTTGGGTTGATTGAGCGTTCACTAGTTTTGCACTTAGCATTTGCAGACCCAAGACTGGTTTATATAGGTTAATTCTAGGAATGGGGCTGACAAATCTTATAGCATAGGAGCTTGCTGGTTTTAAAATGTTTACATTTCCAACTCTGCCTCGCGACCCTTTCAGAACTTGCTGTGACCCAAAGTTAGGTCATGACCCATGGGTTGAGAATCGCCGGTCTAAAGCATGCCGCCATTGGACTCTGGAGCAGTGGAAACATGTTCTGTGGAGTGATTAATCAGACTTCTCTGCCTGGCAGTCTGATGGACAAGTCTGAGTTTGATGGATAGCAGCAGAACGTTACTAGCCTGACTGCACTGTACCAACTGTACAGTTAGGTAGAGGAGGGATAATGATATGGGGTTGTTTGTGAGGGGTTGGGCTAGACCCCTTAGTTCCCGTGATGGTAACTCTTAATGCTTCAGCATACTAAGACATTTTGGACAAGCATATGCATCCACCTTTGTGGGAAGTTTGGGGAAGGCCTGTTCCAGCATGACTGTGTCTCAGTGCACAAAGCAAGTCCATAAAGACATGGTTGGGTGAGTTTGCTGTGGAAGAAATTGACTGGCCCACACAGAATCCTGACCGCAACCCCAAACACATTTGGGATGAACCAGAACAGAAGATGTCACTCAGGCCTTCAGGTCCAACACAAGTGCCTGACGTCTCAAATACTTTTCTGGATGAATGTGCAAAAATTCCCACAGACACACTCCAAAACCTTGTGGAAAGCCTTCCCAGAGGAGTGGCAGCAGTTATAGCTGCAAAGGGGAGACCAACTCCATATTGGTGTGGATTTAGAATGGGACATCGTAGAATGTACTGCAGTTGTAATGGCCAGGTGTACCAATACTTTTGTCCATATACTGTACATCCATCTTTTTTTTGGCGCTTCAATTCAATGTGCAATATCGCTGCACTAGTGAGAGCAGGTTTCACATCGTGCACCAGGCCCTGACGCACACCTCCATCGACTGGCAGTCAAAAGTATCCATGACAGCTACTTCTAACAGACTCCCTGGGGCTGGGACGGGTGGGCAGACTGCCTTCGTTCCAGTACAGCCAAGCTCCACACCAGCATAAATGATGCGCTTACATCCCCCAGAGCCCGCTCACAGTTCACCTAAGCCAGTTCAACACTGCACACAGTAACTGACTAAAATCTAACACCAAACAATGATGCACCAAACTGTTAAAGCTCACACCTGGCTTTCCCTACACCTCATTCTCCCTCACTTTCCATGCACAACATTAAAATGCTGCTGTTGCAGCCTCAATTTCCCAGAACCGGCCCAAAAACACATGCGACCCGCCTCAGCCTACTTACTATTGAAATTATGAAGAGTCACATCCGAAATCTCCAAGCCCAGAAAAACAATCCAGCGTGAGACGGAGCTTGGGTACAAATCATGTGACAGAGCAGCAAACTGGCTTGTCACTTTCACTGTTGATCTATTAGAGTGCGCCTTTACTGCCATCTGCATCGCTGGACTGTTGCGTTATCTGCGCTCCTGCACACAGGAGCGCCACAGGGCGTCTGTCCCCAATCACAGTCTGTTTCATACACCGAGACCTCGTCTCAAAATGAAAGATGCAGCACAAGGCCCATCTTCAACCTGCTGTGCTTGCAGAATGAAGCGGCCTTTGTGAAAACGGCCGCTTTTCTGTGATAAGAATTTAAAGTCAGACCGGCTTCATCCACCCACATCAATCGTACGCATTTTTTTGTCGCACTGCACTTTTCAAAAGCGCGACTCAGCCTCCTACTTTCGCCTTAAACGTGACATTGAAATAACATCGCTGGCGGGTTGTGACAGCTGTGTTTTAATCGCCCTTAATGACTACCATCGTTACATTTAGCTTGCAAAGCAGCAGACGGTTGGGCGTTACAGTCAAGGACACACAAATGGGCAGAATCTGAGTCATTTCTTACACACCCGTGCTCCATTCGTTCAGATTAACATTTACTATCTTGCACACCATAAAATTTACACTTCAGATGATCTTCATATAGTTTAACAGAAAACGCAACAATTATCCCCCCCACTGCTAATCAGGGACTCCTATCAAAGAGTTTCGCCCCATAGTGGTATTATATTTCTGTCGTTTCAATAAGGTAATTAAGTACCGACCAGCGTGAACGTAAACATCGCATACAGTATTGATGACAAATGCAGTGTGTAGACGATCGTTTTTAGGATCTGGAGTTTTTGTCAATGCTGTGCTGTTTTAGTGCGGCTAACAAATCTGAAGTACATCAGGCACAAATGACCCTGCTATTCCCAACGCAGACTAATAATGCAGGGTAAGAAACTTCTACTGGACAGGCAGATTGTGTACCATTTCAGCTTCAGGCAATACCGAATGTTTATTTGAGAGGGATGTTTAACTAATGAATTATCCAAAATAAAATCGACAATACCCAATTCACGAAAAAGGGGAAATGGGGAATGCAAAAAAAAGAAGCTGAACTTTGCAAAAAACAAGCCGCACATTTGACCGCATACCCACATAGGAGACACGCCTTCGGTGACAGTAACCTTCTCAAAGGGCCTAATTAGCAGCAAGTGCTTCACGTCACCCTGCAGAGTGTTAGAATTACTTTTACGGGATAGTGGATATCTAACTACAACCGTGAGTCTCGGTGCGAATGAAGGCGCCTGCCACCAACAGCAGCCTACAGAGATCCTACCGTACCGCTCACCGCAGACCCAGCCCCAGCTGAGACCTGGCGGCCGGTCAGCGACGGCGGGACACCGCCTAACCGGCCGAGCCACGTTGCTTCGCGGGAGCCGTCAAGCTCACGGCCACAGCCAGACTAACGCGCCCAGTTCCGTCGCCTTCCACCTCTACTACGATGGGGTGAAACGAAGCGACTTAACCGAGCAGCCGGAGAGAACAAACAAAGAAAAACATCCGAAAAAAACAATAATTATTAACCCTCAGATAAGTACGGTTAATATTTTAGCCATAACGAATGAGTTCCCAAAATATAAACAGAGGCTGGGCCTACTAAGCGAGGCTTCACGTCTAGCCGGCCGGGTACCTGCGGCTGAAGAGCGCCCCTAAGTCTACAGAAAAGTGTTAGAAAACCGGGGGCAATTTTGCTAATGAAGGGCAGTCTAAGAGCGGGGTGCATATTTCCAGGCGCGGGTACCTGAAATCCTTGTCGCTGGACGTCATTTTCTCCAGCAGGTTGGAGATGTGGTACGAGGCGCTCGCCATGTTTGCTAGCTGCGGCTAACGTTAGCACTTATCGCCCTGTTACGTGCCAGTATTATTCTCTCAGCGCCGCGTAATTTTTTCTCCGCGCTCCAATTTTTTAATCTCCCTCCCGTCTCCACGATCGCTGTACTTTGTCAAGACGAGCGAAGCCCTATTCTGCAGCCGGATCACCAACGCGAGGAGTCAAATCTCATCCCTCGGCGTTCAGCCGCGTTTAAATGGAGACCTCGCTCGTCTCTGCGGAGGAGGCAGAAATACAGCACCGCTCTTCCAGGCGCTTTTCGCCAGGGGTCAGAGTTCACAGCTCCCGGTGGGGGCGGGACCTATAGTCCTCCAAGCAACATGATCAAATGAGCGGCCAACGCAACTGTCAATCAAGCTACAGGTATAATGCGCTTCCGGTTTATCCAGATTTGGGTACCGGTCTACATATGAGGGTCTGTGTATCGTATCATATAGAAATGTCTGACTTTATTAATTAAACAATGAGAATAATTAAAAGTATATCCTGTCTTTTCAAATTATTTTATGTTAAGATATATGTTTAGCGCCAAAAGAATCGTGCTAGCTATTTTTTATGTTGGAATTTAACTTTTTCGAAAGAAATAAAACCGATTTTTACATTGTTCCAATGTATAGCTGTCATTTTGATATTTATTGATATTGATCAGCGATCCAGAGGGGGAAAATGTGCAGAAGTTCAGCAACGTCGTTCTGTTAATACTTATGCCGATTTGAATACATAGTGTCAAAAGGAAGGGAAATAATTTTGTAGTTTGTAATTAAACATATCATGACATATCCTATTTGGTTGAAATTTAAGAATTTAATGAAATGACGTGAAAAGGCAAATATCTTCATGTTCCTCAAGCATCTTAAAATTTTACAAGTTTATACAATTGATATTTTATTGCAGCGATACATAAAATGGTTCTTTGGATATATTCATCAATAAACATCCAAATATTTTTTTTACTGAAAATTACCTTTAATGAACAGTATATAAATTTGTTATAATCTGGAGCACAATATGTCTGAAAATGTGTTGTGTGTACCGAGTAATATGTGTCCGTCTATGCTTGCTTGTTTTATACCTTCTAATTTGGTCGTACCTTTCCATCTGTCCCTCTCCTGTAACCGTTTCTCCAGTCCTGGGTTATACTGTGCTTGGGGCTCTCTGCAGGAATGGGGCACAGGCCAGAGACACCTTGGACTCAGCATCAGTACATGAGTTACATTTGGAGGGCTTTTGGGGTGCATTTTATCTAGTCTGATGGGATGGGAATTGAACAAGATTTACAAAGTTTGGGGATAGGAAATCATTTATTCAGAAATGGCATTTTCCCCCAAATGACTTGTTAGTATTTTTTCTTTGTACTGAAGGTGCACTGTCGTCGTATATCTCCCTCAAATACCGAATTATCCCACACCCGGTCCTATTTGTTTACACTTGCATTTATTTATTTAGTTAACACTTCTATACAAAGTGACGTATGACTAAGTAAGCATGGTCAGCCACTTCCTGGAGTAATTGGGCCCAATGGTGAAATCATTTTGCCAACCACAGGATATGAACTAGCAACTTTTTATTCACAGGCACAGAGTCCTACCCCACAGAGCAGCACACACAGACACTTTTCAGTGAGTTGTCAAACTCGTTAGCATGCAAAGACAGACTGGCAGCCCATTGGTTTACAGAGTCATGTGCCAACACCAGCAGATGTCAGTATTCTTGGACACAAGCCGTCTAGATTGCAGATATCAGGCATATTGCATTGGTTGGAGGCATGACAATGTACCAATAAGATAAGAATGACTTTGTTCCCATGTTTGGATGCAGATTTGGTGCCTGTTCGATATTTACCACACCTACCTATATTTTCAACAGCAATGTTTTTTTCTGCATTTATGTTTTGCACTTTTCTGAGTTTTATGACCATGACTTTTGTTCTACTGCATTTCTTCCATAACAGAATAGCAGGCAAAATGGTAAAACATAAAGTATAACTAAGCAGACAGCTGAACACATAAAATATCTTTATGAAAGCGATTTGAATCACCTAAATCAGCTAAGATTTTCTACATTAACTTCTGGTAGACTTACTTGATGTTCTGGGTTTAAAAAGGCACAATGCTTATTACACGTTATATAGTTCTAATTATTGGTTAAATACAGAAATTCATCTGCTGGTATAATGTTTAAAATTATATTCTTACTGGACTATTAGTTATATGACTATGAAAATACTACAGAAGTGCATTACATGAAAAATGTTTTTTTTTTTTTATTTGCACAAGTATATTGGACTGCTCCTCTTCATCTACCCCACCTTCGTCTCCGTAGCTTGGGAGGTCACAGGTCAGCCGATGTGTGGCACCCCTGGAGCTGGGGGTTAAGGGCCTTGCTCAAGGGCCGACGAACATGTGGCTTTTCTGCTGAGGCCGGGACTCGAACTGGCAATCTTCTGATCTTGGGCACAGAGCTGCTCACCACCCTCAAACTCAAATCTTGAGTTCACTGATTTAAGAAACATTGCAAGCTAAATGGTTTTTAGAATGAAGCATGTGATATAACATTTGTCTTTATTTCATAATCAAAATTAAAATGTAAATTGTAATAAGTCACACAATAACCACAAAGTGCTTTTCTGTATAAAATGTCTTGAACAGACTCAGTTTCTTAAAAGATAAATTGCTTACGGTACGTAAAAATTTGAAAAATGAATTCAAACATGAACAGCAGGAAATCGCTTAAAACAATCAGTATTCTTTGAATATTTCCAGCAGGTACACGGTTGGTGGTATTTGAACCCCAGGTAGTTTGAAAGAAATATCTAGAGCTGATAATAGGTGCTGATGAAAAGCACTAACAAAATCTCTCTTGGCTTAGCTAGACAAGCGGAAAACTAAAACATGGCAATTTCAGTGTCTTGTAGTCGATTTATGGAGTAACTGTGTTGCAAAAAAACATCATTATAAAGAGGGGGGTGAAGCCTCCCCTGCTTGTAATTGCACTGATTACAAAAACAATTTGTGCTAGATTGATTTGAGTGCTCCATGTGGGGCTTTACAGCAAGCCTCAGTGGGATGTGATGATGGCTCACAGCTCACAGATTCTGGCTACAGTTGCAGCTCCATTCTGGTAAAATCTCTGTGTTCTTTCTGGATTTGTGTACTTTTCCATCAGGAACTCTGTTTTCCTCTAACAATACCAGACAGCTACTCAAGTCAATCCAAAGTTTCTGATTGCTTTATCAACTATCAATATTCATTCATTTTCAAACATACATAATGAATATGCATGTAATAATTTGCTCTCCAGTGCCTTGTTTGATAAGTCACTTGGTAATGTGGAGGGCTGTAGTGAAATATGAATCAACATCCTTAGTTTACTGCTTCAAAGGATGAATTTTTATAGAGAATGGCTCCACAGGTTGGGTTTCTGTACCTATGATGGGAAGGCTGCCAATTCAAATCCCCTGGTCAGTAGGGTGATGTCACCATTGGGCCTTTGAGCACAGCACTTAATCCCCAATTTCCCCAAGGATTGTCTGTGTCAGGTAAGGGGATTGGATTGGCGAGCAGGAAGCGGGGAAAGACGAGGCAGGCAGGCAGGATCTTCGGGAATTTGGGGTTTATTAAAGGGAACGGGAAGACAGGGCACGCGACAACAAACTAACATCAATGACAAGTCTGGGGAAGACAGACTCTGACGCAGGCTAAATACAAAAGACAAGCTGAAAATAACAAGAAATAGCTGGGCATGATCGGGGAAGCAACACGTGGATGATCAGGGGGCGTGGCACACATGTAGATCGGACGAACTGGGTCTGACAGTCTGTTCATGCTTTCTCAAGATGATACTTCACTTTTGATGTATATGTCTGTTTAAAAATATGCTTGTGTTCTGCAATGGCCTCATCCAATCAGACTGAACCTGAATTTCTACAATACCTGAAATCTAACCTAAAATACATCTTGTCTCAGGTCTTGGTCAGCTGGAGGTGAGTAGGCCTAGTGGGATAATACTTAACACACAAGCAATGCAGAAACATCCCATATTAGATTAGATGCTGTTATGGAAAATTATGGATGAGTTGTAAACGCTAACTGCTTCAAAAAATACCTTGAAGGCTGAACAAATTTCATCATGTCCTCAGACGCTATTCAGCCATTGAAACAGTGACTCATCCAAAGATAACCGAAACAGTCACATCAAACACATCTCTGGATTATATTTCAAACCATCTTTGCAGTTGTTTTCCTCCTGAAACACTTTCGATGTTATGGACCAGCCCCCAAAAACTCCCCATACACATCATGGAGGGGCTGCCTATTCAATTTGTAGACCTGTGTACTGCAAGTCTCAAAAAACAGAAAACAAAAGTTAAACTCTGACTTAAATTCATTTAGTATTACCACCTTAACTACTTGGACGGTTATTTGGGTCCATTTAACTAAAAATCACTAAGTATTTCACTCAAAATATAGAATAAATAGGCATGGAAATCTATTGTGTTGAGTAAGGGAAATCTGTGTCACCAGGGGCCTGTATCATGACGCAAGATTTGTTGGTTAGCTGGATAAATTTGTCGGATTTAAGGTACAGCGGTTTATCTTTTTCACTTACGTTTAGCTCAGGCTACCTTAAATCCGACAAGTCTTACTAACCCAAAAATCCAGCTTCCTGATACGAGCCCCTGTAGTATGTGGGTATTGCTGAACTGTCTGCTTATCCATAGGGGTGAATTACTCAGGATGTGGTGTCTTGCCAGTAGGTGTCAGCAGAGAGTCCCTACATCATTCTGCCATTGCTGTCCAGTGAACCACAGAGGTCAAATCTTACAGTGCAAGCACGTGGTGATTTTTTTCACACAGTCATGCACTTCATATCCCAATTACGTAACCTCGTGGAGATAGCATCCATTCCCCTCAGTACTCTGATAATAGCACCCTCCCCCCTTTGGCAATCCTGTATAGCTATTCACGTCAAATGACGAAAACAAAATCAATTTTTAAAAGGTTACGAAAGGTTAACAGTAACATTCATCTCTATTTCCACACAGAGATGAAATGTGGAATGTGTGGAAAGCAAAATTGTGTTTGGGGCACGACTACCATGCATGCTTTGTGCATTGAAAGTGCAGCTTTATCCCCAAGCTGTTTTCTCAGCCAGATGATAAATTAGCCTTTAAGAACACTGATGTGTAGCTTAAAGGGGAATTCCTGCTGTGGTATCTGTGAGCATGGGACCAGAATTAAAGATATGGGGCTAACCAAGGGTGACACAGGAACAGCTAGCATTGAGACAATATCCCTATAGCCAAGGAAGCACAAGTTCATCTATTTTCATATAACTTCCACAGGACAGGATTACCTGGGGGAGGGGGCTTAAGTCAACCCCAAGAAATACAATGCAGGGAAAAATCCAAGATGTGATGCCTGTTTATCTCAGGGCACACACTCACGTATTAGGGGCAATTTACAAATGCCAGTTCCTCCAAGTGAATGTATTTGGATTTTATGAGGAGGCCTGTGCGATAGGCACATGCACACACACAGCAGCGCAGGGGAGGGATTCAGTCCTGCACGCTGCAGGCGAGAAGCAGCAACGCTACAAACTGAGCCATCAACATTTACATTAAATTCATTTAGCAGGTGCTTTTATTTAAAGTGACACACATTGTAGAAAAGACTGGGTCAGCCGGTCCCTGGAACAATTGGGATTAAGAACCTTGCCAAGGGGCCTGACAGTTACATGACTCCGCTTACCCAGCAGTTTGAACTGATGACCTTCTGATCACAGACTGAACCCACTGAGCTGCTCCCCACAAAACCACATCCTTCCAGCTGGATTCAAACTGGTAACCTAAAGATGTTAACTTACATTCCTCTGCTCTGCCACCTGAGCCATTGAAAGAGACACTGTTGTGTTTCTAACACATACATTTATTACAGTCGGGGGAAACGTGTCACAGAGTGAATGAACAGCCATAGCGGATAAAGTTATTCAAGATTTTGGATTTTCAGTGTATGACTGTTATTACAAGTATGAGAGGCTATTTTTTGATTTACTTGTATTCTTTATTTTATTTTTGTATTATATTTTATTACATTCTTTCTTTTTGGCATTCTATGCTGGGATAAATCAAGATAAAGCTTTATCTTGTAATGTTGTTCACTCTGTGATTATACAGGTCACATAACTGTACAGTTTCAGTGCGACCTTTAGTAGCGAAGTGAACGCGTAGAGAGTTTGAGTCAGCCGATCCGCTTTTGTGTTTGTACAACCGTATCACACGTGTTTGTCGGGCATTTTCAGAAATGTCATTAACTGCGTGCAGTTTAAGAGATGGCAAAGAAAATGAAACTCTAATTCCAACTATATTAAAGAAAAAAAACCCCATTAAGATGTTTTTCTAGTGATGTAAGACTCTTAACAATAAAGGGTCTTAAGGGTATTTTTCTTTCTTTGTGGAGCTTCTTTTTTTTTAAAAAAAGGTGCTCGGCTGTTGTAAGTGAGTCTACTGGAGAGGTTTTTTATTATAAGAATATTGTTCTGGGAGTAGATTAAGTCTATATGGTCTGTTGTCCTTTGGGCTCCTTTACAACATTTTAACAAGGTTTCTACGGTGAACTATGTATATAGGGGTCTGCTTGAACACTTGGTTACAGGCAACAAAGGTGTTACACAAGTCTGGGTCCAGAGAGTTGTGGTTCTTCCAAGGGTTTTTAATGCAGTAACCCAACAAAGCAAGAGCTAGTATTTTTCCAAACACACGGACCGGTACTGGGAAATATTTTTGCCAACAAGCACCACGGAACCACAGCTGGAAGAAAACGGATTACTCTAGGAATAGACCTGCTCTAGACCCAGCAGTTGAGGAATGGAGATATAGGACATAAGTAGGACACCCCCAGGTAGGGATAACCATTAGTTAATTGATTGATGAAAGCGCCCTCATAGCTTTGCAGTAGCTTGTTGGCTTGGCCCATGTCACGCTGTTGTGACATATAGGGTTTCCTTAGAGGGATAAATCTGAAAGCCATTTTTGGTCCTGGGGAACTTGCCGGCCAGATAGCTGAACGCAATTATTTACGTGTCATTTTTGAAGGAGAGTGGAACATGGGTACCGTCACTGCATTATAAAAAAACACAGATATCGCGAAAAAAAAAATCCCTAGGATATGCAGGTACCTATATAAATGCAAAAAAAAATGCCAGTGCTTTATCCACTGCAGACTTTGGGAATTTGTACCCTGAGGTCACTGCGGCAAAATGAAGCCATTGTTTGATAGCCTTTCTCAGATGCCAGCGACCAATCCTGAAAGAGCGCTGTTTCGATGGGATTTAACTCTGCTTTGGCCATACTATTAAAAGGGCCCATGGATGTCTGACACAGGCAGGAATGTGCTGACGGTTCCTGCATTATCGCAGCTCCCTGGCACCACGGGGTCTGGGCTGAAGCGCTCAGTTTTTACGGAGAGACACTCCATCCTGAATGAACACGATGATTAAAGCTGAATCACTCGGGATTTCAGCGCAGCGCCTGGGGTACGTTTCACAGAATCCTGCGGGGCATCCTTCCTTTGTGAGATGTTCTTCAAATATGGATTTTTCAGGGCTGAAATACAAGCAAAGGGAGAAAAAAATAAAGGATGAAACATAGTGGGCTTCCTAGCTAAGACAAAGTACAAGTGCTGTTCGCCAGCACAGCAAAGCCAGTAGTGACTAAGTGACTGAGGACTCTGAAGCTGACTTGCCATATTCATGTATCATTCCCCCACTTCTGCTCAGTACTGGGGGCGGGAAGGGAGAAGCAGGATGAAAGCTGCACTTTTAACTGTGATTGTACGTGTTGAGAAGTGCAGCCTACAACATTATCACCCAATAGGCCAATCTCCCAAAGGATGATAGTTATCTCACTCGCCCAGATGTAGTCTATGGCGCCCCCTGCAGGTACATGCTTACATGCACCGACTGAGGAGGAGCAGGATAAGGAGCATGAGAGGTGGATGTGACACACAGGAGAGCTACCAGGAATTCCATGACACTAACAGGAATCATTTTAGCTGGGGTTTCCCTTATGAATATTCTGCTTTGAAATATCATTCACCTCCACCACTAACAGTTCGACCATCTTGCGTAATCATGCTGATTCTCTGCTGTCATAACTTTTGGTAAAATTTTGGCCTTTCTGCCACTAGATGATGTATGACTTTCAGTCCTCTCTTCACAAAGGTAGAAGCATTTTTATATATAATCTCAAAATCTTCTGTGGTATCTGAATGTTAGCAGCAGATCCTTTAAGTCCTGTAAGGGGCCTCCAAGAATTGGACTTTTGTCCAGCACATCACACAGATGTGCAATCGGATTGAGATCTGGGGAATTTGGAGGTTAAGTCAACACCCTGAACTATATTTCATGTTCCTCAAACCATTCCTCAGAATGTTTGTGGTATGGCTGGGTATATTACCCTGCTGAAAGAGGCCACTGCCATCAGGGGTGTACTTGGTCTGCGACATTATTTAGGCGGGTGGTACGTGTCACAGAATCATCCACATAAATGCCAGCACCCATGGTGTCCCAGCAGAACATTGGCCAGAACATCACACTGCCTCCGCCGGCTTGCCTTCTTCTCATAATGCATCCTGGGACCGTCTCTTCCCCAGGTGAATGACGCACACGCACCTGGCCCTTTACATGATGTAACAGGAAGCTTGACCCATCAGACTCAGCCACCTTCTCCCATTGTTCCATGGTCCAGTCCCGACACTCACATACCCATTGTAGGTGTTTTTGGTGGTGGACAGGGGTCAGCATGGGAACTCTGACCGCTCTGCAGCTCAGCAGCCCCATACACAGCAAGCTGCAATGCACTGTGTTTTCTGACACCTTTCTATTACACCCAATATTAACTTTTTTCAGCAATTTGTGCTGCATTAGCTCTCCTGTGGGATAGAACCAGATGGGCTACCCTTCACTCCCCACTTGCATCAATGAGCTTTGGATGTCCATGAACCCATTGTCAATTGACGGGAATTGACCATAAGATCTAACATTTTTGAGATACTCTGACTCAGTCATCTAACCATCACAATCTGGCCTTTGTCAAACTTCCCGAGATCCTTACAACTCCAGTCACTTCCATAGTCACATGTGTATAAAATCCAGCACCAATTCAAGCATGGTACCATGACAGGATGCCACCTGTGCAATAAGTCCATTCACGAAATTTCCTCACTACTAAATATTCCACAGTCAACTGTTAGCGTTATTATAACAAAGTGGAAGCAATTGAGAACAACAGCATCTCAGCCACGAAAAGGTAGGTCACGTAAAATCACAGAGCGGGGACAACGCATGCTGAGGCACACAGTATGCAGAAGTCACCAACTGTCTACAGAGCCAATAGCTATAGACCTCCAAACTTCATGTGGCCTATAGATTAGCTGAAGAACAGTGTGTAGAGAACTTCATGGAATGGGTTTCTATGGCTGAGCAGCTGCATTCAAGCCTTACATCACCAAGTGCAATACAAAGTGTCGGATGCAGTGATGTAAAACACGCCGCCACAGGACTCTAAAGCAGTGGAGACGTGTTCTCTGGAGTGACAAATCACACTTCTCTGTCTGGCAATCCAATGGACGAGTCTATGTTTGGCAATTGCCGGGACAAACAGAAGGGTACTTGCCAGACTGCATTGTGCCAAGTGTAAAGTTTGGTGGAGGGGGGATTATGGTGCGGGGTTGTTTTTCAGGGGTTTGGTTTGGCCCCTTACTTCCAGTGAAAGGAACTCTTAATACAACAGCATTCAAAGCCATTTAGGACAATTTCATGCTCCCAACTTTGTGGGAACAGTTTGGGGATGGCCCCTTCCTGTTCCAACATGACACCAGTGCACAAAACAAGTCCTTAAAGATATGGTTGGGTGAGTTTGGTGTGGAAGAACTTGACTGGCCCACACAGAGTCCTGGCCTCAACCTCATCAAACACCTTTGGGATGAACTAAAACATAAGATGTGAGTCAGGCCTTCGGGTCCAACAGCAGTGCCTGATCAAATACCTTTTTGGATGAATGGGTAAAAATTCCCAGAGACATACTCCAAAATGTTGTGGAAAGCCTTCCCAGAAGAGTGGCAGCTGTTATAGCTGCAAAGGGGAGATCAACTAAGGACATGGATGCATGAGTCCGGTGTGGAGGAACTTGACTGGCCTGCATAGAGCCCTGGCTTCAACCTGATAGAAACACCTTTGGGATGAATTAGAGCAGAGACTGCGAGCCAGACCTTCTCATCCAGCATCACAGCACCTCACAAATGCTCTCCTTGAAGAATGGTCAGAAATTCCCATAAACACTCTCTTAAACCTTGTGAACAGCCTTCCTAGAAAAGAATGGGATGTCATTAAAGTTCATGTATGTGTAAAGGCAGGTGTCCCAATACTTTTGGCAATATAGTGTATTTTAAAATTTTCAAAAGCATTGTACTGTATTCTATTGTACAAAGAACATAAATGCACTATTGTGCAAAAGTCAAAGAAAATGATGTTTAAATGATCTACAGGTTGATGTACAACTATGATATTATGTCTGTCAAAGTGTGTCAGTTTAAGCATTTCAAAACCTCTCCTGAAATCACCCTAGTATTTGCAGTGACCGTCCAAAACACCCATGAATGTTTTTGATACAACCACTAGCACAGCTTGTATGTTTAATCAACACTCCACGGGCTTTATAAACTAGTTTAATTAATTAATTAATAAGTGAGCCAGTGGTGAAATTTTACAAATCTTAGGAATGGCTGGAGTGCCCCTGAGGAGAGGTTTGGGAACTGAAGTTCATCTAGCCGTCCAACAAGGGGTCAGTCATTTTTTGGAGGACTGAGGAAATTCTTGTTAGTTGTTATTGTGTTACTCTTAAATTTGCATATGTTAAATTCACATTTTTGTTCTGCGCAAATGTAACTTGCTACACCAAGAATAACAGCTTTAAACATTTCCTTTACATTCCTAAGACTTCTGCACTGTACTGTAAGTTGAATTTTGTAGTACAGACGCTCCTCTACTTACGAACGAGACACGTTACGAACGGCCATTCGTAACTTGAAAATGATCGAAAGTCGTTATTCAACATCATTTTAAGGGTATACGCAAGTACAAAGAACAGGTCAGGTAAGGTTGGGAAGCATGCGCTGATGCAGCGTGTTGCCATATCCACCACACAGCAAAACTCCTCGGGATCCCGGCCGGCGATCCCCCAGGCAGATACATGGTCCAGTCCCACCCTCCAGAAATGACCATTCATCTGCCGCAGCCAGGTGTTATTTGGGCGTCTCCTCGGCCTGGTTCAGCCGCTTGGGTCTTCAGCAATGAGGATCTTTATCCTTTTGCAAAGACATCGGGAGCCACACACCCCTTTCCAGCGACCTCGTGACCCCCCATGCTCTTCCAATCCGTCTGCTGACTTCATAGGAAGAGTCACCAGAGACATGAATGTCGCTGCTGAGGTAGGTACAGTAAATCTCTCGACAAGGTCGACATTCTCCCCGCAGACAGACACACTACTGATGGCTGTGCCTAAGAAGTCATTAAATGCCTGGATCTTATAGGAGATTGACACAGAGCAGAAAACCATGGCATCATAAAGAGAGCCAAACAGGACAGGAGAGATCAGGTTGCCTTTACTGTGGATAGCAGTGATGCGGCCGTGTTTTTGCATGTCGCTGGTGCTGAAACTTGCCCACTGCTTGGCACGGCAGCAGAATCATAGCGCAGCACGCACCTTCCCAGAAAGCGCTGTCATTGTGGTGCCGAGCGGGAGTCTGAACTCACAGGCCACAATCACAAAAGCAGATACAATTATGATTCAGTAATTCAGAATAGTTTTGTTTTGTTGGGTTATTCTGCGCAGTAACAACAAATATGCAAGCTGATTCAGTTACTTTTTTTTTTTACAATGCTTTAATGATCACAACTTAGTTTGAATGATGAGCCTCTTTATTTGGATGCTGTATGGTGATACCCCCCATCCCACAACACTGCAGGGGAAGCTGGGAAAGAGCCATGATGAGAGGTCCAATGATGGGTGGGGCCATGGCAGGTTAACCGGCCTCCCATTGGCCGGGTTATGATTCAGTAAGGCCTGTATCTCCCTCACGATTGGCTCTCTCCTGGAAACAAACTAAGGGGGCAAGCAGTACCCACATTGGGTCTGTACCCCTCTCCACCCCACATGGGCTTCCTGCATCAAGATGGTCACATACAGATTCTATAATCTACCACTCCAAAACAAACATCACAGGGGGGTCACTTTAATACTAGCAACGCAGGGTTTCTTCATTTACATAAAAAGATTAAAACCTGGTATAGCAGAATAACAACACATACTTCTCACACGTCACTTGCGTGTCCTACTGTGTGACCAAATTAAGCCATTTTTTGATCCCCTAGTTTGAAAATGAATCAACTACAACTGTCTGACTTCTTAATTAGAACTTAATTTTCCAGTGCTGAGGAGCTTCCTGTATTTTCCAAACCAAATGACCTACTAGTGATTAATGAACAGCTCCGAACAGTCCTGTCTCTCAGGCTGCTGTGTTCTCCGTAATGATTTTAGGCAAGGGCACCGTGCATTGTCAACCCCTGGGTCTTGCTTTCAATTAGTACGTTAATAGTGTCAGCATTCAGGCAGGGGGAGGGACTGTCCCAATTCAGGTGTCAAAAGGGGTCCCGTGCATGAGATTCTATGTGATGGAGTGCTGATTATATCAGCGCATAGTTTGAAGTATTTTCTACACTTGGAGAGTGTCAAAAATGTATTTATCCAGGCAAGGTGTCACACAGGGATATAGGGGAGGTGCAGTGATTTGGGTTCAAGAGTGAAGGCAGCTTTAACGAAACACAAACTGTGGGAAGATACTTTGGCATCAGCACAAGGAAAAACGTACACAAAACTGGCTTCGGGTCTTGGATACTGATACAGGAAAGTGTGGGATCTAATGTCTTGTCACCTGACTTCACCTTATGTTAGAATATTCCTGCCTCTCACTCTCCATCCATCCATCCATCCATCCATCCATCCATCTTCTGTAACCGCTTGTCCTATCCAGGGGATAGGGGAACACCCCAGGGATGGAACAATCCAGGATGGGGTGCTAAACTATCATGGGCCCCCTACTCTTATACTATTAAAAGAAAAAAAAAAAAACAATATTCCTGTCTGAATAATATGTCTTGCATATATATTTTTTTTATCATCTCAGGTTTGTAACAGAGAGCATGGTAAATTTAATCTACTTTTTGCTTAGCATGAGGAAGCGTGTGTCCGTAGTGCATGTCCTCCGTCCTGCTTCTGTGTGTACATTAAATCTCAAAGTGGCTCCATTCTTAGTCGATAGGTCTGAGAGTTTCAGACTGTGCGCCTGCAGCTGAAAGGGAAAATATGAACTCTGCTATCAAAGCAGATTTTCCATGTCCAGAAAAAAAAATCCAATGAAAAATATGATTGGAACAGCCTGTTTTTTTTGTGGATTTTCAGTCTATTCTTGGCTCCTCTGTATCTTACGGCAAACCTTCATCCCGAACCCATGTTCGTGTTACGGTGTGAGTCACACATCAGTAGTTTAATTGAGGGGATGTACAGTAACTCCAGCGGCAGGCTGTGGCATGGAAATGAGAATATCGAAATACACATAGAATGGGAACACATTTTGCTACGGTTAAATTGATTTGGAGTAGGCCTAATATGTTTATTGTAATATCTCATTTGTAGAATAGGAAGAAATCTAATCCTAGTACTAAGAATGGGTACAAACACTAAATGTTGCACATTAGCATATTAAGTGCTAAAAATGAACATAGAGAAATATACAGAAAGTTTGGATTGTCGCAGTCAAAACTTCAGCATCGTTCTGCCATAATCAGAACTACTGCTGAACAATCATTAATATTGCCATCTTTGACTGTCAGATCCATAATTCTGGTACGAAGGAAGGACAAAGCGTCTGAAGATGGATTTTGTTATCTGACAAACAAGACGAATTCTGAAGTTATTCAGAGGACTCGATTTCAGATGTTAACCCTGGCAAGAAAAATCCATCTAATTATGTCCCAAGCTGTTGTGAGCCTGACAATAATATCCCACCCACTCCTGGCCCACAATGCACTTCAGCTGTTTCAAACCGATATATTTGAACAGAGGTTATAGCTTAAAACCGCGATGCTGTGAAAAGGCGCAGTTTCCCTGGCCGTGTACCACACTGATTTTCCGGCTCTTATGAATGGGCTCCTTTTCTTCCCGCCTCCAGTCGGGGGCGCTTGCTTATTGATCTCCTAAAAACAGGTTCCTGTGAACAAAGGCATTTAGTCTCTGGGGAACCGATCCTAAGCCAGACACATTATCTTAGTGGGACACCAGGGAACAAATGGGCCTGAGTGAAAAGACATAATGTCAGAGTTTTATATTTGTACTGAATCTATATTTATCAGGGCCGTCAGAGAGCATGATTTAGGATATGGACTGTACTCAAAGCACAAGAGGGGACCCAACGCTTTAGGAAGACACTTAGCCCAAATTACTCCATTAAAAGAACACTACTAAAAATGTCACCTATTAAAGTTTTTTTTTATACATAGACAAAAATATTCTCTCATGTACTACAATTACAGGTAAAAGAAGATGAAATAATGAAAGAATGTTGAAACGTAGACTTGCAAAGAGACTTCCTAAATCGAGTCGACACGGCAACGGACATTTACAGTCTGATTGGCTGATGAGACAGAATGGTTGTCATCATTCTTGAATTGTCGCCATTGGCTACCCCCCAAGATCTGAAAGGTCATGTGTGGGGCTGCGAGGGTTGAACATGGAAACCAATGGCGCGAATTGACGATTTAGTTTCTAGCATGACGATGACGCGACACGCAAAGCCAAGACAACACTGGACTGACTTCAGGTAAGTAGATGACCTTGAGTTGCAGAGCCAGAAGCTCAAACCCAACTGAATATCTCTTGGGAGACCTGAAAATAGTGGCCTGTAGATGTTCCCCATCCAGCCTGACAGAGGCTGAGATGTTCTGCAATGACGATTGGGAGAAGATCCCCAGATCCAGGTGTGGCAAGCTTTTGGCATCATGCCCAAGAAAATGTGCAGCTATAGTCACTGTCAAAGCTGCTTCAACAAAGTACTGAGTAATGGGTCTGAGTACTTAAGTACATGTCATATTATCATATTCACACCTCCATCCATCTGTTTGGATGCGGGGAGTACGAATGTTATGCTGCTGCGGGGTGGGAGTAGCGGACAGAAGTCGTACTAATCGGAACTGATGTTGCGGACAGGGAACAGGAGCCCAATGAACACAATTTGTACTTGCAGTCCTCTTCGTTCATATGTCTGAAAATTTGTAAGTTGAAAGTTCGTAAGTAGAGAAGCGTCTATATAGTGGAATGTGTGCAGATATATGACTTAAAAATTAATTTGATTCAATGAGTTCAATGAATGAATCCATACTGGAGTATGGCTGTTACGTACTTTCTGAATACAGACCATTATTGGATAAACTCCCTACACGTGTCAGGTGACCACCCTCCCCCAGTTTAAATAAGAGCTTATTACAGTCTTGGAGGGGCCATGATTCATCTTGTCATTCTGCCTCAAAGGGGACATGTTTTACAACAGTACTTACGGGGTCAGGGCTCGGGGATTTGCCGAGGACTGGCATGGTGCCAGCCAGCCAAATGATTGATCCTGCTGTTTGTGATACGCTCACAAGTGGTTGTGAGGGCACACCGAATCAAGGGCGTTTACCAAAGACAGCTGCTGCCATATCAACACAGTGCAGTTCGACTCATAGCTGTGATAAGCCATCCAACACCCTGAACCACTCAGCTCGAGTTCATATCCCAGCACTATGCACTATCAAAATAAATTAATGCATAGATATTTATTGTGGGGTTTCCTGTATGCCTCACACCAATATCTCAAGGATATCCCTCAGATTCTTAAGGAACATCTGCGTCCTTAATTTCAAAACCACATTATCGGATTAGAAGTACATGAAACACGACAGGATGTCGCCGGGATCCTCATAATCACTGAAAGTAAGACAACAACCATGTAGATTATCCTGTTTGCTGGCATTTCGAGTTCTCTAAAAAGTGCTCCCACAACAATACTCTTACTTCTAAACAAACTTTAAAAAAACCCAATGAACAGTGAAGCACTGGCTTCAAAAGCAGATGGGCTCTTCTTGAAGAATAATGCGACACAGGCGACACTTATATCATGGTATGAAGGGACACTTCCTGATTTTAAACAACCCTCTGATGGACCTGTGCCCTGTTCCCAGACTCGCACATTATGATTCATGAGGCAGGCTGTGGATTGCAGTGATCCTAATTGGATAGAAGGCCATGGGAAGCGGATGGCCGACTTTAAATTAATGGCTAATGGTGATGCTTCGAACGTGTGACTTGTTTATTATGTGGACAGACACTCAGAGGCACTAAAGACAGAGGAGTTTAATCTGCCGCCTGACTGCTTGTTGCTCTTTTGCATCATCATTCATGTACCGGCGTTCGCCGGCTCACAGTGGGCCAAGGTGTTTACCTCTCAGTTTCACGCTGCTACCGTAATGCGACTCAGTGTGGTTCAGGAGCTGCCAGCAAGACCGTTCCTGCAGAAAGAATCACAGACCCCGGGGTTTAACTGCTCCTACTGCTACGTCTCTCAGTTCACATGGAGCTCCCTCTGCAGGCAGCACCCCCCCCCCCCCACCTCTTAAAGGGGTACCCACAATGCCTTACAGCGCAGAGGCCCCTGTTTACGGCTAGGTGGCTGGTCCAAAACGTTCAGAGTGGCATAGACCACAACCTGCTTATCTCTTCCGCCCCTGAGGTGTTCCCCATCCAGCCCGACAGAGGCTGAGAGATGTTCTGCGATGAAGATCCCCAAATCCAGCTGTGGCAGGCCTTTGGCATCATGCTCAAGAAAATTTGTGTCTGTAATCACCATCAAGGCTGCTTCAACAAAGTACTGAGTAATGGGTCTGAGTATTTATGTATGTGGTATATCAAATTTTTTTTATTTTAATTCAAAAACATGTTCAAACCTGTTTTTGTTTTTTGATTATGGTGAATTGTGTGCAGAAATATAACTTAGAAATGAATTTGATTCAATGTGTGCACTGAATGAATCCATATTGAAGGATGGCTGTTACGTAAGAAAATGTGGTAAAAACTAAATGGATACTGAGTACCTGAGTACTTACTAAATACAGTTCATTACTGGATAAACTCCCTACATGTGTTAGATGACCACCCTCCCATATTTAAATAAGAGCTTTTTACAGTCATGGAGGGTCCATAGTTCATCCTGTCATTCCGCTTCCGAGTTCTTGCCTTCAAGTCTCTTTTGCACTTCGGTACAGCGTCTAGTCGCTGTGTAAATGCAGTGTGTGGAGTATATTGTGTAGACCATGTGGAAATGTTAGGATGTTGCAGTATATTGTTCAGTAAATGTGCAAATTTAGCAACACGGGGTTCAGCGAGAAGATGCCAGATGTACATTGATGGGCTGACAACAAAGATTGAATTTTGATGCTTTGTTTTTCCTGACAAATAGAAACATTTTTTTTCCATCCATCCATCCATCCAGTTGCTTATACAGACAGAATTGCGTCATTTAGAGGACATGAACCTTATTCCAGGAAGCACAGGGCACCGGGCTAAAGCTACAACCTGAAAAAGATGCCAGTCTATTGCAGGAGACCCCCCCACACACACACACAGGATTGTAATTATATTTTTGTGGGGACTCTCGATTTCTGTGGGGAACGTTCTAATCCCAACATGACGACCTTAACTCCCACCCAGCCCTAACCTTAACCATAAATAACCAAACAAAATACGAGACTTTTGGCAAAAAACAGGTTATTACATTGTGGAGAATATTTGGTTCCCACAGTGTATTAACCTAATTCATGCACACACACAGACACACATGTTCAGGTCTGTTTAAGCTAAACATCTATATTTCAATCAATGTTCCTTTTCATGTCAGTACCATTGCCATTACTGTTTAGTGCTTTATTTTTTCAAAGATGTCTGTTTATTATGTATTTTCCCACAGAAACACAACATGATACAAATCATCTGGTGCAAAAGACCAGAATCCTGGCCGGAATCCATTTAATCCCAGCTGATCCTAAAAAGGCCGTCACAGGAATTTTTAAACAGACATGGTTGGGCAAGAGAATTAATATTTTCCCAGGATGAAGCTTGCAGAACCCTGAATAGACATCATTCTCTGGTGAAATATGAAGCATGACACTTTACAGAACAGTACCAGGCCAGGCTTCACTGCGCCTGGAGCAGATTTACGGGCCTGTGGGCCCTGTTTCCCATCTCTCAGGACAGCTAAGGCAATATGATTTCCCTCTGCGCCGGAATGCTGCAGCGGTCATTACACTATTTGCTTTGGCGATGGGATACAGCCCCGTGTCCGTCACGCTGTCATACCGCCGTATCTTACCAGCAGCTGCCGCTGGCGGCAGGGGGAGACGCGCAAGGCAGTCTGGCCATCATCCAGTGCAATTTCTAATGCAGCGCCATGCCCAATCCCGCAGATGGCCACCTGGATGCGACTCGCAGCAAGGTGCAAAAACCCCACCGGGATGTTTACGTGGCATCGCTGTCCCCGCTCCCCCCCCAAACCCACAGATAATCACGTCTTCGGTACTCTTGTGCAGAGGTGGAAATTTCAGATACGGAAAGTACAAATCCTGACCAAGGTTTTGTTTCAACCAACCAACTGAATACTCTGTGACTGTCACTCTTTATATTCAACTGGCTGGTTGACACAAAATCCTGGTCTGGATTTGTACTTTCTGGACCAGAACTTTTCACCTCTGCTCTTGTGACATCGGCAAAGCCTCGAAGAGCCGGGAGCAAGAAGTAGCTATTTCTGAAGACCGATTTTAAGATGAGGGTGACACCCGAGTGAATATCGTTCCAGGTGCGCGGACGCGCCAAGTGAACGGCCGAGTTACGGTGTCGCCCGCGCAGTGAGGAAGTGAGCGATTCAGTGAAAAGAGCCGGGGGGGCGGGGGGTTAACCCACAGCTAGATCTTCATTAGGGCCGATATGTGAAAAGCCTGGGTGACATGGGGCTGCGTTTTCTGAATCTAATGTGACACGGCAAATAGGAAGGAAGCCATCGACGTGAAATAAGAAGCGATGGACGTGGTTCAGGAAATGGAAAACGCAAATAAAAAGCTGGGCTGCCGGTAAAAAACAACTTCCCACACATCATTTCTGTCTGGTCTGTGCTTTCAATTCTTGGTAGCAAAGTGACAGCTGCGGTAAAACATTTCCCTGTGATTTATCACGGCCCCGGGCGCTTGAGAAGCAACAGGTTTGCATTAATATCCATCAAAAATGACAATAATTGCACCTCAATTGAGCCATGTGCTGTTGCAGCCTAACAGTAAATGCCCTGATTTTGAGATGGATGACAAGCTCAATTAAATGAAAGGTCATTTTTTTTCTGTACAATCAAGAACAAGCTGAAGTCTGGAGTTGAAACCTGCACTTCGTGAGGACAAGTTGCTCAATGTGTGGATAATTAACAGCATTCAGAAGTGACCAATTGCCTGTACCCTTGGTTTCAAGAGACTTTAGAGAAATGGGTGCATATATATACTCTGTAAATTTTGCTCATTGTATCAATGTGCTCATTCCAATCAATGCACGTTTCACTACGTGTTTAAAGAAAAAAATATATGCAAAACGTCAGATGTTGCACAAAACGCTTAACAAATATGAGCTTTAGTGTCCACTAATTCATCTCCTGCTTGCTGACTGACTGGGGAAAAAAATGCCAAATGTAAGGTCATCAGATTGACCCAACTCAAATAACATGGATGCAGTCCCTTAGCTGGACCTGCAGCCTAATTCTAAAACATTCCGTCGAAGACTAGTTCCTCCCCTCTAAACTTCATTGGCTTACAGCCGGTTTAGCTATTGATTGAGCGGCCAATGGCAAAATCTGTGCAAAGCGTTGAGTAATTTCTCCTTGAAGCAAAAATGAGGGAAAAAGAATCAGCCAAACGCATGGTGAAAGACAGCAGGGAACAATTCAATAAACACACAGAAAATTTATACCTAAATAAAGATGCACTCTTGCTTGCACTGGCACTAACATAGATCATAATAATTGTGCCAGTGCTGATGCTATGAATACTGATAATCCTTTTGCTTGTCTGTCACTAATGAAGCTGTATCGTTCCAGAAGAACGCAGACCTCTAACTTTTATGGTTTGAGAATCGTAGTTTGTTTGCAAATGAGGATGATTATCTGAAAAGATGGCAATGGCAGATTAATAAGTCAAGAAGACAGATCCTTTGAAATCCACAAGAATGGGAGTGAACACGTCTTGCTTACCAAAAAAAGTTAGCACAATCAGCCAGAGATGGAAGGCTTTGCTCAACATGGATTCCCTACCATATTCTTTAATTGCGCCTCGTGGCAACATGTCCGCACGAGCAGCTGAAGATAGTTCAGCTCTCTTCTGTGGCAGAAAACCTCTAATATGTTCAGCGTAAGTCTGAAGGGGAAAGCATGAAGATGACCCTCCTCTGTCCTACAAGGTTCTACAGTCTGAGTGTGAAATTGCAGCAGAGAAATGGCAAGGGATTAAAAACTACCCTTTAGTGGATGGACTGGAACTCCAGCCACTGGGGAAAAACTCTGCTGAGGTATCACCTGCCACATGGCTGCAATCAGGTTCTCATCTCTGGGGTAGTTTGTTGTGTGGCGGGTGCAGCAACGCGCTGTCAGCGCATGGTCCTACCTCTCTTACCTTTAGAGGATGAGTTGCGCTTATCATTTACCTTCGCACACACGGCGCGCACACCACCACAACCAGCAGGCGCCACTGACGCCATCACAGCTGTTAGGACCAGCATAGAATCGTAAACTTTTATTGCATCGCATTGTAAGTTAACAAAATAGTAATAACTATCTGGTCAAATCATACTCCAAAGACTGCATGCTTCTTAATGTCATTTCGTTCCATCACAGTGGAGTGCTTAAATTTGCAAGCTCTGCTCCCCCAAGAAAAGTTCCCGTTCGAGGCATATCCCCCGATCTAGTGTCAGTGCACTATATATCAGTGCAGGGTCCAGCGGCCACCACGGCTGATTTCGCCGAAGGTGCCGGTGAGTCGCACGGATTGGATTCCTCTTTGTATCCTGTTACCGAACCATTGACGATGAAAATTACGGTGTTGTAAAAATAAAGTGAAGCACACTGTCAAGCATTGTAATCACACAGACAACATCACTGTACAGCAAGTCCACGGTCCTGCAGAAGTCCCGGACCGTGACCGTCTGGTGGCTCTTCAGCTGACTGAACTGAATTTGGGCGACAGCATTTACTGTTTCAGCTGAAATAGGTAAACGATCCCACAGAATCATATCAGATAGTATAACGAGAAATAAACAGTAAGATTGTTTAGTACACTGATATTTAAAATGTATTTAGGTATATGATTAATTATATAGTTTCATTTTGTAGTGTTTAACGTACAACATTACTACAAATGTAATTAAGTTTGCAGTGGCCATAAAATATTCCATTTTGATCTGGAAAAGTTTCATATACTGCTCGTCTGTCATCTATGCGCAATAGAAACTACAGTATATAATCTGATCATTTTCAAAATTGAGCCTTGACCTTTAATGATGGTAATTTAGATTAAATATGCAAGGACTGGGTGAAGTTTGAAAAATCAGATTTCGTTTTCTGTTGTTTAGTTTCTAGTTATGATCCGTCAGACGTATTATGATTAAAAAAAAACTTTCGGGATTCTTAAGTTATTAAAATTAATTAGTTGCTCTGATCATTTATAAGAAATAAATGTTGACCCGGCTTCTTATGGCGTGGACCAGACCATTTCCTAAAATACATGGCACGGTTTCTTTTTTTTCAAACGCAAGTAACCAAGAAGGCGCAGGAGCCTGTGAAACAAATACGGGTCAAACAAACAGTCCGAGAAATTCGGGTTGAATAATTGCGGCCCTTTAAATGCAAAATACCTGAAGGATACGCTTGGCCTTAAGTTGGGGAGGGTTGGAGCACGCTGAGGTCTCCCCTCGCTTTTCTCGTTTCTTGTATGGCGCCCTCTCTCACTCCCATAACGAGGCTGTGGGAGACGCGGCATTGAATTACGCCGGGCAGCCAGGAGAGAAAAAAATGAGACGGGGGGGAGTTGTTGGGGGGAGAGAGCGATACGCATGAAGAAAACCTGTACCGAGATTGCAATGCGCCGGAGATGAAGCCGTGAAAATATCCTGAATGCGCGCACTGAATAGGAAATGCCGGGCTGGAAGAAGAACATTCCCGCCTGCCTGCAGGCTGACCAGGACGGAGGTAGGGAGCGCGTCGCTGCCTGTAATTGCGGGGATACCGGAGCCGGTTTGCTTGCGAGCTGGAGCCGCACTCACTGGCAGCGCGCAGCAGCCAAAGTTCCACAGAACCCAGCACCGGGAGTCCTGCGCTTTTATGCCGTGGCTGGCATGTGACTGCGCCGAGAAGTCCGATGGGCAGCGATTAAGCGCTGCTTGGTTGACTGTGTGATTGGATTAAATGGGAACTTTTTTTTCCTTTCCTTCCCTGCTCGTGTCTAGCAAGTGCAGTTTTGCCTTACGGGGGGTGGCTCATGTTACGGGGGGGCCTCTCCTGAGACACGTCTGTCCAGGCAGCGGGTCCGCGCACATGCTCGTCGACTAGCGTTTTAAACGCGTTTTGTAGTTTTATTCAGCGTCCTCTTTTGGGTTGCCTCGCTTTATTTCGTGCGCTCCCTGTTGTACCCAGCGGGTACAGAAAAGTTGTAACAGCGTACGCACGTCCGTAGGGGATTTTTATTTTTGTGATATGGGCTTGATTACAGAGCCCTTGTTTTGTGCTCGATCGCAGCCATTTACCTTCAACAGGTACATACTGGGAGCCCTTAACTACTTCGGGATAATGCATAATAATTGGACGAGATTTAATATTGAACCTGGGTTTAATAGTCTGTGGTTATGAAGTTTGGGAAATAAAGGTTCCCGCATTTCCTTGTATAATACAATCAGTCTCGTTAGTACGGAGGGGATTGTTTCTGCGTTTTTTTGAGATCGTACCTCTTTCGTGTTCTGATCGCAGCTGTCAAAGCCTCCCGTTTACTAAGTCCCCAATCTCCGATGTGTGGTAGAGTGTTTGCAAAGGGAGAAAACGGACACCCTCCCCGACGTGCTTTTGGAAAGTACTACTGAACAGATTCGCCCTGGCTCCTAGTTTGGGTTACACACCATGAAAACACAATGCAGCGTGTAAGCCAAGTGTAGCGTTAACCATATCCCTGTGGTCTTCACTGAAGCCCTCCCCGTCTTCTCGGTAAATAGTCTGCAACATCTAGCTTGCATAATAAAGATTGCTCTTATGCACAGAGAGGAAAACGAAAATCCGTTTCAGCGCGATGTAGAATGAGCTTAGTAGAGATTAGTATTATACTCTATTGCAATAATGATTGCTAATAGCTTTTTATTAGTAGCAATTGATTCTTTAGTCTCTTATTGAAATTTATGCAATTGGACACTCACGAGTGCTAGCATTCATAATTTATTATAGCATGTTTACCCCTTTTCAAATGCGCTGAATGTCAATACTACTCCGGTTTCAATAAAATATTGACAGCCCGTATCTAACCAGAGAACGGCAGTTTGTTGAAGTACGCATGTGAGTTTGAGTTTGAGTCTGTGTGTGACGTTTCTGAAATGCTGGCAAATGGGACATGCTTCTTGACACCAGGATTAATGCATTCTCACCGAGGAACTTTGCCAGCGAGTTTGCCAGCGAGGCTTTTGTAGTTAAAAATTCATAACTTACTATTATCTGTCAAAGGAGACAAATACAGATAGGCTATCCAAATAATGATGCTAGGAATTGGTGCCCCCGATATTCCTTCTGAGAAATGTCAGCGTGCTTATGACTTTCATAACTAATTCAATAAATCATGCTGAGGGACAATCAGGATGGGGGGGAGGGAAATCTTAATCCCCCCTCCCTCGCCGAAGCACCGTTGTCTGTCAGGAAAGCTGTCAGTAACGTCGGTACTACAGCCTGCTGCCTCTCCTGTGGGCAGCCTGTCCGGTGTTGAGGAATGCAAATCCGGCGCTGATAAAGATTTTTATGACCGCTCCGTCGCGCTCTTTAAAGCGACGCGTCCCGGTGAGTCCCGCTACCGCAGTCCCGCAGTCCGGGGCCAGATCCCGGTCCCTTTAGATCCAATCCTGTGTGACATTTCATCTAATACTTGGAGATAAATCCGGTCTAAGAAAAACTTAACTGTCTTCCTAATAATCTCCGCGTATTATAAACGTGTGATATACTGTACGTTTTATGTGTGCTTTTCTACTCTATGTCCCTAACTAAATGGCCACTGATCGGTGACGTCACTAGGATGTTATCTTGGTGTGGGCATTAGGATATTTTGGGGGGATACCAGTGGTCCTGGCGTGGGGTGGGGGTAATATTTTGTTATCTATAACTACTAATATTTAGTTAAGCAATGTCCTTCAATCTTTCTGTTCTTTTGTAAGTTTTCTCTCTATACCATTTCAGCCTGTCCCTCAATGTTTCTTATTCCCAATAAGATGAAATTCTCTGTAAACCATTGGGATGAAACCTTATTGTGTTGAATTAAATGCAGACGCTCCTCTATTTATGAATGTGATGCATTCCGAAAGGCCGTTTGTAACTTGAAACGTCCGTAAGTTGTCATTCAACATAATTTTAAGGGTATATGCAAGTACAAAGAACTAGGATGCTGGGAGTACGCAGGTTACACTGCTGCGTGGCGGGAATAGTGGCCAGAAGCCGTATTACCTGGAAGTGGTGTGCAGAAAAAAAAAAATTATGTTGGGGACAGGAAACAGGAGCCCAATGAACACAAATTGGATTTTCAGTCCACTTCGTTCATATATCTAAAAGTTCGTAACTTGAAAGTTCGTAAGTAGACGAGCGTTTGTACGTTAAACTAGAGGTGGGTTTTGCCTTCATAGACAGAGGCGATTATGGATGGATTGATGTACAGCAGGCCCCTTTCCACTGGGGCTTGACGCCTCTGAATGGGTCGTTTGCCGCATCGAAGTCTCAGACCAAGCCGCTGTAACGATGGTGCCTGTCTCTCGGGGCCCCTTCACAAATGGTGCCCGTCTCTCGGGGCCCCTTCACAAATGGTGCCCGTCTCTCGGGGCCCCTTCACAAATGGTGCCCGTCTCTCGGCCTCTGTTCCCATTACCCCTGCAGCTGTACATTTTGCTTATCGTTGACATAACTGGGGTGATTAACAGAGATGGGGGGTGTAGAGAAGTATGTAATGTATGATATGAATTGTGTAAGAAGAAATTAGGCAGAGTATAAAAGGCCAACGGAAGATGCGATTTGTCTCGCTATATAAATATCTGCAGGTTTTTTTTTTGTTTTATTTTCTAATAAAAAGGGAAATTGCATTTTCTGTGCCCGAACACATTTTCATCTATCACCCTATCTTTTTACATTTAAACCCATTTCTCCTCCCCCCCTCAGGCCCTGCACATTCTCTGCTCCCCCCTATTTTGTGGGCTTGACAAATTCAGGCAAATTCCCAATGAAGAAGAGACACGGCCGCAATGGCGAGTCTAGAAACGAGGTCTCCTGACCGATGTCGTGGTGACGGAGCGATGGAGCGCCTGGCATGCTGGGAAGGGTGGCTGGTTGGGCTGCACCTTTAGAAAAGACTAATACTTTGGCTGTGGTGACCCTTTTTTAATAATCCATCCATCTTCCAAACTGCTTATCCTACTGGGTTGCGGGGGGTCCGGAGCCTATCCCAGAAGCAATGGGCACGAGGCAGGGAACAACCCAAGAACAACCCAGCCCATCGCAGAGCACACTCACACACCATGCACTCACACATGCACACCTATGGGCAATTTAGCAACTCCAATTAGCCTCAGCATGTTTTTGGACTGTGGGGGGAAACCGGAGTACCCGGAGGAAACCCCACGACGACATGGGGAGAACATGCAAACTCCGCACACATGTGACCCAGGCGGAGACTCGAACCCGGGTCCCAGAGGTGTGAGGCAACAGTGCTAACCACTGCACCACCATGCCACCCCTCCTTTTTTTAATATATATATTTTTTTAATTATTCCCCACGTGAACTTTCTGTGTGTGCACGTGCACATGCGTGTGCAACATAAGTTATCAAACAACAGTTCAGTAAGTAAATTGCTTTTCTCTGTCTGTCTGGGGGAAGCTAAAAACCTGTCTCTGAAAACTTGCTATAATCAGTGTCCGAAAGATTTTCCACTGCATGTGCTGAATATATGCTATGCATGCATTATTTTTTTTGTTGTATTTTATCTTCCCTTATACACTGTTTAGAGCAGATGATACGCATTCCTGTTCCCAACACCCTAATTGAAATGAATCATCATTGATAATTAATATTAAAAGTACAATGGGAGCTGAAAGGGGTTGACGTCTGAGGGCCTGAAGGTGTGAGAGGTGGCAGATGGTCCAGGACCCCGTCATACTCATTTCATTGTTAAATTCACTGCCTTAACATCAGAAGTGTAGGAGGAGCTGGATGCTGAGATGCATTGTGGGTATTTTGTTCAGGCCCACTGGACGTGGAGGGTTGAGCTCTTTGTCTTGTTGGCACGGTGCCCTGATTTGCCTCTCTTTACAGTAAAAATGATTGATTATGAGGTCGTTCGGATTGTTTTGTTTTGAAATTCGTTTGTGGGCTGACTGAGCATTTTTTTTTTTAAATCCTGGGTGATCCCGCGTCTGTGTGTGTCTGTTTCTATACACACATGCAGATGCTGATGCAGTAAATACAAAGACGCATCCCTGCTGAAGCAAGCTTTCTTTCTGCCAGGCTTTCTGTTTTCTAAAGCCTTTTTAAGGAGATTTTAATATATGATGTACTATCTGCTTCTCCTGGCCTGACTTGTGGGGATGTGTTAACCTCTTACAGCATGATCTTCACTGTCGTCTTTGAGCATCAGCTTCTGTTTTTTTTAAATGCAGCAGCAGGTCATGTGACCAGCAGCAAATGATGGGGTAATGGTCCCCCCCCCCCCCCCCCCCCCGCCCCACTCCATCCCCTGTTGGGTGGTCAACTGCATGACCAGTCTATCAATAGTAATGCCCCAAATCCCAGATTGCAGCTCTTTTCTATAGCACTTTTTAATGAAGTTAATTAAAACTTTGTACTGCTCTTGTTCTCTTTAATGCAATTAATTAAAATGCCTTCAAACTTTGTCCATTTTTGTGTCAGCTAAGAGGGACCAACATGAACAACCATCTGTCCTGCTGCCACTTTTGCGATGTTCATTTCAATGAGTTTTTAATGGATCGAGTTTATTTTAGGTATAAATTATCCGTTTGTCAATGTGCTGCTCGTGTGATCGTCCCACCAATACTGTGTGTTAATGGAATTTAGTAGTAAAGTCAGCAGTAGCAGAATATAAATTTTTCCTTCGCGATTTCATGACCGCTGTGACCAGATTGGTTTACCTTTTTCCCCTTTCAGGCCCTGTCCTTACGATCAGGCTCGAGGAGAGAGGGGTGTAGCCGGTACATCAACGCGTCCCATAATTTTTTTTTTTTATACAGTGATGCCCAGTTATACCGTGGTTCAGCTATTGCGCCCCCGCTGTATTGCGGATTTTTCTGTGGGACATATGTAATGTTCTATCGTGGAAATCTGCGGTTTTATAGTGATCGTGTTTTTGATCGTTTTTTACAAATTTTTACGTTGAAATAAGCATTTTTCTATGCTAAACTGTTAATAACGTATTACTGTAATTATAACATACATACCTGTATTGTATATAAATAAAAATGAAGTAAAAATTCAATAAGTACATCCTACCTGTTCATAACAAAGCATTCGGTTTTTAGCAGACACTATGTGTGCTAGGCAAAAATCCGTTAGAAAAATATTAATTTATAATAATTAACGTATACATAACATTTAAGCAATACACTAGTAAATCATAAAACATACTGCTACGTACAGGAATACGTAGACAGGCAGCCGCAGTTCATAACGAAATGTACATACGCTTTTCATTTGTCACTATGCGTGCTCGACAAGAGTTCGTTAGAACAATGCGTATTATAATTTATGATAACTATAGCATACTATAACATACAACTATAACAACTAAATATACATATTCAGTACTGGGCAAAAGTCTTAGGCAGTCCAAAGAAGTGTTTAAAGCTGTTTATCTGGGTAGCAAGTGTACTTACTGCACTGGCTTTGAACAAAAAACACAATTTAACATTAGACCATGTGCAAATTAAGAGTAACACAATAAAAACTAGTAATAATTTCTTCTGTTTTCTAATAAGTTACTGATATCTAGTTGGATGGCTAGATGAACATCGCTTCAGTTCCCAAACTTCTCTTCAGGGGCACCTCAGTTGTTCCACGGTTTTGTTAAATTTCACCAGTAGCTCAAGTAAATAATTAAATATATTGGTTTAAAGAGTCAGTGACAGATTGACTGGCTGTATGAGGTGTGTCAGTGGCCAAAATACATGGCTGCACTGGACGGTCGCTGCAAATACTAGGATGATTTTAGCAGAACTGACACACTTTGACAAGCATAATATCATAGTTTTACACCAACACGAGGATAATCTAAACATCATTTTCTTTGCCTGCCTAAGACTTTTGCACAGTACCGTATATTGCATTGTTATTATTATTATCTTACTTATATCCTTAGTCCGACATCCACATATCATATGTGTTTACACAGTGTGTTTTAATAAGTTTACATGTGTTTAAAATGTGTGGGAGGGGTATTTTAAGGATTAAACTATATTTAAAAAAAAATGTTTGTTTATATGGTCTTTCTGTATCGTGGATTTATACCTTCCACGATAGCCGGAATAATATACACACATACATGTGTGTAGAATCTTGTATAAGGGCCCACAACACCTTCTTCGTGCCAGGGCCTGGATTTTCCCTCGGAGGCCCCTGCTTACGATGACTGCATTGTGTGAAATTTACCATGGCGGAAAAAACCACTAAACTCAAGCTCCAGGCAAAATTTCGTCGTGGGCCAGTATCTGGTCCTGTCCCGTCCGCTCAGTAAGGCAGATGTGCTTTAGTGAAAATGAGTCTTGCATCATTTTGTTCTGTATGTAAGTGAGACTATTACTTTATCAGTGTAAGCTAATAAAAAAAAAACTCATTCTTCGAATGGCGAGATTTTTTATTTTTTTTTTTTACAATAGCTCATTGGTAGCAATTGGGGCATTTCTCTGTGTGAAGCATTAAAATAAATGCTGCGGCAGAGATTAGTTTTTAATTTAAAGGCAGAACATTTCATCACAAGATTGCTATCTGAAACAAATTCATGGGGGAAATTGATAAAACAGGGTTTGTATAAGTAGAAGCAGCGTTTATAAAAATGGCTGGAGCTGACTGCTGCTATGTGCCGTCTAGTGAATGACAATGTGTCCCTGAGCCCCCCGGGACCAGTGATGGGAACGCCGTCGCTCCTCTTAGCATTCAGCATGGCCGCTGGTCTTCATGTCTCTGTTAGGACAGCGAGTGTAGTAGGAAATCCTTATGTGTTGTTTTGGGAGCGAATTAAATGCAGGTATGGCTGTGCGGTTAAGGGGCTGCTCTGCTCTCCTGCCTGCTCAGATCTGGAGGGAAAAAGTGGCAGTCCATCGGCGTTTATTGTATTTAGTGATTAAGGTACTTCCTGCTTTCAATGATAGGGGGCGATGTGTGGCCAAGGGGGTTAGGATGCTGTGCCTGCAGTTGGAAGGTCACTGGTTCAATTCCCAGGGTTAGCAGAGTGGTTTCACTGTTGGCCCCCTGAGCAAGGTCCTTAACCCCCCGCCCCCAGTTGCTCCAGGGACTGGCTGACCCTGTTTTCTCAATTGTACGTCGCTTCGGATAAAAGCTTCTGCTAAAGAAGAACTGCTTCAGATCTTAGAGAAGCTGCAGCCTTAGCGAAAAGCAGGTACCGTCAGCCTACAGAGCGGTGCCACTGGGATTCTGTGCAGGATGTGGGCTGATTGGGGAGATAAGGTATAGGCCAAATGAGCTGGTAGGTAGGCTTTCCATTCATGTCTTCCTTCTGCCAAGGAAGGGGGGAGAAGATATGTGTGCCTCTGACTTGGATGGTCTGCAGTCCATCATTGAGGCATGGTCAGTCATCGAGGTTTAAGATTGTGAAGGAAGGCAGTCGTGCCTCATGTGCGTCCCTGTCCTCTAATCAATGGCTGTCGAAGCGAGACCGGGGTGCAGGAAAGGCAACGATTCGGGCTTGTTTTGAAAGTCGTTGGCACAGATGGGCTCTGAAGGAGCCCTGATGGTACATCAAAAAATTCAATGGTCAGATCCTGCTGCAGGATTTGAAATCATAGGGGTTGGCTCCATCAAGAGGGAATCTTCCCTTCTCTTGACAACATTCCAGTCAGACTGGTGAAATGCTGGAGAGTGATTGTTTTTGAGTCCCATGTGGACCACTCAGGGGAACTTTGAGTGTTGAAGCCAAGGAGCAAAGTTGGGTTACAGCCACATTTAAGCAGACGTTACCTGGTCTGCAGCCTTCTCCTGTTTGATGGTCTGTTCTCCTGGTCTTCGGGGACCCCTAAAGGGTCCATGGTGGGAGCTGGGAGGAGCAAAAATGTAGACTGTCTGCGGGTCCCAGAGGACCAGGTTGTTCCTCTTTGTCAAGCAATGAATGCAACCTCAGATTTCCAAAAATTAGAGATGCACGATAAATTAGTTAACATCTCTGCATTGGCCTGATATTCATAAAAAAAAAAAAAAAAAAAAGATATTGGTCTTGATGCATAAATCTTGGCCAACTATTGCTGTCTGATATTCAAGCTTTATCACCATTAATAGTTTGCAGCACCAGAACTAGAGAGATGTCTAATAAATAATAGTGATGATCAGAATGGACGATCTGCCATTTTCTGGACTGGAGGATGAGGGAATTCATTGGCTTACTCACCACTTAGAAGTATAGGTGCCACTTTTGAATCCTCCAGTTGAATCCCAAGAAACTGGGATGCCGCTCACCAGCCGGTTATTGCTATTGGCAATATTAGAGAAAAATACATTGGTGTTGGTCAGAACATCCTTATTGGTGCAGCACTAACAACAACACAGCATGCTGTTCATAAATGTGCCAGACTGCCAGGTGGTTACTTAAAGGTCTGACTGGTGTCTTATTGGTCACAAAGGCCTGGGAAGAGAGGGACAGCTTTGCCCGCATGCTGGCGCTGACAAATGTCCCCATGCGCCGCAGTTGAGCCCCGCGGCTCGATGCCACCTGGTGCCATTATCAGTAAAACGTCTCCCTTGAGTTCCTGGCTATGGCCTCATAACACAAACGTTTATGGTCTGTTAAGGTCACGATGGAGGTACAGCAGGGCTCTCTGAGATGGACAGCCTTGCCTTAAAGGCATCTTGGGCCCGGAAAGTCATTTTGCGGCTCGCCTTTATTTTTGCGGTTTCAGAAACGTCATGCTTTTTGTTAGCCATTTGAACTATTTTTACATGAAGTTGCGAGCTGTTATCATTACATGCTGTTTGCGCTCGTTTACAAAAAGGAGATTTACTGTCCCTCAGTACCCACCTATCCCAGTAATTAGGCGCCTATTAGGATTATGTAAAAGACCAAGCTAATTGCAGCAATTACGTGAAGGCTCATTAAATCATTTTGGTAGGTATGTAGGTAGATTGGCATATGGTTTGTGTGGCCCTTGTCTACCAGATTTGATTAAACATAAAAGTGTAATTATGGGCTTGTTACCTGTGTGCTGTTCAGCATAAGATTGCGATTAGTCTCATTACAGTTGCACAGGGCTCTGTATAGGAGTACGGCGGCTGCTGCCATGCTTGCCTGAATTCAGTTCTGTTGTTTGTGTATTTTATCCAGCTTTAAGCGCTATAACGACGATGCGTCGTGATGGATGGCTGTACCCCTGTGCCCCTTTCATTCTTCGTCTGTTACATCCTGAGCCATCCTGTCATATTAGGGTCAGCTCGGGGAAAAATGCCTCGTCAGTCATGCTGCCTGCTCACCCCCCCCCCCCCCCCCCCCCCATCCGCCTGTCTTCCTCTCAGCTGTGGGCTCGACGCTGATAGTGAGCGGACAGGAAGTGACATGAGGGGCTGGTTGGGATAGATGCGGTTTCACGACCTTGTCTCTTGGTGCTATTTAAAAAGCATAAAGCACGGTTGCTTATTTATTTGATCCCTCGTATCTGCCTTTGGGGTATCGTGATGCAAGGTCATGGCGCATGGTGCGCTGGGATCAGCCCACACTATTCATTATGAGCCATTAAGAATGAATGTCTCCTTGTGTTCTTGAGCAGTGTATGTAGTAAGAAGATATTATTTCTCTGAGTGTCGCTGAATGCCATGGTGGCTGATGGGACAGCTGCGGTTAGCCTCAGTCAGCGCTAATGCGGGGACACGGAGAAATGGCAAGAGGGCCGGGCCCCAGTGACTCGCTGCAAGTGGACAGCAAATGGCCAAGTGGGAGCTGCTCCTGGGTGGCCTTGAAAGCGACTATTAGCACTGACAAAGCAGGCAGGTGCCCCGCCCAACCCTTCCTTCCAGGGATGTGTTTAAAATTCAGGGCTTTCAGTTATGTAGGTGCAAAGACTGTGGTTTGTGTGTTGGAGTGTGTGTGAGACTGCAGTGTAATTATCTCTGAATGACAACTCCTATATTTATTTGCACAAAAGTATTGGTGCATCTTGCCCTCCTGTTCTCCATGAAGGGGCATGAAGTTGCAGAACAAAGCAGATCTCTGTGGAAGGTCAGGGCTCAGGTTGATGGAAGGGGAGTACGGCTGGGCAATTAATGGAAAGTTAATCAAAACCTCATTCAGAGAAGCTCTGATTTGAGGTCTTATCACCCAGCCCTATTGGGGGACACTTTGCGTTTGGTAGGAAGCCCAGTTACGATGTGTTTTCGAGTGACTGTGATGTATGACATCATATATTTCTCAGCCTGGTCCTCAGGGACTCCCAAACAGCCCATGTTTTTGCTCCCTCCTAGGAGCTGGGAGGGAGTAGAAATGTGGAGACTGTAGGGGTCCCGAGGACCAGGTTGGGAAACACTGGTTTATGAAGTGGCATTTGTTCCCGAGTTGTTTTGGGCCGAGCAGGTCCTGGCAGGTCCTGCAGTGCAGCCCCGCTTTGAGCTGGATCCACAGTCTAATTTTTTGGGAGTCTAACTCAAAGGAAAATGTGAGGAACGGCTGACTGTGCAGATGTCAGTCGGGTGATATTATTTGAAAGCGACTGACGACCGACTGTTGTCTGGCGTAGTGGCTGGTGGAAGCTCAGTTATGGTGGAAGCTCAGTCATGGTGGAAGCTCAGTCATGGTGGGAGCTCAGTCATGGTGGGAGCTCAGTCATGGTGGGAGCTCAGTCATGGTGGGAGCTCAGTCATGGTGGGAGCTCAGTCATGGTGGGAGCTCAGTCATGGTGGGAGCTCAGTCATGGTGATGTGCGTCTGTTTGGCAGATGCTTTTGTCCAAAGCGACATGAGGCACTCTGCTGCCAGCTATGAATCCAACTTCGGTACAAGTGCTGCTAGGCTAATTCCCAACGACTGACCAATGACAAGTGTAAGGTAGTCGTGGGAATAAGAGCTGTACAAAACACCCCACAGATACAAATATCTCAATAGCTACTCAAATAGTACCAAGTAAGCTGGGAACCAAGTCTAAGTGCCGAATACTACAGCATCCGGTAATGATGAAATGTTTTCAGCACCATCCACTCCATTTACCCAGGACCACAACATGCACAGCTGGCTCTCGGTTGAGGTTGATCAGGGCTGATTTCCGGTGTCACTCGACATGGGTTATAGATTGTCGCTCTGTGTTCAGCTCAGCCACTTGCTGCTGATGTCCAACTGAAGCAGCTGGTGACGGCTGTCTGTGCCCGCTAGGGTCTGGCCTGGCCCCTGACCCTTTTCATTAATGTTCTGCCATTTTTGGAAGTGGGTGCAGTTGCGGGTGAGCAGAACAACTCACTACTTCATGATCACGCCCAGTGGTAGTGTGGTTTAGCCAGTTAGGACTCTGCACCTGTGATTGGAAGGTTGCTGGTTGGAATCCCAAGGCCAGCAGGCCGATGCCACCTTTTGGCTGTTGACCAAAGACCCCCAGTTGCTCTAGAAGCGGTGGCTGACCTCGCGCTTGAATGCCAAGCTTCACTGTCACCTGTATCTGTGCGTTTGTGTCAAGCTAGATGGGGATTTGTGAAAAGAAGCATTCCAGTGTACCTGTACTCATAGGTCCACAGAAGGCAAATTGTTTTATTCATTCAACAATCATTCATTCTTGGCTGTTGGCTAAACAGCCCGGTAGTGTGTACAGGTGTACGCTGTTTTAGCTCAGGATCGCGGTTCATTTTGTCAGGTCTCTCCCACGGTTTAACCTCTTACTATCACTAGCTCTGCCTCAGCTCGTACCAGCTTCTCCCTGCCAAAGGTTCCTAGGAAGGTTCAAGGCTCATTGCAACCCTGTACTGGAAAAGCGTATTGGAGAATGAATGAATGGATGGATGGTTTGTTACCTTATAAGCTGTCACTAGGAAACTCCTGGTGTGAATACAGAGCAGTTCTTCTGGTGTGAACAGTAGGGTTGAGGTTCTCTCCCATGTCTCTTGCTGGACATACTTTGTTTCCCACCACCTGCATGGTTCTAGTCCTAAATTGGGGCTAATCCCACATATCTTGAGACCTTTCTGACCTGCCTCTGGTCCCACGCCGGGTCGTATGTAGTCCTCCCTCTGTGCCAACTACCGTCCCCCCCCCTTACACGCATCCTCTGCTTCTCAAATTTAGCCCTTCACAGTGTCCTGCTGGGGGGCGGCGCAGTGGTGCAGTGGTTAGCACTGTTGCTCCCACCTCTGGGATGAGTCTCCGTTCGAGTCTTCACTATGGCTCCATGTCTGTGGAGTTTGGATGTTCTCCCTGTTTCAGTCATGATGCCTTGTTTCTCACCCAGTGACGTGACCTTGAACGGGCTGCAGATTTCTTTGTTGTTGTTCGATATTTCAATGCTAATGATTTCTTTAAAAAAAAAAAATGTAATTACTTTCCGCAAGGTTTCAGAATCCTCTAATTGCATTCAAGGTTCTCTTTAAGTTTCCCTTGTTCTGACAACTACCCTTAACCGCTAATTATCAGGTTGGCCTTAATTGTGTTTAGCTCTGATGCTTGGGGCATGTCACCCAAATAAATGTGCTGGTTAAGAGACTGAATGGCCAATTTATGGAGCATAATTATCCAGTTTGACGCGCACGGCGGCAGTCGCATGACAGGCCGGTGACATGCGGCTGGGCCCCTGCATTCGGCATAATGAACGCGTCTGTGTCTGAGTTTCCTGTTAGATGGTGTCCTGTGATTACAGAGTTGAGTGGCGTTTTTAATAGTTTTTTTTAAGTGCCACATGGTAATTGCTGTTACTTGATAACTGTACCGTTTCGCTATTCTCACACACCCCCGAGCGAAGACCGTCATTGTGTGAAGAGGAGCTGAATGAAAGCTTTAGTCAGTCGTCTTAGTTTCATCCTCTTCTGTGAGCTTCTGCTCTAGCTGAAGGCGTTGGCTGCCTGCAGGGGTTACCTGAAATATATGCTCAGCTTAGTCTATGTCTCCCTTCCCCCCCCAACACCACCACCACCACTTTGTTAATCCCTGAAAGCACAACAGCTATAGGAAATGTCACCTTAATAATACGCGCTCTGTGTCTTCGCCTTGACGCCGTGCCTTTCGGCTCTTTATGGGTGGTGCTCTTTCGAGGTGTTCGTATCCCGGCAGACGCAGTGCTGGGTGGCGTGGCCAAATATTTCTATCATTTTTTAAGATTCTGCCCGTTTCCTGGTATAACATGGTATTTTCTTACCCCCCAAGTTCTACTACTTTTTAAAAAGGTGTGTTTTTCAGAAAATAATTCAAAAATTTTGCATTTAGTTTAATGGTATAACGTTCCGATGTTTTGTTGATCAATACTGTATATTTACCTTGATAACAACATGTTTGTTTGACCAGCATGATGTCAATAATTGCTACCGTGATAAATCGATAATATTAGGGATCTTGCTTTCCTGATATGCATTTAGTTGCAGACATAATTATATTATACGTAATCCAAAGTTTCAGGCACAGACTGAAACAGAACATATAAAAACTATAATGCTGAACAGTTGTATAGGGAGAATTGTTGTGGTATTTAGTTAGTAGTTAGTTAGATGGGTAACAGCTAACAGGGGTCCTGTCTCAATACATTCTGCACTGCAAGCCATAGCGCTTCTGGCAGTGAGCAGTGTCATGTAATTTGCTGCATGTTGAAGAATTACAGCTGTTGTTTCAGCTATGCTATGGTATGGCGGTATACGAGCAATTAATATCGAGCAGGAACTTTAAAACTGGTACACCGCCGAGCGCCAGGCAGACTATTATCTCGTCGGCCGCCTCGCTAACCCTAACCCTAATCCACACCCCCTTCCCGGAACCGCTCCATGTGCGGGGGCTCTGATTTGACAAGGGGTGGGGGTGATGCATCTGGGGAATTGTGAGAGTCGCGATAAGGCAGGAAGAAGCCAGTACGTGGGGGTCTTGGCAGGAGAATCGGAGGAGCCGCGGCTCTGTCTTGAGAGGTGTCTGATTATGTGAATATCTGCACGTTTATGCAGTGAAGTAAATAAATATCAGCAGGTCTGAACATTTCCCAGTGTAGGATGCTGCAGGAATGTCCTTGAAAGGGACTAAGATAAATAGAGCGGAATTATGATTTTTAAAATTTATTTTATTTGAGCAGTATCTCTAAGCCAAAATCAAAGTATCTTTATTTTCAGCTTGGCTCTATGCTGCATGGGTCGTACACTGAGATGAAATGTTGGTTCTTATTGGTACTGTAATAGTGCAAAACAGTGGTAAATAGGATATAGATATGTAAGGCACACAAGCTCAAGACATAAAGACACAGTCGGAATGAAGTGCTGCTCACTAAAAAGTTAATTGTCGTAGGATGGACCATACCATCAGGGTCGTGGGATGGACCATACCGTCAGGGTCGTGGGATGGACCATACCGTCAGGGTCGTGGGATGGACCATACCGTCAGGGTCGTGGGATGGACCATACCGTCAGGGTCGTAGGATGGACCATGCAGTCAGGGTCGTAGGATGGACCATACAGTCAGGGTCGTAGGATGGACCATGCAGTCAGGGTCGTAGGATGGACCATACCGTCAGGGTCGTAGGATGGACCATACCGTCAGGGTCGTGGGTTCAGCTCCGCCCCGTGTGTGTGGAGTCTACATGTTCTCATGTTTCCATGAGGTCCAAAGTCACGCAGTTTCAGTGACCGATGGTGGCACTCTGTCCAGGGTGTGGTTGTATACCCTCCATGCAGTGGTCAGGGTTGATTCCCCCCCCCCCACCAGTTTTCCTTCTAATAATCCTTATTTGACTACCTTCTTGGTTTTACTGCACAGCTGTCCCCCCCCCCACCCAGCTAATCACCATCCTGTGCCCGCCTGACTGCAGCCTCGCTCCTTTCTTATTTGAGGTGGGAGGGTATTGTCACGATCGGACAGCGATTCAGTACTCCCACTCAATGTCTGTGCCCCCCCATCATCTGACACCTTCAAGAACACCCCCCCCTTTAAATTGTGTCTGATGAAAGTTCTGTTTTCTGTGTAAGATATGTTTTGTGTGATGTATTTTCACTCCCCTGTTCCCTCTCTCCCCCCCCCCCCCCCCCCCCAGTGCAGGTGGTGCAGTGTAACGCTCGGTAAAAACAATCAGTCCTGACAATAGCGGATGTTTTCCTGCTGGTTCCGCCAGTGCACCAATAAATTCATCCTCCTGTCAGTGACTCTGCTTCTGACGGGTTGGGAATCATTCGTTTCACACGTAGCTGACCACGATTACTTCGGTGTTAATGATTGTTATTGCGATGCTCTCTTTGGAACGTGCATACGCTGACCAGCTGGAAAATTCCGTGATAGGATCCTGGGTTTCAGTCCCGTGAACCATGGATTAGGAGCATGGCTTCTGAATCATGCTGACGTACAGGTTGAAGAGCTCGCTGAGTGCCGTTCATGTGACGAGCTCCTCTCCTTTAGTGGGATTGTGACACTACTTAAAATATGCCTGATTATATGTAAAGGTTATGATTCTAGGATAGGATAGTGGGGGCATGAGAGAGGCCATAATTCAGAGGGGCCAACCTTATTGGCCAATGATATGTTTTGAAATGGTGAGTGACAGGGGAGGGGGCACTGCAGGGGCCAATCAGCTCTGTATCTGCCCTGGAACTTGCATGACTGTCTTTTTCTGGTTTACAGTGCATTGTCACGCAGGCACAACATGCTGTTACGTGATGTCCCCCCCCCCCCCACATGAAGCTGGTGGGTCTCCCCCTCGTTGCCATAGTGAGGCGGCCCTCCAACCTGGCTGTATGTCTCGCCGCTGATGTCCCCTGTAGACCCTTATTGAATTCCCTCGCATTAAATTGTCTTCCAATCAATGATCTGTAATTAATTCTGAAGCATCTGCGCTCCAGTGCCTCGTCGTCGCAGCCTGATTTACTTACCGCTGCGTCTGTTGGAAGCTATATTCCTAAATTAGGTAAAACCCGTATAAATAAATGTTAATTAATACGAAGGTAGAAATGTAGTTTCGAGTAGCAGCTTCCTCTCACGCTGCCTGGCTGTAACTAAAAAGGCTGCTTTGGGAGATTGATAGTTGGGGGGGACGCTCACTAAGGAGGGCGTCTCGTCTCCATGGTGAGAGGGGCAGAGTGGATTGGAGGTTCACCGCTTCAGTCAGAGGGGCCGTGTTGGTGAATGGTCCACATGGGAACCTAATGTCATCCTTTACTGGCTCTGTTACTGGATTCTTATTCTAGTAATTGGTGGTTAAGAATCGAGTGACTTTGAGGCAGGGATCAAGTTTTATTGATTTTTTTTTCTTGGAAATGCCTTTACGACTCGTGGAAACTGAGTTGTAATTTGGGGGCAATATGGGTCTCAAAGGTACAACAGTATTGTTCTGTAGGCTTTGTATTAAGATGTTCTTGGCCGGTAATCAGGCCCCTGAGTTGTAGAATGAATGCGTTTCATTTCGAAGCCTGGTGATTGGTCAGATGGCGGCCCTAGGTGCTCTAGGTGCTGCCTCGTTAGGATACGAGCTGGATTCCGTCTGTGTCGTGGCTGGATTGCATGGCGACTGCATGCTTGTTTGGAAACCGTACGCGTCATTGTTGTCTACCTCTGTCAAGAGGGACGGCACCTCAGCGCGGCACGGCAAACACGACCCTGGGGTTCAAGTGCTCTGTCACTGCCTTCGAAGGTGCGGCCGTGTCACGCTCGATCCGAAAGGTCTCCCCCAGGTCCGGCTGTTTGCCGCATCAGCCCGACCGTGACAGAGAGCTGACCGGACCTTCATCCTGCTCAGCAGACTTCCTGGAACGTGGAGCTGGATTTTGAGCCGGCTTGAAGCTTCGCTGTGTGTGTGAAACCGGGCAGACTGACTGAGCGTAGAGTGCGGTCTGTCATGTGTCGTCCCTCTGTAGCAGCTGAAGGGCGTCCGCTGCAGGTCCTGGGGGGGGACAGGGGCTACCTTGTTGAGAAGCAATGCCTACAAATAAGGAAAATGGCTCCCTGGAGCCTGCATTCAGCCCCCCCCCCCCCCCCCCCCCCCGCTCTCCCAGTACATGCCCCACAGGACAGAGCGACAGACTGCTGCCGGTGAGTGTGGTGACTGGCAGCGGAAATCACGCAGGGTACAAGACGGCTTCTCCTTCTCTTGCTGTCCTCCTCGTGAAACCCGCCACCCCACCAGCTTCACCCACCTCCCTGGCTGTTTGGTTTTTGCTCTTTCACCCGAAGGAGGCAGCACCCCCACGTGTGCCTGGGTGCTTCTGTTCCCTGCGGCTGCTGGTTGGTCCCCCTCGATGGCCTTGCTTGGAGGTGTGTTTACGCACCCAAGCTGTCAGCCTGCGGCGAGCGGCCGCCTGATCACATGCAATCACTCGCACGGACTCCAGGCGCTGAAGGACTCATTACTTCTGCGCATAATTCTTTTACTGCGGCTTAAATAATAGATTTCAATTTGTCGTCTTTGTGGGACGGTCTGATTTAAGCTCACTCCGCGGGTTTGTAATCCGCTCATATGTCTGTCTGTCAAAATCGCTGGTTGTAAAAGTTTCCTCTTCACATGTTCCTTCCCCTCGTCTGCATCCTGTCCTGTGGAATGCTGGTCCGTCTCTGATCGGCGTGTACCTTTTTTTTTGGACCCCTGTCTCCTCTAGCCGTTGGGATGCGCTTGTGTGTTTGGATTGTGTCAGAGCTGGAGACCCGAGGCTGATCGCCGGCCTTCTGTGAACAGGAGGCAAGATGTTGAGGATCACGCCTCTCACGCCGCTCAGGATCGATCCTGCTGTGGCCCAGAGGGACTGAGACCAGCGCCGCTTCTCCCTGATGCGCTGGAGGGCCTTGTACCCATGTCCCGGCATGCGATCGCACGCCAGGCAGGAATGAGAACGACGTCATCGTCTAAAAGGCTTAATGTTTAGGTTCTCCTCCTTTTCCCTTTCATGGTTGCTTCAGCACCACATTGACAAAAAGCACAAGGAAATTGCACCTGTTATACCCTTCAAGTGCTTTTACGGTATCTCCTTGAAGCAAAGCGTCGGGTTTGCTCTGAATGTTCCGCTTTGAGTCCTTTTGTAGTCGTGTGATTCAAAGTACTGTTTTGTCTGCTTTCCTTTTCAGTAGATAATTCCCTCCGCCCCAAACTACTCGGGTTTCTGTCATTTGTTTATCTGTAAATGGCTCTTTGGCGTGGATATGCAAGGCTGTGTACTTTGCATGTGGTGTCCAGATACGTTAGCATTGACCCGACAGTCATAAAGCAGACAAAGGCTGGGCGGCGTCTTGCTGTCGGTTTAGATTGGGTTCGCCGCCGTTTTGAATTTGTATATAAAATATCCAGTTAACTTCATACATTTTTATGAAGGAGGCTTGAAATCTTGGCCTTCTGTAGTGACCTGGACTTTCTTGTTTGCGTTTGCGGGGTATGTTTGATTTACACCAGTAATGCTAAATGGCATCAGCGGCCGAGCGCCGTTGCTGAAAGTCCACTGGTGAAAAGAGCTGAAAAGGTTGGTCCAGGATTTATTTGACTGGCGACAGCCTAGAAAGACTTCAAAGGGCTCCACCATTCAGGTAATTTCTCCCTTTTCACGGCTGCGTGTTTCAGACGTTTTCAGCGTAATGGATTTGGTTAGTTTGCTCGACTGCCCTGCCGCTCCGCTGTAGGTCCTGCTGTTTTAGGCGTCTGATGCCGTGTCTTGGAAGGTGACAAACGAAAGGTGGCCTCAGCCAAAGGTCTCGGGTGCCTGCGATGAACTGGTTTGCGGCGCTGCAGCTGAGAGGAGCATTTTTTTATCAATAAAATATTGTTTCTGTCACAAATGTTTCCTCATGTGGTAAGTGAGGCTTATTCATATGGAAATTAAGTGTAAATTTACATGCCCACACACACACACATTATTGTGATTTCGTCCCTGGAAATAATACCACCTACTGCTATCAAAACTGAGTACCTGTGAGTAAAATATCAAGATGGCGGACATGGATGGGGAAGTCCAGGGTCATATGCGGCTTCCTTTTTGACCAAATCCATCTGGATACACAGAAGTCTAGTAGAGATCTAGATGGGTTTGCGAATCAGGGTCTGTTAATGTTGCAGTTGGCGTTTGCAGAGGATACTGTAGCGTACTTCTGAAATGGAGACATCTGCTGGGCTCTCACAGCACTGGTGCCCGTTTTGCTGATGAGAGGGTAAGGAACATCGTACATGACATGCTTCAGTCAAGCTAAGATGCTTTGTAGGGCCTCCTGCATCCCTCCTTTTGATGACACAGCTCTATGTACAGCTCAGGCAAAAAATTATGAGACCGCTTCATATTTTTTTTAAGAATCTGTATTGTTAATCCTGGTTCTACTGGCAGAAGGCTACACTGCAAGACAGGCTGCTTCCAGGCTCAAAGTTTCTAAGGGTGTTTTCACACTTGGTCCGTTTCATCCTTTAAAGCGAACTAAGATCGATTAGTCAGAATTTTTTGCGCATATGTGAACACGCCAAACGAACTCGGATCCCTTTGAAACAAACTGAACTGAGACCAGATCGGGAGGTAGTCTCAGTCCAGTTCGCTTTTAGTCTGCGTCATGGTTTGTTTAACTTGTGCATTATGAACGCGAAACGGACCTGGTTTGCTTTGACAATTTTTACCCTTTAGCTTTGCCGTAGACAGATCACGTGGTACAGTCTCGGGGAAACAAGCAAAAATAATGGCTGCAAGTGTGGGACTCGGAATAGTTTGGTCAGAGGAGGAGACTACGGCGCTTCTTGACATTTGGGACGAAGAAAACATAAAACGTCAACTATATACAACACACAGGGATTTGCATCCATTTTGCAGCCATCTTGTTTGAAGTGAAAACTTCCCAGAATCCAAAGCAGTAAAGGTCTGAGATTGGGCTCCATAAGAACTTGAAGTATGAACAGAAAGAGGACTGAGGCCCCATCTGAGCTGAAGTAAACCAGAAGGAGAACTGAGTCCCCTTTCAAATGACCTCGCATTGTGAACACAAAAAGAACCAAGTTCCCTTTCTGTTGGTCCACTTTTGGCACTGCTTCTAGAGGTCTGAGTTTGGTTCCTTCAAAGAGGACTTGTATATGAAAACACCCTATGACAACAGTACACAAGAACAAGGTGATGCAGAGGACACAGGCAATAACCAAAAACCAGCCAGGTAGAGGGCAGAAGTAACTTTCTAATGCCAGAGACTACTGTCAACATTCTCCAACAGTGCTTCATAAATCGGAGCATGACCCCAAGTGACCTCCAAAAAGAATGCAAAACCATTAAATACAGGTGTGAAGTCCACTGCTAGGACAGACAGGTCTCGTAAAAGGCCCTAGAGACTCATAACGTATGGAAGAAGCTCTTCATCAATGAGAAGCAGGGAAGAGCCAGGCTGGAGTTTGCAAAAATATGTAAATTTTACACAGATGCATTATCATAGATCGAGAGATAAGTGAAACTAAAAATGTTGCTGTGGTCTCTTAATTTTTTTCCCAGAGCTGTATGTCAGTTTCTTTTGGTCCCCTTCTACATGGTGGCCATTCCGCCCCAGCTTAGGAGGATGAAGACCTAGCACGCTCTTCCTCAGACATTTACTCTGCCAGCTGCCCGCTCATAGATCTACGGGACCCTGGGCCCCGTGATGCGTTGACCCGTCCACCCTCTTCTCAGCCCAGTCCCATAGGCGTGTCGCATTTTACCCGTGAGATTCAGCTTTCTGTCTTTGCTGATATCTTGTGATGTGTGTTTATACTAGAAAGAAAATTTAATCAGAAGTGACATGCTGTGAAGGCTTGATCCGAATACACATAAAAATATATCCCACCCTCTGTAGCCCCCTTGCATCAGTTTCCGGGTCATAAATAAATATGCTGGTGGGGGCCCTGCTGTGACCCGGGTAGTAAAGTTTACATTTTTGATTAGTTACATTCTGTAGTTATAGACATTATTTATCAGATCGTTTTTTATTCCAGTGTCTGTGTAACTGCAAGCATAGATAAAAGCAAAAGAAATGAACATAAGGAGTATTTTTTTTTGATGACTCACAGTTTTCACTGAAATGAAGTTTTGTGTCACTCCCCGTTTTCGCTGCGGTTAGTTTGATGTGCATGCAGTCTGCTCATGTGGTCTGACGGGGATCGAATGAGCCCCTGGAGAGGCATCGCTTTGAATAGTGTTTTTTTTTGCTGTCCAGTTTAACACTACAGGTTTTTTTTTTAAACACTCCGGTGCATGAGCCTCTGTGGACGTGTCCGCAGATCCAACAGGAACGTCTGTGATGATGTGGGATCTGCTTTCGGGGCTGGTGGGGGTGCTGTAAAAACCGGAGCGGGCCTGTTGGTTAATGATGGGCCCTCCTAGGAGATGAAGCAGTTTGCCGGTGGGCAATAAGGAGAATCCGAGGGCAGGGGCAATTGTTGTGGTATTGATGAATTTTCCATTTATGTCTGTGCCCTGCCCTTAATGGCATCTTGTGCTGGATTTCCCAAGATGTACTGGGGCAGGCAACGGACTCCAGGCTCAATGCGAACCTCTGCTTGAGAAATGGCTTGGAAGATGTACGTTTATTCCTGATGTTAATACGCTGTAGGCGCACGGCACTCTGCGCTGTAATGCAGTTTTACTTTCACTTCACTGCGTTGACCTTTCCGGTTTATCCCGCTGTTTTATTACTTCTCTGGGAACTCTGACAAGCGCGTTAATGTTTTAAGAGGATCCTTGCCCAGTGTGTGTGTAACTAATTTGTTTCTTCTCCTTCTGGATGTAGGCCTGTAGCCAGAAATGTTTAGGTGGGTCCGGCAAATTTCAAGGAGGGGGAGGGACTTATTTTATTACATGGCTGCTAGTTTGGTTAGGAGTAAATAAATTTCAAGAGGGGGTTCAAACCACCCTCCCCCTCTTTTTTATTTTTTTTTATACTATGTGGCTACATGTCTGTCTCGTTGGCAATTGTTTCTGTAATTAGCTGTCACATTTGAACCAGACCTCTCCTCTTAATTTAAGTGATTGAAGTAAAAACCCGTTAAGCCTAAATCCTTATTCTGAAGGATAAAATCTTGCAGACTGAATTGTTGCCCCACATTGTACCTCTAAACCGGGACTACAATAGTGATCTTCTTGTTGTTATGGAGCTATACAGATGTGTTTCACTTAGGACCCCTTGTTTGTTTTTTGGGGAAATTGGAAGTGGAAAGAGAGAGCAGGCTTTTCGACGAGCAGATTGCCTGCTAACTTCCAGAGAGATTAATTAGTGTGACAGTCGCCTGTGGAGAGGAGGCTGGTGCCGCATGACCAAACTGTCTGACCAAAGGAACGCCTGCGATTCGTAGCGCGTGGACGTTCCCCCGGATGTTAGTCACGGCCAGCCGAACGTGAGCGGCGCTCCTCGCTCCAGAAGCGTAGCTGGCTCTGCAAGCTGGTCTCCAGTGGCCTTTTTACTTCAAATTTAATTTGTTGTTTTTAATCTGTTTCAACAGCCTTAAACGTCATAAATGGGTGAAGACGTTTGCATACGGAAAATAAGGCTTCTCATCTCATAATGGGGCAGACAGGGTGTCCGTCCATCTGTGCCGGGAGGGCGACTGTATCCCACCTGATCATCATTCTTCCTTATTTCCTTCTTAATTATGGTCCCCCCCCTCCCCTAGTCCCTGAAGGTGTTGGACCATTTTGATCGCACGTGCTGACTGATGTCTTTGCATTTCTGTCAAATCTGATGAAGGTTCCCCCCCTCCCCACCCACCCCTCCGAAACATGCCGCAAGGTTGCATTCTCGAGCTGAACATTCATGCAAACAAAATTAGGGAAATGTATTTCCGGATTCCTTTGCCTCACGTGTTCGTCTCCATTTTGGTTGCATGCTGCTTGTTGGGCTGTGAGCCAGGGGATAAACCGTTTCTAAATAAGGAGCTGCCACAGGCGGGAGATGATGTACACAGGAAGCCGACTGGACTTTGACAAATTGATCCCAGATTAGGCCTAAACTCTGTCTGAGTGAGCTGACTGTCGGTGGAGATTCACCTAAGCGAGGCCTTTTCTTTACGGGGTGTGAGCGCTTCCATCCGCGGTCGCGGAGAAGTATGCAAGGATGGTTGGCTTGGTGTTTTAATTTCAAACGGGTCAATGGCCTTATGCGTATCGAAGGTGTCTTGGGTTTTAATTAAACATAGATGAGAATAAAAAAATCTCGTGAAGCCTCATTCCCGAACGACTACGATGGGGTTAGGTTATACTGTACCGTGTCAGCATTGCGGATACCAGCCTGGGAGCCCCATCAGGAGAAAACACTGAGATAGATACCCATTAAGCACCATTTTTCCTCCAGACGAGGTATGGTCTTGGGAAAGGGGTGAGACACGTCCCTCTCATCAGATATCGAGGCACAGAAACATGAGTGCCCCTGCTAGACAACCTTACAAATCTGACATCTGTGGACTGCTGGATCTTAGGGGAGAAAAGAACAAGCAGCAAAGAGGGTTAGGGTTTCTGATGGTCAGGAGTCATCAGGTGTTCCCCTGTCGATTATTGCTCTCCTGGCTGTAATCATGGGCATCGCGACGACACAATACTATGTGATGACGGGTAGGGGTTGGGTACCGGTAAAGTCTGTTATGATGCCGTTTGGTTCACCAGCCTTTAGCCTGAAGGACCTCTCACAACTGCTGCCCCCCCGGTCCCCTATATCTGCGATAACAGGGTTAATCCGCATGCAGAGATCCCTCAAGCCTACAGAAGGCTTCATGGATCTGTCGCCTTTTGTCACTTTTTGTCGGGATCGCTGTCGGAGGGGATCTGTGTGCGGATCGCGTTCACCTTTTTGGCAGAGCTGTCCGCTGAGGAGGATCCATGTCACAGGATCCATAAAATCCATAAATGATTGAGCCCGCCTGACTCCCCGATGGTGTCCATGGGCCGGAGAGGTCAGTCAATGGTTAAAATCAATAACGGTGCGAGGAAATGGCGGAGATATTTAAGGGAAACCCAGGAGCCTGGTTCTGATTATAACATAAAGGAGCCCAGATCTGGCCTCGGTATCGCTCTGCATTGATATTCAAGGGGAGCGTCCAGGCCCTGTGGAAATGCAAATATCGTACAAGTGGAGTTAAGCGTATTCTCAGAGCTGCTTGGCTTCGAATTGCCCAGATAATGGTTTTAACACATGAAAGCAATCCACTCTTTTTTCATTACCAGTCTGTCTGACCTCCTCCTCTGGGTTAAGTGTTTCAAAACCCCCCCCCCCAACCCTTATGAAAACTGTTTCTTGGTACAGCTGGGCTTGTGTTGATGGGGCATTTTTTTGGGGGTTCTGCAGAAATTCAGTGAGCGTGTGCACGTGTGTGATTTTTATCTCCATGCGGTGAGCTCATGCCGTTCGCCGGCCTGCGGCTTTTCTGGTGTTTATGTTTTTTAAAAGGTACTCAGTGCTGGGGTGATGCTCCATTTTACAACCCTTGTCATCCCGCTCCCCCCCCCCCCAGCCATCCCAGATTGTCTGCAGGGTCTATAATAAACGCTCTTTTACCTGCTGGGGTGGCTGCAATGTGTTGATTGAACTTGTGTGTGATGTGACTAGAGGCCCTCCTTTGCCTACCGGTGGGGGGGGTGTAATGTCTGCATAAAATCAAAATTTTCAAAATATTAAATCTTTGTTTTGGTTACGTCAAGGCTAGGTAGGTTTGGAAAAAAAATCGAGGTGCAGACTAGGAGCAGTTAAAGGCAGCCAGTGTGGTGGGTGGGGTCATAACCCCAAGTGGGTGGGGTCATAACCCCAAGGATGTCTGCCCATTGAAACTGGGTTTTACTAGTGTTGTATTTGTTTATTGTATTGGTTTTTGAGTTTTAGTGTGCAGGGTCCCACCAAACCCAGGGAGAGAGATGTTATCAGCCTCAAGACTCTCACTCATGTTTCCTGTCCTCTTCTGCCAGTTTACAGTTTTCTCATGATAGTCTTGTCGTCGCACACCTTCCTCCCAACTGCAACTCGACTGAATGCGGCTAACGTGATCTGTCCTCTTCTGGTTAATGTTGTTGGGTCACCGCTCTCCACGTTGTGTGGGCACTGATGGATGATACTTGACTTGTAGCTGATTTTTGTCCCAGAGAAAATGCCCCCACCCCCTCATGTGCATAGTGCTGACGGTGATGAAGAGCAACTAATTATCTTTTAGAAACGTTATGCTGGCTTGTGCTGCGTGTCTGGATGTCGGGCCTCGCGCAGTTTCCTGGGCCCCTACCCCTCTAATTTACGCTGCCGTGTACAAAAGCTGCTCCTTATCTCTGGTAGATTCTGATTTGGGCTTTGAGCCGGCTGCCTGAACATGTTTCCTGCTGTCAAGGACTTGAAGCAGGGATAGTGTGGTGGAGGGGTTCAAAATTTTAATGAATGCAGCACAGAAATCACCCTGTTCGACTCTCACGTGTAAAATGTCTTTCTGCTTGTGTGTAGGAGATCAAGAACATAGATCAACGCATGTCGGTACATGGTTCTGCAGCCGGTTGCAATGCTACGTAGAGTGTTTGAGTGCAACTATGTAATCCAATCTAAGTGTGGGCGGTGCTTTGACGACTTGTCCTTGGTCATGTGACGCCTGTTCTTTCAGGCCCTCCCCAATTCCTCATGTTGCTTTTGGTTTGAACTGTCCAGCTTTGATGCTGCTGCACGGCATTCATTCATTTACATCGCCCCCCCCCCACCCCCCCAAAAGAAAAAAAAAAAACTTTATATCTTTCATCTTTCTGGCTCTGATGGTTTGTGTCCCAAAAATTGCATGATGGCACATTAAGCGAAATGAATCGCTGGCATTAAAAGCCTACTGTGGGCTGGGGGGGCGAGGGGTAGGGCCAGAGGTCCAGCCGCTTTGAGGCAGATACAGAGGAGGGTAAATCCTATGTGGTAGTTCTTCTGACAGCATGGCCACAGAATGCCCCACTGATGATGAATAGACCTTCCCCGATGAAGGAGGTTGCAGGGAATTACTTTGGATGGCAGTCTGGGGGTGCTTTCAAACTGCAGACTTATCTCCTCCGACTGCCCGCATTTACACCAGTTTACTCTAGCTGCCCCATTTCGCAGCCCGTTCTCCGCCTGACCCTTCACACCCGCTACATTGGCCTTCGCCAGCTTTGCTTACATCCCGAGCTCTGGGTTGGAGGGTCCGCACGTTTGCTCACCGTAAGGTGATTTATAGCGCGGCCAGCTGTCGTGCCTGGGTTCTAATCCGGGGTCCACTGCCTACAGGTTAACCCTCCGGACGGGGCTGTATTTCCGCTGTATCTTGCCATCGTCAAAGTCGTTCCATTTCCTGTTTGTTTTATCGCCCACACCTAAAGCCCTATGTTTCACCCGGTGCTGCTGGCAGTATCCGCTTCATTTATCTCCGTACGGATAACCGTGATCTAATGCGGCGTCGCTCTGGGAGCAGCCCGTTGTCAGACGGCACGGTTGTCATGGCGAGTGCCCTGGCCGTGCTCTAGGGAGCTCCTCTCCCTTATTATTGCTGCTGTTGCACCTCCCCTTCCATTTGTCTCTATACCCAGTTCCTCTACTACTTTATTTTTTTTAAACCCTAGTTCATTGGCTGCTGCCGCGGGCCCTTGCACCCCCTTGTGAGTATACCTCCCCCACCAGGCCTGTCTGCTTGCACTGTAGGCTTTGGTGCTGCAGCAAAATTAAGGGGCGGTGCCAGCTGAGCATCTAGTGACTGGTGACCCCCAGGGGAACGCTGGAGACAGTGGTGGATTAACTTCTCTGTGGACCCTAGGCTGATATGGCTAGGAACCCTCCCCCCCCTCCCCCCACCACTTCCCAGACAGGTTACTTGAGCAATTTTTTTGCAGCTGAAAGGGTAGCTGTAAGAGGAGTTGGCGATGCAACTTACCGATTTGCAGGAAGGGTCTCCAGCAGTGAATTTTGCTGGGGGGAGGGTGCTGTTGATCTTCTCATCTGTACATGTATCCAGAATGCCCTCAGACTGCAATATACCCCCCCGCATCTCGGCTGGTAGGTATACAGTGCTGTCAGCTTTCTTCTTTTTTTGAGGAAGATGAGGTGCATCCTACTGTTGTCAATGAGGACTTGGATGTGGTTTGATGGCAGGTTCTCAATAATGAGCACTGTGGACCTGTAGAACAAATGTTAGTGACTGAAGGTGCAAGCAGTACCAGGTACCAACCTGTCTCTGTACCGAGTTGGTGTCCATCATGCATGCTGATCAAACGGTCAAGCCCTATGGCCATGGACTGGAGGCTGTGTGGGGACTGGAGGCTGTGTGGGGACTGGAGGCTGTGTGGGGACTGGAGGCTGTGTGGGGACTGGAGGCTGTGTGGGGACTGGAGGCTGTGTGGGGGCCAGACTTGGTTTGGCCTGTTTTTGAGTCGCATTTGACCACATATACTGATCTCTTAGGTCACTGGGCCGAAGTACCAGCTCTGATAATTTAATAATTTTATTGGGAACTCCTCAAACAAATAATGAACTATGTATAAATAAAATGCTTCTTGTGTTGGGGCAGGATGGGGCATAAGTCCTCTGTAGTGTAGAACACTTGAAAATGATGACCGATGTTCCTTTTATTTTGCAATATTCTGAGCCAGACTACAGGATATTCATCATGTCTGGCCTTAGCCTTTCTCTTGGAGTTTGCACAGAGTTTGCAAGTAAGTTTCCTGTAACAGAGTCCTGTTCTGTCACTGGGGGGAGGCTGCGACCCCACCGCAGATGCTTCCCAGGATGGCAAGAAGGTGAACACTGGGTCTAACATCTCTCCAGTAGAACCAAAATGCTCTCCCCATATTTTTGTGTGGAATCATAAGTGTTGCGCCCTTTTGGTGAAACAACCACAAAAAAACGAATTAAGCTGTAGAGAAAGCTGTTTAACGGTCCCGCTCAATGGCTTTAATTCTCTGTGGGTAATATTATCAGGCAATCTGTTTGCAATATTACACCATGCTGTGCTTTCTGCCATCAAAGTGCTTCCCTAATAAATTAAATCTCACTGTGGGGTGGTGGGGGGCATGAAGGTAAAGATATGATGCTGTTTTCACTTTTTCCTGAATTGCAGGCTCAATATTTTTGTTTTCCTTCATTATGTATACAGGGTTAGCATTGGCTGGGGTGGGGGGCAGTGAATGGCGGGTCCCCGGAGCCGGATCTTCAGCTGGCTACCGTCAGCCATGGGAGAGGAGCCAGCCGCTTGTTTTGCGAAGCGGCGTCCTGACCAGATGTCTGCCTGTCTGGACTCTGCCACAGGCCAGCTCTGCTGCCTGGTCTCCAGGCGGGCAGACAACTGACACGGGCCCTGGAAACATGAAACATTTTGTTACTCTTTTTCCTCCCCAATTCAGGAGATTTAGCCCAGTGTATGTAGCTCTGAGCGGACTGTGTCACTGGGAGACCACTTAACATCACCCCCTCCTGTCCATCCCTCCATCCCCCATCTACTTAGCATGAAAATGACTGTGCCTTTGACACCAGAGCCTCGAGGTCCAGAGGACGCCGCCTGACAGCTGTTTTATCTCCAGAATGTTCATGGATATATGGTACCAGCCCACTTCCAGTGTCTGTTACCACGTGGATATGCAGGGGGTACCACCAATGTCTGCCATTTTCCCACCAAGGGTGTCCCATGCCTAACAAAGATCTGGGAATGGTCCATAAGAATGAGAATGTTTCGGTGTGCGCTGTCTGCATTGTGGTTGGCCAGGAGGCTTTACGTGAGCTGCAGATTAAGGAACTTTTCTGGTGACTGACTAGTTACAGTTGTGAGTTTCTAGCTGGTGCAAAATTTAAGCTGCTTTTAATTAAATATCATGTCGGATTTTAAGCCTGCACCCCTCAAGAGAAGAGTCTTAAAAAACCGTCAGTGTCCGGTTTGAGAAACGAACTGACAGATTCGCAGCTCGTTCTACGTCGTCTTAAACCGCGTAAAAATAACGAGTCGAATTTCTCCTCATTAAGTTCAAGTCGTGTTTGTTCTCGTTCGGAGAGAAGGGCCATGAGGCTCGTGATGAATTGGGGTTTTTTTGTGCCGGATTGGTGTAATTACGCGTTACAGTCTCGTGCAGCTGTGCGGCGAAGGCGCCCAAACACAAGGCGCGCATTGATTGGCTCGCGCTCGCTCCGAGTCCTCTGATGAGCTGATAAGTGAGTATTCACCGGTGGTGTCTACGCGCCGCATTCTGGGCGCTTTCCTTCGATATTTAATGCGCCGTGAAAGCAAAAGCCCAGAAATGTCTGCGTTTTAAGCTCTAACCTATTTATACGGCTGAATATTTGCTGCAATGAAATCCCCCACATGGGAATTAAAGGGTATTGAGACGGCAATATTTCTCCTGCTGGTGTGCTGGCCACTGTGCCGTCAATTCCCCTGTGTGATTTTGACGGCGGCTAAAAACTGAGGATTGGTTGTAGCGCTCCTATATGTGCGTTTGTCGCCTTTTGTAAACTTAAATTTGTTTTTGGATCTTGTCTGACGCTTAATGGAGGATTTATAACCGCTGGTGGAGTGATTTCGGGGGGCTTGGAAAGGCCGCGGAGGGCACCTCTGTCATGCACTCTACACCCCATCTCGTGTTTATCTGCTCACCGGGGAGGTTTTATCAGTTTAACGGCAAACTAAGCAACCGTGAGCTAAGCAACCAGCTATGAAAATTATAATGAATCTTAAGGGAACGAAACTGAACAAATCTGCTAATAACAATGAATCTTTACTAAAATAAAAAAAGGCTTTGATAATCGGTTAGCAAAGTGTTTCTCAAGTCAGTCCTCAGGGACTCTGCGACCTTAAACATTTTTACTCTCTCCCAGCTCCCAACACACGTGAACCAAGCAAACAAGAATAAGCCAAGCAATCAAGAACACTGAATACCTGATACAAGTTGTGGGGAGGAAGCAAAACTGTGGACTGGGCTGAGAAATGTTGAGTTGGCGTATTCATTAATGAATGTGTCAAATCTTAAACGGCTAGTGGTGTGATGTGGGACTGGAAGGTGTGGTGAGGCTCTATCATGTCTGTTTCTCCACTGGTCTGTTTTCCCTGGTACTTTATCAGAGGGATAAACAGTAATGGAGAGTGGTTTGTTGCTTTAGCTGAAACAGCTCTTGTCTTGTGTGTAATGCATGTTTAACCCCCTTTGTGCCTGTGAGGTTCAGTTTTGTTGCCACGTTGTTTAATAGGATGCCGGGTGCATCTGTTCGCTGACCCAGCGAGACCCTTCCTGCAGAGATTTAATGACAATGAGTGAACAGCTAAACAATCTCTGGGCCAAAGTCCAGGCACCTGGATGGGGGATCATTTATGCTTAACAAGCATGTCCTGCCATACACAAAAGGGACTGGAATGACCACAGGAAGAAATGATGATTTGAAAATGTAATGAAATGATGCGTTATCTGCCATTTTACAAGTATGAATACAGGTACATTGGAATGTTGCTTTTTGCATATCCTGTCTGTCTGCTCTTTGAGCAGAAATGATTTTAGGGACTCTAGGGGCCGTAGGGAAAAAATTCCAGGGGGCCTTCCAACTTCCTCTACCCTGGCATTGTGAAGTTGATTACTTTTATTTTACTGTGAAGTGAAAATTTATAATATCCAAAAAGAGAATTTAATAAGCATAAGACCTTTATTTTCAGATATTTGCCGATTTGCTACTGCAATGTGCTACGTAGTCTGCTGCCCTCATGGCGCCCCCTCCCAGCTCGGGGCCCCAGGCCATTGCCTGCCCTGCCTGTCCTCTTGCTGCGTCTCCACCTTTGACATAAACAGAAATGTACAGTTGAGAGTGAAGGTTGGGGTCCGAATTCAGGGATAGCCAGCATGCAGTGCCTCTCGAGCAGTTGGTGGTTAAGGGCCTTGCCTAAGGGCCCAATGATGGTATAAGTGTGCCAGCCTTGAGTTTTAAACTGGTGACCTTATGATCACCGACGCGGATCCCTGACCTTGAAATCGAGATTTAAGACAAGTGGCTGTTTATGCTGACATGCTCCTATAAACCATTTTTTTTAGTTCCATTGTTACTATGGAGCCATTATGGTGGTCCTTCGGGGTATCAGGTGACTGTAGCAGACTGACCCATCCTCCCTTGATAGGTGGAGGGGTGCAGCACAGCGAGAAACCGCGGCATTCATTAACCAGATTGGCTTTGCTGGTAGTTAAAGTGCCTTTAATCCTCTCGGTCATTCATGGCCGCACTGCCCTAGCTCCAGCCTCAAGCAGCGGCTAATTACGGCCTGGTGGAGAGCCTGCCGGGTCATTTATCCATCCACCGGGCCGCTCGCAGAGATGGCTCATCCGCACAGCTCTCTGGAGGCTCGGTGCTTCCTCCATATCCATTCGCTCCACTTCGAGGTCAAGGCCAGAGATTACGGTGTAATAAATTAAACCCCCGTCCAAAAGTCTGGCGGAAGTATTCCACCTTCCCTTAACATCCTTTTGAAAAAAATCCTCATCCTAGTTTGATGACTCTGTCAGTCAAACGGTGGTACATGAACGAAGGCTGGAATATCAGCAGGGAAATTTTAGCTTTCTGGTGTTTTGACAGCTCTTAGATGAGCGTGTGTCACTGTGGGTGCAGCATGGAGTTGGCATTGCTTTTAACTTTAATGCCCTTTCTCAGCAGCCTTTATTCCAGTCCCCAGTGGCTGTCATCACCTCCGCTGTAGATTGTGCTGTAATTCACGGTCATTAATTATGGGATGTATGCTGGGGCTGGTCGCGGAATCTATCTGATGAGTACTAGGCAAACCAATCTGTATATTTTCTGTTTTTATTTTGTTTTATTTTTTCCCCTCCAGTCCATTTAAAAGCCTGTACATTCCTACAAGTCGGGTGCAGGCCTGGTTGACTCCTTCATGGTGGTGGTGTGCTCTTATAGCTGTGCCTTTCATTTGAAAAATGCATCTTGTGTAAACTAGCACAAGTTCAGTCTCATGCTCTTCAAATGTTTAAAATATTCTATATGCCCCAATTACCATGTTTTTTGTAGCCTGTGCTACGGTTTAATTTATTTTTTATTCCATTTTGCTTTGACTTGGACTATAAGCACAGGAAGGATGTGTCTAGGTGCTGTCTTTAAAAACCGATTACAGAAGCCGTTCTTGGGCAAAGCCTCCCTTTCCTGCTGAATTGCTTCAGAAATGGGCAGATAGTATAAGTCCGTCTTATGAGCATTTAGTCAATTTCAGGGCGTGAGTATTAAAGTGAAGTGAGGCTTCTCATTATGTCAGGCTGATTTTGGGGCTGCCTGGGGTTCTGGCATGTGTGAAGGGATTCACACAGCCTCTCACACTGGGTTTTTGGAGAAGGGTAATGGAGCATTTTTATGCCGGCCATTTCCTGGGAGGGAGGGCACCCTCTTCTGTCCAGGTTCAGCCTGATGTCGCCTGCTGCGCTGATCAGATGTTGGAAAGGATGTGCAGCTAGGATTTGCTCCTTTGCCTGCGACCAATCAACAGATTTAGTATTCATTTAGGAAACTAATCACATGGTGGTATTCAAATTACATGAGGGGTGGGGAACCTGTTCCATGGAGGGTCGGTGTGGGTTTTTGGGATGACCTATCCATCAGCCAATAGTAAATCAGTGGTTCTCAACTCCCATTCTGGGGACCTACTGTTATTGGCTGATTGGAGGTTTTTGGGATGGCATTTCAGTCACTTTGACTCTCCATGGAACAGGTTACCTACCCCTGACCTATAGGAAAGTAAGTGATGTTAATGACGAATGAAAATGCAGGTAAGCAGACGCCAGATTTGGCTTACTTCCTGTAAGGCATTATGATTCTTAGCTGTGAATTAACTCCGCTTGTTTTGACGTATTAGTACTGCATATGCATCTGTGTAAATGGTATGGATGCTAATCAGGGCTGAATGATGAATTGAGCCCATTAGGGCGGTAGGGTGTGTTGGAACAACACTCATAGCAGTGGCAAACTCTTAGGGATACGATTTACCCAAAAACAAGAGAAATGCGTGGAAAGCCTGTGATGTGGCGTGTCTGAGTGGTGTCCCCCCTCCTTAACTGTAAGGCTCTTTCATGCCCCTTGCCTTTCATTGTCACTCTGCTGCCTCTTCGTGTTGTCGCCTTGCACGGCTATTTTGCCATCTCATTGAGCCTGAAACTAGTTCTGCATTCTTCCACTTCGGGTGAGCATAACCCACCCCCCCCTCGCAGGCAGGAGGTGGGGCGGTAGGGATTATCTAGCCCGGCGATTGTGGCCCACGGTGTGCTTGAATAAATTTCACATAGTCCCACGCACACGTTTGTACTGGATGACGGCCTGGTAGAGTCCGGCCCATTTCACAGTCTCCTCTCATGTTCTGTTTGTTCCGGAGCTTCTCCTCGAGCTCCGATTTCTCAACGGCCAAGGGTGCCCGTGGCACCAGGCAGCCTCACTCTGACCTTGGGGGGGCCCTCCCATTTTGGCCCCCGGCTCGCCACAAAGGCTCCTGGCGTTTAGAAGCAGGAACCGGCAGAGTGTGTGTAATGAGAACACTGCCCGAGTCTGCCTGCATTCCAGTAGGATGGTGCTTTGGAAGCTTCTGTGATCGGGATTTGGTGCCGAGGCTCCATGCGGGTAGCTCTGGCTCCGGCCCCTGATTATCCAGCACCTTCTGGAAAGCTCCCATAAAACACTGTCTGCTTAAATGCTCACCCCAGAGTATTTTGTGTTAATGTCACTGGCTTCTTTTTATTTTTAAACGCTGTCTGAGAGGGGTGACCTGGTCAGGCAAGGCCTTCAGGTCACCTGGTTGCCCAGAGACATAACGGACTGCTCTGTAAGCAGCCTGTGGCCAAAGGTGACAGAGGACGCGGAGTGTGTCGCATTAGTGCATAGTGTTCCTCACACTAGTTGCTTTTTCACTGAAGGAGCTTATTTCAGGAACCAGGAAAAGGTGGTAGTTTTAAAGTGGTTTGTGCAGTAACTAATAATAATTGATACTTTATTGATCCCCCTAGGGAAATTGTCTTTATGCCGCCTCCTGCTTGCTCTTTGTAGAGTAAGCTGCCCGTGAAAGGCAACCATCCGTAACGGCACCCAGGGAGCTGGGGGTTAAGGGCCTTGCTCAAGGACCCGCAGACGTGCTGAGGCTGTGTTCGAACCGGCGACCTTCCGATTACAGGCACACTAACATCTCAAAGGCAGTTTTGGTCGGTTAATGAATTACAGCAGCTGGCTGACTTTGGGCCGTTTGTGAGGTCACATGACAGCATGGGGAACCCTTGCTCGAAAGTAGTCATGGTTTCTGTGACTTTTTGACTTTCCTAGAATGTGGCCGAGATATGCAGAGCGTTTAAAGACCCGGAACAAGGGTTTGCTGGATTGCTTCCCAGGAGGGGCCCTGGTGTTATGCCCTTAAGTGACACACCTGACCCGATTTTCTGCAGCAAACCATCCAGGTGTGTAAGTGGGTTGGGCTCGAGTGTTGCACAGGGTTGAGCGCTAAAGTTACTCAATGCGAAGGGTAATTTCTGGTTCGTTTACCTGCCCTCTGTGTGTCATGGCCAGTGTGCCGGTCTGTGTGATTTCTTTGCTGGGTTAGTCTCGCTGCTTTATGTGTTCATGGTACAGGGTGAGGTTTGCATTTCCAGAGGGATATGTTAGAAGCTCTGTGCCCTGGGGCATGGGCCCTTTCTGCTATTTGGCCTGTTTGTATAGTTCCTCTGCTGAGTTCATGCCAACAACCCTTTTTCTGGGGAGGGGGGGGTGCTGTTTGTACCGTGTGCCCAAGGCAGTGGCGCACGTGACTCTGCCCATATCGCTGCTGATGATAACAAATCTCAGCACAAAGGCCGTAGTTTTAAAAGCATGACAAACTTTAATTATAATAGGATTAATTAGGGTGTTGGCGGGGAGAGGGGAGATCAAGCATCCGCCTCGGTGTTGGGGAAAACGCGGTGTAAGCTGATCGCTATCTCGCCCGATTTTCGGCGGATTTCGCTCTGGGACTCGAGCTGCCTGACAGAGCATCTTGGTGTCTTTTTGACCTTGGGAGTGAACTGGATGTATCCCGTATCCTGATTGGACCAGAGACCATCCCTTCCCCTCCATCGTACACTGAAAGAATTAAGGCTTGGGGACATGACACCCCCCCCCCCCCCCACACACTTCTGCACTTCTTTAAGTGCAGTCAATTTTAGAAGTAAATGGATGTTGTTTTCTAGTAGTTTTTGTTCTGTAATGAATTAAGCAAAATGCATTCATGTGATTAATTTGGATATGTGCAGGTTTCGTTTGTTGTGTAAACAGAGATTATGGTTGTTGAGCGGTCGAGCTGCGGTCGACCGTGTGGTCAGAATCCATAACCACTGATGTACATTTTCAGTAAGTGCTTCTCTCTCCTTTTGCACCCTGGACTCACCTTCAAAGCTTTGCCGGCGACATGTTGGTGTCCATGTGGAAAAGCGATGCCTTTAATTATTTGTGCTGGAATGCCGTCGTGTGATTAATTTGCTGCTGTTAGCGCTACGTTTTCTGAGGGCGGTGTCAGGTGGTGACCATAAGCTGCTGGATCGATCTGCACGCTGTGCGTGTTTTTTTATGCTAAATTGTGCTTTAGCTATGGCCACCTGTTTGTCGTCCATTATTTTCCCCACCATCGCGTGGCTCTCTTCACCTGTGAAGCTGAGAGGCGGAGCGGGTGGCGGTGGGTGTATGCCTGTGTTCTTGGGGCTTGACTTGGGGGGGCCCACGTGTGTGTATGAGGGTGGTGGGTCTTTCAGGAACCTTATGCGACTGGCATACTTCAAAGGACGTTTAAATGGCCGCATCTCCTGAGAGTTCGTAACGAGGCCGAGTGTGCCAGTCTCATGCTCAGAACAAAACTGAACTCGCGCTCAGATCAAAGGACCCGCATCATCCCCAGCCCCCCCCCCCCCCCCCCCCCGAATTCCCCACTCAGATTTAAATGCACCACTGACGGCGCTGAGAGCCTCTTCAACACAATTCTGCCCTTTAAGCAAACCACCTGCGCTGTGTTTGACTAACCAGTGCCTCCTCCCCCCAATCCTGGTATCAGTAGCCCTCCCCTCTACAGGTCAGACGTCAGCTCCCAGGGGGTAGCGATGCATCCAGCTTAAACATCTGGCAGGATATTTTATTAGCGTTTCTCATTAGCCTCAAGGGGAAATCGAGGCTGTCCCTGTCCCCTGATCTAAGTGGTGCAGATTGTCATTTCTGCAGGGGGAATGGGATACTGCAATCCGGCATCTGCCCTACGCCTTGAAGCTGACCCTCCTGTCCACGTACTAACAGCATTATAAATGTCCAAATTTGCTGCAACCCGCTGATTTCTTGCTCCTCAAATGGCCGGCCTCAGCATGGCTCCATTCCCGTGACCAGTGGCTTTGCGCCTCCTGTAGTTCCGTGAGGCCGGTCGTGTGACGGTCCTTAATCTCTGGCGTCAGGAAGACAGAACCCCCGTTTTTGAGCGATTCTCCTCCTGGAAGTGCACGCTTAATGTATGTAAGGACAGAGTCAAACAGAAACGGGAGAATACATTTCAGCGGCCGTCAGGTACCGTGATGCTCTCTGATTGATCAGCATCCCAAGATGGCATCGCAATATGGCACCACTGCGTTTCTGACAGGTGTTGCATTACTGATGCCATCGCATCCCTAACCAGCCCTACATTTGCATTTTGATAAGGTGTTTTATTTTTAAATACTTTTTTTGGGCTGCAGCCCATTGAGTGGATTTTGGGTGCATTTTTTTAAGAAGTTGCATATCTCGTTGAATAGTGACTGACTGTCAGACTCTGCGTCAGTCAAAACCGAAGCATGCAGGTTTAGTCGCATGCCATTTGTTGCATCAGCCTCTTTCTAGGTAACATACATTCTTCCTTCCTGTTTGATGCGGTCGGGTTATTTACTGCTTTAGTTTGAGTTCAACAGCAAGCGGACCTCACTGCAGCACCTCTCTGCAGACCACACCAGCTTGCCATGTATTGGTCCCTGGAGGCAGAAGGGACGAGTGGCCTGTGGCCCAATGAATGGACAGACCTGGGGGTTTCCGGAAGGATCCTTCACATAACAGCCTGGCCTCAGTCATGGCCGGTTTGACCTTGGTTACTGGGAAGTTTTGCTTCAAAGGGTGAGAGCGTGGCGTACCTATGGAGTCTCACCACCAAACCCCCCCACCCTGGCGTGCTCCGTCTGCCCATACCACAGTAAGTATAATGAGTTTGCAGTCTGGCCAGCTCTTCAGGATGAGATAAGGCTGACTCTTTGTTCCTCCCTCAGAACGAGCCTCCGTCAGGCCGCCCCCGTGGCCTTCGTGAGCCTGCAGTGGGGCAGATAGCCATTCCCGGGCACTGTGCTCACTCAAGGTGAAAATTGCCCGCCCCGTGAAGCTGGCACTCCACTTAGTGCCTGGTGTGGCCCCCCCGGTGCCCGCGGGTCTGCTCTCCCTGTGGGATTGTGGCTCCCTGGGAGCTGTCCACCTTCAGCCTTTGGACCGGTGTCTTTATCACCCCGAGGAGAAGGAGGCCAACCAGTGAGTTTTGTTTGAAGCTGCCTGTACTTGGCATGTTGATCCGAGGCAGGTTATTCATGCTGGTTCATATGGAGTGCTGCTTGTGAAAATGGTAATATCCGTAATCCGTCTTTATACACGAGTGCCTGTTTGGCGTAATAATTGCTGTATGTGAGGATGCTGATTTTGGGATGCATTCAGCCATGAATCTGACAGTGGCCCTGTCTTTGGCTCTGATGTTCTCCTGTGTGATGGTTTATTCCCATCAGGACATCTGATACTGTGATGTTAGTCTCCTTCCCTCCTCATTGATCTCCCAGTGCCTTGAGCAGAAGGTACACGATGCTTCCTTTCCTTATTATCTTAAATATTACCATATGTAGTGTCCCATGGTCAGGGAGTGCAGTTTTGGCGCTTTGAAAGAATTAATATCCTTCTAAAGTTCCTATATCCCCCTGATATATAATTCTCACATAGAAGGGATGAAATGTCCCTACAATTTGATAAAATTGACAGTTTTTACCATCCCTACAAATGTAAACTCAATTTTATACAAGTCTGTGACTGTATTCAAAAAACTAGACAAAAATCTTGCATTTTGTTTGGTTACTTGTTAAAGTTATGGCTGTCATAGCTGGGGTTAGGGCTATGTCCATGGAATTGACTGCACAATCCCCACAGTGCAATGGGGGACATTTGGAAGTCAGAGTGACTTCTGGGAATCCAGACAAATTAGTTTGTTCTGTTTTCTTTGAGTGTCAGTTGGTAAACTTTCCTTCTGTGATGTAGAGGGAATTCCTGCCCTCACCTGTCTTCCTCGTGCTGCTTCTGTGCCCCAGCGGAATTTGCCAGTGTCATTAGCCGCGATTCACCCGTCCTAGCTGCTACCACCCTTCTCGATGCTCCGCCCCCTGAATGTCCATCAAATCCGGCCCCTTCCCTACTGTCACTTACAAGGAGCACCAGACATTCTACTGCATGAAATAAAGCTGACGGATCCGCCCGTCGATTCGGTTCTGCTGTAGGGAGTTAATGTTATCACTGCCAGTCCAGATCTCCTTTTAATACGGTTATCGACTTTCCCCAGAAAGCCCAGTAATTTCCTCGACGAATTAAATGAAGCCTATGACAGCGGCCAGGTGCTGTGCTGCGCATTGAGAGATGACATCACGCTGTGATGGCACACGTGACCACCTGATGCGGAGGAACTGTCCCGGCAATGCCATCCTTTCATTCCTCTTCCCTTTTCATAAAGTGTGCAGTGCACACCAGCCCTGCAGTGGACGTTGGCCTCTGCTCTGTCAAGCTCAGCCTGCCCTCCTCTCTCCCCCAGATAACGAGCACCAACAGAGGAACATGCGAGTATGGGTCTCCACTCTGCTAGCTCTGGCTTCTGTCTGTTTAACGAAACTTGGTTTTAGTTAAGCGAGTATCCGAAATGACCGAAACCAGGTGTCTGTGTGCTGAATAATAAGTGGCATTGATTGGTCCTTGAGTTAATTGATCTGCCTGCAATGGCAGGTGCTTCTGTCAGCACATGAAGTCATTGCTCAGGATGTTTCTGTCCTTCTCACTGAGGGAGCAGAGGGCAGGGTGGCATCGTCTTGCCCAGAGGTGAGCTGTGACCCCCCCCCCCGGGTGCCATCACTTATCCTTCCCTTTGGAAGTGTCTGTGATCGCCAGTGACCCCCCCCCCCCCCCCCCCAGCTCCAAGAGCCAGTAGGTTTCCTTGTCAAAGATGGACCTGTTCACAGCTTTTGCCACCTGGCTCTGTGAAGAATATTTATTCTTGCTTTTTTTTACATTTTGCATTCAAAAAACATTTATTGCTACAGTAACTGCTTCCTAATTTGCATTTAACTGCTCTCCCCATCATGCATTGCTCCAGCAGACCATTTTATGATGCAGATTGTCATGATGCCATATTGGTTCATCAGTAAAGGAAGGCTCAATTTGACATGCAACTGTCATGTTGCTTCCTGACCTGTAGGGGCTTCCTACGGTCTTTTCCTTGTCAGCTCTAGGGAGGAGGGGAAACTTCCCAACCCCCACAGCCAGGGGCTTAGCTAGAAATTGTGGACCCCAAAAATGTCAGTTTGCTCCTCAATGTATATTTTTGCAAATTGAAGGTCACCTGTAAAGTGCTGCCCCTCCTGAATATGCCAGGGTATGCAGGCCCCTACTGGGGCTCTGCTTATAGCCGACAGACACTGCACCTCCACCCCATGTGGTCCCATGTGGAATGTTAGACAGCACCCTGAAGAGAGTGGGCTTTCCTGCACATCTCCCCACCACATGAGCACTCTGGTTATTGCATCCTGCTTCCAGTCAAGGTCTCCCGAAGATGCTAACCCACATGGCCTGAAGGATGCACATGCCACTGTCCATCCGCAGGACTCATTTTTATCCCTGTGGTCCAGTCAGCGGTTCCTTTTAAAACATCCCACATCAGATTACTTGGGCAGTATACCTGTCTGAAGAGCAGCCTGAGGATTGTTGCCTTGGGTGCGGTTGGGTTGGGCCGGACCGCCAGTTCCCGGACTGGGATTTGCATCCCATTATCTGAGTTTCACTTTGAACATTCGGGCGCGTTACGCTGCCCAGGCATCCTTGAGCCTTTCAGCAGAAATGAGTTTGGTGGCCCAGCTCTGGCCTTTAAAGAGCAGTCCTGTGCTGGAAAAACTCATTTATATTAGAGCTTTCACGGTATTGTGCTGTGCCCCTCCCCCATGCGTACCTGTTTTCCTCACAGTAGTAGTGATTTTTGGGCAGCTTGATTAAAATGTCCACTGGCCCCCTGAACAGTTCAGCAGAACCGCAAGACTGTTTGCGGTTTTATAAATGCGGACAAATTAGCAGGCATTACTGTCAAATCCTCCTCGTAATTTGGCTAATCTAAACTCCTGAGCCCTCAAGGGTTTTGTTTTGTTCATTTCCTCCTGACTCCTGCTCAGAGGGGAGTCTCTGACTAGGCTGAAAAAATAGATTTTTTTCCCCCCTGTTTTCTTGGCTTCACTCTATTGCTTGTAGATTTTGCCCCTTGCACCTCTTGGCCAAATTCTCAAATGGGCTGTGGCATGGTGGGAGGTCCCATCGCCCAGGTGATCACAGTGGCACTTTGTTAATCTGCACCGTCCCAAGCCAATCTTGAGCGGCTCTGCCTCAGGCCCCTGAGCTGGCCCCTAAACAGAACTAGGGGTCTAGTTCCAGCCAACCATCTGAGATAAATCAAGATCAATACAAATACATGACTGTTCTCGGAGATATAGCTAACCACGGGCATATTAATGAGTCTTCCCAGGGTCATAATTGGCCCAGTACTGAATTATAATCAGCATGAGGGTATGGCAGTACTGAAATTCGACTGAGGGGGGAGTTTGATGTTTGCCTGTCTGTGACGAAGATCTCTTGAGATTAGCTGTTGGAAGAGCAGGTGAAGCTTAGAAATCATTTTAGTCAGAAGGTGCATCATTCAGGTTGTACAGTGATACAATCCGCTAAGCACGAGTCAGTTCAGAGGGACAAGCAGCAGCCAGAGTTCCTGAAGCAAAGCTGATGTATCATGAGGAATAGACCCAGAATGATCTGCAGTCAGTAGGAGAAACTGAAGCTGGTTTGCTGCAGTCTCAGTAACATCCTTGCGGCATTCTTCTTCTGAAACGTTGGCCTGTCGATCAAACCGGGGACGAGCTCAAGCCGGTTGGAGCAAGTGGAGATTCGCAGGAGATTCCTCTGTGAGATGGCAGATTGATATCAGTTTGGCGGGGGGTGGTGCACACTGAATTAAACGCGAGGGAGATTAGCTGCCGTGCTCTCGTTGCAGAGCGCAGTTGTCCTCCATGGTGATAGCAGAGCGTTTAGCTCTGAAGGACGACGCGGCATCGCTATCTCAGCGGGGAAAAGAGCTGTCTCATTCCTCCTCCTCCTCCTGTGCTGTCACTGTCAAGTCGAGAAGGGAGGATATCACAGGCAGTCGATCCCTGTGGATGCTGGGCTGCCCTTCCACCTTTTCCCCAGCATTGATCCATGATCAATTAACCTTTTTTTTCCTGACAAACCAAATCGGTTCCTGAGTCGGTGTCTCTCGGCTGTTCTCCAGGGTCTATTCTTATGTGCCCCCCCGGCTTAAATGGTTTGTCAGAGTTTGGACTAGGCCATTTGGTGAAATGCAGGCAGAGCAGCTGCACCCAGTACATGTCTCTATTAATGTGTTGGACAAGCTGATACATGCTGTATTGACGGAATGTCAATCCGTTTGCCTCTCTTCTGGGGTCAATTGCACTACGTCTCATCGGTCTCCCAAACGCCCCCTCGCTGCCGGCGCCAGACCCCAGACAACATGCTGTGCCATATTTTAAAGCAATATGTGTTCTTCTAGACATATAAATTTGCTTGGTTAGGGTGAAGATTTTTCTTGTGCCGTCTGGTAGAGTCCAAAGCACGCCTCTCACAGAGATATTCGGGGCCAGCTGCTTATGAATGAAATCGATTATCTGACTGGTTTTATACTTCAGGCTTCGGCTTGAAACGTAGGCCCCAGTTAAATGAATTCTTAATATAATATTAAACAAGCCTCAATGCATGATAACGCCAGACTTTTTTTTTTTTTTTTTTTTGCTTTCAGAGGAGGATAAATCACATGAACTGTCTGATTTTATACGGGAAAGAATTCACTTATCGCCGATGGCAGCCCTACTATGGGTGACTGCCACCTTTGCCATGTGTAAGCTGGTGTTTGTGCATTTCAAAGCCATAAATCTAAGCCCTACCCATGCCCCGCCAAAGCACCAGTCGGCAAATTCAGTTTGGACACATGAGCTCCCCTCCCCCCGCTGATTCAACAGCTGACACTGTCATGAGACTCGTGCTGTTCTGAACCTCACTCCTTATTCTGTTTCCCTGTATAAAGTAATTGCAGAGTTTTTAGGGTGGGGGAGGAGATGCCATTGCCTCCGGTGCCCGCCTGCCGTCTAATACCAGCTTGTACAGCTGCTCCAGCCAGGGTAAATTGGAGAAGTGTATGGCAAGATAGGCAGCGATTAAACCATAGTGATGGAGGGCATGATAGCATTCATAAATCTCCCATGTGATCTGTTGCTCGAATTTGATTAGTGATACCGGTTCACAGCTTGTTGGGTGCCGGGATAATCCAGGCACTGCTGGGGTGGCTGGCTGCCCCCCATGCTCTGGCTGTTAAACTGAATGATCTTGTGGTGGACAAGGCTGCTGTTGGCTGGCTTCCCCATGTTAGTCATGCGGATACCGTGATTTATACAAACGGCCAACGTGGAATGGCTCCCCCCAGACAGGCTTATGGTCTCCCCCCCCCCCCACAAAGGGCTTCTGACAGCGTGTTGCAGGGGCTCAACCTCGATGGCCTGCCTGCCTGGCGCTGTCCATCACAGGTGGTTGCATTGAGCTGTGACCGCATACCCCAGGGGTGTATTTCGGGTAGGCTTCCTGGCCACTCCCGGAGATCGGGTGTGAGGGTCATGTTTCACATGCAGTTTCTCACGACCTGTCTGCGCTGCTTCCTGTGCTGTCACCTCTCCCCCCCCCCGGGTATCACTAACACCTCAGCCCCCCTGTTACAGACAGCAATCGTGAGCATGACATGCTTTTGTAACAAAGTTGTTTTGATATGTATAATTACTCAAAATTCCTTATTTATTAAAATCCTGGTAAAATAAATAGGAGAGGGAGTAAGGAGAATTCCCAGAAGGCCCTGCTTCATGGTGCCTCCCACTGGTTAAAAGGGGGCGTGACGTGTTTCCTCTTCCTCTTTCCCTGTCTCTTCGAGGAAGAGAATGTTGAGCTGCTACATGCTGCTGGGGAATTAATACTTTGCTCTTCATTACCAGAGAGAGGAAAAGACACGTGCCAATAAAGGGACGTCGGATCCCGAGTCCAGAGGAAGCCACGCGGTGTCGTCTCTCCCTCTCCCGCACCCACACACCACACACAACAAAAAAAATACACAACGCAGAGTGAGAGCATCAGCTCTCGGACTTTAACCGGGACTATGTTTTAACTGGACTCGCTTGGCGCAATCGGGCCGTAAACAAAGACCCAAACGAGACCGGTTACACTTTGTTGGCAGACCTGCCCTCTCTGGGGGACAGCTGGAGCAGTTTTCCTGGGCCCAGACCCAGGATAAGGCATCTTGGTGGCCCAACTGAAGACCCGGGAATTGTGCTTGGTGGGCCTGTTTGTTGGTAGCCCCAGTCACAGGAGACTGTTTTTGTTCCAGACATTCATTTTAATTTCCAGAGTTTCTTATAAATGGGTTTATTAGCCAGTTGTTTGGTTTTATTCTTGACTTGAAGTTGGGAGGATGCTAGGGCAATGTCTAAGCCGATAGGGAAGCGTAGCAATGTCAGTTCACGAAAGCGGGTGTGGTTCTCCCCACATGCTTATGTTTAGTTGGATTGTGTTATGCAACACTCCTTTCTCTACGACCCACCCTGTATTCTTATTAAAGTCTCACAGCTCGCTCTTGACATGCGACTGTCCATCACGTGTGAGTAAGGAGTAAGGGTAAAATGGCCTTTCTGCATATCCGAATCTTGCCGAAGTTCACATGACAGACACAAGTAGCCGGGTGAATCGCAGCGGCGTTACCTACTAATCCCATCAGATATCTTGCCACACTGCCCAGAGCTATCACAAGGTTCTCTTGTGGCTGCTAAGCAACATGGTTAGCACAGTGTATTATCGGGCTCGAGGCAATGTCCGTCCACGCGCTGCATGTCCTAAATTAATTCAGCACCGCTCTGCAAGACAGTTATGTATCCTGCCAGGTAGTATAAACGATAACCTATTTATTTTATCTCCAATAAACATTCTTTGCCTTTTGCCTGTTCCTTTCCTTAGGGCGTACCTTATGTCACGCATCACGTGCCATAGGCTGCGGTCAGCGTAGATGCCTTGAATGACCCTTGTTCCACTTTCAGGCAGTGTATGGGTCTTTCATTTTGCTAGATATATTTCTTGGTTTTTAGCACTTTATGTTGGTTTTGTGGAGCCTTGAGTGTTTGCTATGCTTGACTGCCGGTTGTAAATTTTCGTATGCTCGGAAGTCTCATTTAGAGAACACTTAAAATGTCTTTCATTCCTTGACCCCTTTAAATATGGGCCAAACCTTTCTGCTCTTAAGACGGTAAGCGAGTTGGTTCTTGAAAACGGTCGTGACTCTGTATTCTGCTGCCGGGTGGGTCAGGATTCACCGATTCTCTTTGCGGTTTCGCTTTGAATTGGAGTGGAAACAAGTTGAAGGTGACTGATGCAGAACGGAAGGGGTTCTGGTTCTGAGCTGAACGTTAATTTGGATTACAAAGGGGTAAATATGGGTAATTTTATGAGGGATGCAGAGGCTTGTGCTCCTGGTCCAGGGGGTCTGACGGGAGGGTCTTCTACTTGGGCTGACCTGCAGGTGGCACACCACCGAGGTAAGCTCAGCTTGGTTTTTTTTTTATGTTTGGGAAGGCATTACCTCGAGGGATGAGTGTAAATAAAGGAAAGTTTATGTATTGAAAACTCTTGGGGAAAATAATTGTGGCTCCTATTTATGAGAAGAAATGTTAATTCAGGGAGGATGTCTGAGGAAAGCAGTCAGTCACAGTACAGTGGCTGCAAGCGGCTGATAAAACATGAGCATTTCATCCTATTGAGCTTCGGAGAACACTCAGGTTCCACAGCACATTGGGGTTTGAAAACGGACGCTGGGTGCAGTTTTAATTTGTAGTGTATCCTAGAGACCGCTTTGGGTGTACTGTCCTCCTTAGCTGGTACACAATTCCCTGGCAGCAGCTGACGGAGGTGAGGTGTTGGACGTTACTCGCTGTTCGACCACTGGAGCTTGCTGCGATGGCCGTTTTGCTCCATGCGGGTAGCTGTAATGGTTTTGTTGGTTTTACTCTGTGGTACAGTTTGAAATTGGTATGCGTCATAGAGATGTGCCATTATCCACTCCTCCCTCTCCCACCTATGAGCTGCTCATTCTTGACACAGAGGACTCCCCCCCCCCCCCCCCCCCCCGGAGGCTGCCTCTGATGTTTGTTTCTTTGGCAGCCTTGAGCTGTGCTGTGCATCCGTCTGCATCCTGGGCACCCCAGGAACCTGAACGGAGAGAGCATGGGGAGCTGCCCGCCGACGGGGACCCCATGACCCCGCAAATAACTTGATCGGCCACACCAGCTGGTCACACGATGAGCAAATGTTGCATGTTTTTTTTTTTTTTAATTATTATTATCTTCTGAACTGGCCAGTGATTTAATGGTTGCTATTTGGTGCTTAGTGGTCCCCTCTCTAATGAGAAAGAGAGGAGATCTGCAGAAATGCATGTTCAACAGTGAAAGGTTTTTCCAGGTGTGCGGTCATGGCAAACAGCCTGAGTGTTTGGGGACTTAGGGGCACGGCGCTGGTGTCACCTTGCGGAGCGTCTGCAGCTGCGTTTGCCTGAACAGTGTGCTCTTTGCCTGGAGGCAGGCAGACAGACAGACCGACTTTAGTGTCCTGCGTATGATTGGCTCCTGAAGCTATTTGGCACCATATTTATTTTCAGAGGACCTTCTGACTAAGACCTTGCTCCTTTGTGGCCTATCTCCCCATATACCTTGGACACCCCCTGTACCCTGTACACCTCTGATATCCCATATACCTCATACACATTAGGTGCACTGTGTGCGACATGTCAGATTGTGTTGCTTTTTCAATTGACAAAATCTTAAATAATTAAATTAATGTTCCACTGCCTTATTTATGTAACTTATCATATTAAATAAATGCATTAAGTGAGTTAGTGCCTTGGTGCCCTTTGCCTGAATCAGTGGTGTTTTCCCAGTGCTGTACGTCCCCTGCTATGCCCCTTCTGAGGTGTGGCTGAATGGGGTTCCTCACCCTAACCCTGTGGGTGCCTACCCTAAAAGTGTGATGCCGTTCTTCAGTGGTGTCGGGGCCCAGGGCTCTGATCAGATTAGGTCTGGTAGTGGTGACCTGGTTGTCATTAATACTGGATCGCATTCGTTCCCGTGTCCCCTGGAGGCGACAGAACCCTGCAGGAGACCCCCGCCCTGAGCCACGGAGTCCACTGCAGCTCACATGCAAGTCTGATCCTGCCTGTGGAAGGGGCTGGATCTGCCAGGAGAAGGATCGCCCTCCTGTCCCAGGCATCAGAGCCACCATGTTATCTGGCTGCATGATCATTATCTCTATAGTCATTATTTACTAGGTATGTTGGAAACCCCCGTAAAAACCCACAAATAACTGAGAGGAGAAGAACATAAGCTGCGTAAACCCTCAGCTTGTGTGTGGGGGCCGGTTTAGCAAAATCTGAGTGGTGAGGAGGGGGTGATGATGTCATACTTGTGACCCTGATTAACGTTCATACAGGATGGGGTTATGTCTATCTCTTTCTCCCTTGGCCCCCAACTGGCACACCCAGAACTCCCCAGCAGCCCTTTTTGTCACCACCCACCCCCCTCTTTGATATTCCTGTGCTGCAGCTTGTTTTTGTTCCGGCTCATCTCAGTTCCCAAACCCAAACGACGCACTCCCTCATCATTCCCACCACCCACCCCAAGGCAGGCCATTGGGAAACAGGGACTGTTTGTCTGCCTTGCCTCACCTCAGCACAGCCTAGCCTTGGGCTGCTTCACCTCGCCTCCCCAGGTCTGTTTTCAAGTACCTTGTGCTGATTCCTCCAGGCCGCGTTGATCCTAGAGCAGTGACTGTCGATTGGCCTGCGTTTCAGATGGGAGGGAGGGGGAGGCTTGCTGGGTGGCTGTTAAAGATCCATCTCTTCCCCTTTTTTTCTGCAAATAAAATGACCGAATCCATTCGCAGGTGAATTAACCGTCTGCCGGAGCTCAGCTGTGTGTCGACAGCCATGTGGGTTAGGGACTTGGATCGGTTGCACGTGAAACATGTTTTAGCAGAATTTTGGCGTGCACACACACCAAGGGGATGCACCTGTCATGGTTATTCCAGGTGTTTAAGCCTGTAGATTGTTATTCCCCACCCGCCCACTTTGTCTGAATGACGGGCGGATTTTTGTAACGGTGCTCATGATCGGTTGTGCAGTTACAGTGCAGGGTTGGGTGATCTAGCTGCGTTTGTTGCTCGTCTGACTTCTCGCTTCCTCTGACTTCAGAGGAACAACCGTGACCTCGAACCCGCTTCGTAGGCATCAGAGCCGTGCTGGACGTAGTCCCTTTCCTCTGCAGTGACAAAAATTTGCCTGAACGTGCTGCGGCATGTGCCCACTAGGGGGCAGGCGTTCCTCAGAATGGCAGTGTAACACGCAAGTGCATCATCCGCAGTCGGCTACAAATACTCACAGCCGGCTGAACTTGGATTCCGTCAAGTTTAAAAATCTGCTTGTTTGGATGCTGGGGATGGGGCCCGTTTTACTTCAGTGCCTTGTAGTATCCCGTTCAAGCCTCTTTCCTCTGAATCGCCTACTTTCTCCCTAACCATGTTATTGCAGGTTTTTAACAGAGGGCTGAATTTCTCCGGTTGGCTGGCACTGGGTATGTTTTGTGCCTGTGACGTTGAATTACCTGTCATTTAGCCCAATGTCACTTTCCTGAGGTGTCCGGGTGTGTTTCGGCGACACCTGACTGTCACGCTGCAAGTGCCTGGCAGCTGTCTGACGCCAGGGAGTCTCTTTGTAGGCGAGTTAGTGCTTCACGAAATACAGGCAGAAGCTTGCGAGGCCTGCCATGACCTCAGGCCGTGCTGTGTCGTTATTAACATGTTGTCCCTATGCCGGGAATTAGCTGCGTTTTGCAGAGTGGCGAACGGCTTTTCCAGTATCAGTGGGCTGAGACCCCGTGGTGAGCCTGCTGCGATGGGCTTTGGGGCACTAAATATCGCTGTGACAGCTCTGCGGGGTGATGCTGTGCAGCTTGTGCCCTCAGGGGGCGATGCTTTCAGCTTATGTGTCTTGGGGGGGGGGATCATTTGACAGAGTGTCCGATGCTAAACATGTTTAATTACAAAGGTGCCAGGTGGTGATAAATCACAGGGACAGGTTCGTGTGCGCATCTGTCAGGCTGTGTGTGTGTGTGTGTGTGTGTGTGTGTGTGTGTTTCTAATGTTTTATTTTTTCACATCTCTGTCAGCTGTGTATTTTTATTACTCTATATTTCAAGGGCTCTACTTAGTTGTCCACCATAATTATGTGCATTTTCTATATATCGATGCTCATTTTAGCCACTAGGGGGCGATGTGAGCCAATTTTGATAGTGTTTATCTAGTTAACATTACTGCCAACGTATAATGATTATTTTCAAGGGTCATTTTACAGGACCAATGCTTTCACTTGACCTGTGGATGATTGCAGTTGAAGTTTTAGGGCTTTGTGCCCTATTCCCCCCCCAGTAACATGTTCAATGGGCGAACGTTTTGTGGGCATCCAGCGATGCTCTGGTGCATTCTGATGGGTATGAGCATGTGTTGGGCTGATGTGATGCTGCTCAGCAGTCGTACCGCAGTTTGTTTTCCAGTAGAAGAAGCAGCTGCAATGAGCTGTGTGCACGGCAAATAGCACAGCTCAACTGTGCAAACACAGGGGCTGCCCTCTGTGGCTTGGACCTCCCCACATATATAACACAGACGGTACAAACAAGAAGTGGCTTCCTCATCGCTGATGTTGACACAGCCAAACCCAGTAAATATGATGATTTTCCCACCAAGTTGATAAATAATTTAAAAAGGCTGTAATTGGGCTAGAAAAATGACACGTTCGGTTAGTGGATCACACATGAATATGCATGGTGTGTTTCTTGTCTTACACTAATTACCATCAGACGAGAAACTCTGGTAGTGCCATGTTGATGTGCGTGTTAAGCACCTGTCTGCTTGCTCTGCCGCTTACATGGCCTCTGCCAGCTCAGCGCCTTGGAGGTTGAGCTGCATAGCCGCCCCCACTAGATGCTCCTTTCCCCACCAGACCCTGTGACTACTTACTGGTCTCTAATTTCCCTGTAGGCCTTGTAGCCAGTGCTCAGAGTGGCTGGCTCTGTTGACTGGGATTTGGGGAAAAAGCGGTGAGAAAGGTCGAGGGTCTGCCCAGGAGGAGCACATCCCCTCAGCAGGGTGATCCCAGATCAGCTGAGGTTTTAATTTAGTTTATTATAGGGCACAGAGGTCAAGAAGCAGCTGGTCCCATGTGCTTCAGCTTCCGTGCTCCAGTCAGAACGATCCGGCGATCACAGAGGCTGGTCATGTGACTCCACGTGGCTCTTCACAGCGGCTTAGCATCTGATATGCTCTCTTTCTCAGGATCACCCACTGGGTTTATCGTCACTTTCCCTTTTTCTGTGGGCGGGGGCCCGAGTGCCAGAACCAGCCACGTTCACTGGGGGCCCAAGTGCCGGGGCCAAACTTCCGGTGAAATCGGCGCCCTTCCTCACCTGATCGTCAGTGCAGCACACCGCGGTTGCCTTCCGGCTTCGGGACTGCGGATGCAGCCGGCAGGTCTGCACAGGCCCGTTTCCCGGGCAGCGGTGCCTCTGGAGACCGCATGCGTGCAGCTGGAGGAGGCCTGTGATTATGCTGGATCGACTTTCCTGCTTGAGCGGCTGGCAGTAGCCGCACCCCCTTCCTTTTTTCTTGATTGTGATGTTCGGTTGTTTTCTGCTTCTGAGAGGTGGTGCATTGGAGATGTAGACAGAGGATGATCTCAGAACAGTCACACACCTTCATTCCAGAGGACCCCCCCCCCCCCCCCCCCCCAATGCACCTCCTGTAACGCTGAACGCTTCTGCATGTAACCATCATGGCTGACAGGTCACAGGTCAGTTTGACTCTCAGTAATCTTACCCATTCCATGAGGATGAGGAGATTCCACTGGAATGGCTTCCTCATTTCTGCCTTGTGGAAAGGCTGTGTCCGTAGGAGCACGGAGCAGCCTGCAGACCCGTCCGAGCGTGATTGGTCACCTTCAGCCTGACCTTCCCGTTCATGCGGATCTTTTTCTGTTCTCTCTCCTCACCTTGGTTTTTATGTCACCTTAACCAGCTGCAGGCTGTTTATTCAGTTGCTCTGACAGTCCCTTCCAGGGCCTCTAGCGGAGTCTGTCACGGGAGCTTCTGGGAAACTTTGCATATCGCACATATTTTCAGGCATGCTTACATCATTCATGTATGAAGATGATCTCCTAGCCGGTGATTATCAGGCGCTTAGTTCAAGGCGCCTGTGTCCAGGACTTTCACAGAGAAGGGGCTGGATCTCCTGCTTTTAAACAAACCTGACTCTGAGTCATGTTGTTGACACTCTGGCTGTCATTGGGGGAGGGTGATATGTATACTGCACTGGATGAATGGAGGGATGGCAGCTGGGACTGAGGCCTCCTGGGGCTCCGTCGCTCATTGGATGGAGCACTGATTCTTCCTGGATTGCTGGTTTGTGGTGTGGCATGAGTGTCTGGAGACCAGGACCAGGTCAGAGCCTTGGACTGAAGACATTAGAATCCAGACAATCTGACCCACTTTATCTTTCATCACTCACCCTTATGACGGGATCTGATACATCTGCCCTGGATTGAGATCGACACAGGTGTTTACAGCATTTACCTTCCAGCCCCGCCCCCCCATTCCTTCAACACCCACTTGACATTTACATTTGCGTTAACGATTTACATATTTAGCAGACACTTATCTAAAGTGATACAGACATGTATGCTGTGAAGGAGTCAACTAAACATTACTGCAGCTAGGCTGAGCTTCCAGTGAATGTCCAGGTACAAGTGTAAGTAATATTGGAGCAAAAGCTACAGAACTTCTATCAAGAATATTCAGGGAACATAGGCTTGTAAGGAGATTCATGGAACACATGGCTTCTGATGCGTTTCTTGAAGGTGGCGGTCAACATCTCAATGAGCGCCATGATTCTGGGCTGTGGACCCACCCCCGCTCCCCAAAGACTGGATACGCAGCCAACTGAATAATCACTGGTATCCAGGATACTCCTCTGCGTGAGAGATGTGCTTGGTCACACTGTTGCCAGCGACAGCCCTGTCACATCTATGGAGGGGAGGGGTTTTGATATAGGGCCTTGTTGCACGCAAACCCTGGGAGGACTATGGAGATGCTGAGCTCTGGGGCGTTGCCATCCTCCACTGCATGCAGGTCCATCACGGACGAATGGTGTGAGGTGCGGAGCTTTGGGGAGAGGGGTCAAGGTGTCCTTAACCCCCCCCCCATGAAATGGCCCCACTTCTCTCCTCGTGTCACGGAAGGTAACTGCTCGTGTGGGTGGCGTGCAAGAAGACATCTGAGTGATAGTTTTTTCTAGAACCTCCATAAAATGTTATGCAGCATCTGACCAGCTCTTTGGGTCTACTTTAGGGGTGAGACTACAAAGGCACAAGCCCCAGCTGAAAGCTGACTGACCCCAGAGTGCCCCCTCCTCAGTCACTCTAAATATTCCTAACGTTGTTATTCATAAGGTTGGCCCTCCTCTATGAATTATGGCTCATATATTCCCACATACTTCAAAATTTCCATAGAATCACCCCAAGTCCACTTCTGTTCTTACTCGTATATGAAAACCCAGTTTTGCTCTATTAGAAGCCCAGAGCTGTTTGTGGGCTATTACTGTTGTCCTGCTCCGAGGATCTCCAACTGAAGTCCTCGGTGATGAGCTGTCGGTTTCAGGGCACAGTAATGAGTCATACCTTCCACAGGTGGGACGTGGTCCCCATGTGCCTTAATCATTGTCCTCTCCACCACACAAGTGTTCTGGTTAGTCAGCATACCGACACAGATGGCACAGAAAATCAGGCAGCATGCGGTCTCTCAGACGGAGCGTTTCTGTAATGTTTTAACGATGTAAAACGATCCCCACGGATTTGCCAAACTTCGTTTGAGTGAAAGGTAATCTCTTAAGCGTGCACACTGAGTTTTGCTTACTCAGCTGTTAAACCACCTCACTCGTTCACGTTGTACATTTAAATTAATGTTCTTTGCGGTGAAGTGGGAATTTACTCTGGTGGTTTCGTGTACGTGGTCTACCTTCCTGATATGTGATTTGAGGGCCTTGTGTCATTAAATGCAGGTACGGGAAAACCGTTTTGGGTGACAGAATTTAGCGTCATTCAATTCTGATGGATTTTTTAATGAGTCACAAATTCATTAATTATACTGCGTGTGTGTATTTATAGCATATTTTGATATTGTAGATGACACACACTGACATGCATCAATATACTTTGCAGAAACCACATGATTTTACTGAGTTTGAAAAACTCAGCTTTCATCGTCTGTAAACAAGGGACCTTGTCCCCGAATGCCCACCCATAAATACACCGACATTATGCACATGCATGAAACGATAAGATTAAAAATTGTCTGACAGGCCCAGAGAGTGGTGCAGTGTAGAGTTTCCTGAATGTTGATGAGACCTGAGTCTTTCATAATAAAGTGCATTAGTATGTGCGTACGTCATAAATCTGTTACTGAAGCGTTTCTCTCAAAGTGTCACCTCTGCCTTATGGTCTCGCTCCTTGCGCTTGGGGTTTCTAATGGGAAGTGTGCATTAATTTCCCAGTAAGGTGCCTTATACAGTTTATGTTCACTTTCTGTATAGCACAGGCAGGGTTCATGAAACATGAAGAACTGAATTGTCAGTTTGTTTGTACGATGGTGCCATGCGACGAGCTGTATGCGATATCATCATCATCATCATCATCATCATCATCGGAACCCTTTATTGCTGATGCAATATACCATGGCACCAGTCACAAGTACCGGTGAAGAGCAGGCCATCAACCGACCTTACATATACACAGACATCACAGTAGGGGGAAGACCGGCCGGGAGACAGGGGAAGTGAGAAGAATAGAAACAAGATAACATGGTGGGAGAGGAGGAGAATAAAAAAACACCCCCCAGAATGCACTCCAGTAGGGAGTACATTGTGGGAACCGAAAAAAACACCTCAGCAACATAAGCACATGGGCACTACACCTTACATAAAAATGACACGACTTGCAACGGGTAGCGGAAGGGGGTGTGGAGGTGACCCAGCAGAGACAGACAGCCATCCGGTCCTGCTGCCATAGAAACGGCGCTGGTCAGACCCGCCTGTTCACGCTGGGGGTATGAAGCGGCGGAGGCGTGGGATGGGGTGAGGGTAAGTCCTTGGGATTGGGGGAGAGGAATGCAAGAGAGTCTCACTGCCTTGTTCTTCTGGGGGAGTTGTTAGTTCCAGCAGCAGCCTTGGCCAAGGCCAGTGCTGATATGGGGGAGCCAAATACTTGATAGAATAAGGTTGTTTGGGTTTCCATGCGGGGAGCTGAAATTTCCAGCTCCTCTAATGTCCACGCTGATCTCCGCCATCCAATAATTTTTGCAGAGCTGTTAGCTTCTCCACGATGTTATCCAGTTTGCGATCCATCTGCACAGTCTGAGTGCTAACAGCTCTGCCCACTCCATCAATCATTCCGGCCAGCCTAGTGGGGCTTTGAGAGGCTGTCACCGTCTTCTTCAATCTTTGATAAACCAGGGCAATGCCTAATCCAATCAGCATAATACCTGTAATCATGGTTCCGAATAAGTAAATGTCTTCAATGTCCTCCACGGAAAGAGCTGCCAGGCACACGACCCTCCACCGCTCCCATCCGTCCATCGTGTAGCCCGCTGCGTACGTTCCTGCAGGACAGTCAGGTTCCCCCGACCCTAGGCTTCTCGTCGAGAAGATGGTGTCAATTGCGTTGAGAGACCAGCTGATCAAATCCATAATTTTTCGTAGTTTGGAGAGCAGGGCTGAGAGAGTCTCTTCACAGACACAGTATAAGACAGTAGACTAGACGAGACGAGAGGAGCGAAGCAGGGAAGATAAGGGGAGGGAGAGGGAAGAAGTGCGACCGCCTCCGATGAGAGCCAAACGAGAAATGCCAAACGAGATATCCAAGGTTTGTAATACAAAGAGAAGCCCTTTAACACAAACTGCAGCTCTCTGCATTCAGGCCCTTAAGGATACTCAGGCCCTGAATGGTACGTGGAATTTCAATCCCCACTTGTAGTACGTTTTTAAGTAGCTTTCTCTCTCCCACTGTTCGTTCTCTTGCATGTTTTCAGACACGGCCGTTCATTCCAAGCACTGTGAGGAGGGTAGTCTGTTGGTTTTGATAATGATGAACATCACTGGTTTCCTCTGTTTGGATTGTCCGTCGCTGTTGCTGTGTCTGTTAAGGGAGTGGTTGGTTGCTTGGTTGTGGAGGGGGAGGGCGGCTTTAGCCTTGTGCTGTACTTCTGTGGAAGCTGCAGTGATTTCGAGGTCTTTCCTTCCGTGCTGTGAGGAGTTGACTTTATTACTCTTTTGTGTGTGGGGCCAGCAAGATGGAGCACCCTACAGATGTTCTCTGTAGGGTTTCTTGAAGTGGATGTCATTCATCATGGGGGGGGGTGAGACTCATAATTGGCAAGAAGTGTGAAAACTCAACTTCTGCCCTGACGGGCTGAAGAAAGACATGGAATGTACAGTGCAGAGCTCACGTGGGTCTGCGGCACCTTCAAAGCGAATCGGGGCGTCATGCTGCCTGGCGGCCCCGGGGCCTCTGCAATTACACCCTCTGTTAAGCGCATCGTAAAGTTGCCGATGTCAGGTGTGTGGTCCTGTGTGAGTGTGGCCAATATGTTTGTGAAAGTGGAGGAATTATACCTCCGGAAACACCTCCATCTCTCAGGTGTCAAGTCCAAAGCTGCATGCATGAGAGCCATCAGTCTGCACACGTGACCTCACTCATATTGTTTTTCTTATCTTTTCGTTAAGTCTTTTCAGATTTAATGGATGTCTTAAGTACAGAATGGACCAGTTTCAACCTCCCAGCTAGCTGTGCTAGTCACATTACCCCCCATCCCTTCACTGTGGCCTGATGCTAATCACCTTTACCCCCTTTCCTCATGCTTCGCCGTGGCCCGATGCTAATTGCCATTAGTCCCCTTTCCTCATGTTTCTTTGCTAGCTGTGCTAGCCAGCTTTTGCCCTCTTTCCTCATCCTTCCCTGCTAACCATGCTAATTATCGTTAGACCTCTTGCCTCATGCTTCACTGCTAGCTATGCTAACCACCATTAGCCTCCTTTCCCCATGACACTCTGCTAGCTGTGCTAACTGCTGTCAGCCTGCTTTCCTCATGCTTCACTGCTAGCTGTGCTAATACAAGTTAGCTCCCTTTCTCCGTCCTTCACTGTGACCTGATGCTAATCCCCAGGACTCTTCGTGACGGTTAACTCTGTACAGTAAGCGCCGTGGGCACTAAATGCCAGAAGCGGCTCTGCTGGCATTTGATTCAAACCGTGATTTCTCCCAGAGATGTCTCTACATGAAAGTGGCCTGCTCTGCGCAATGGCCGGAAGGACTCATCGAGATGATGGCAGTGAATCACGGGGAAAACGACAGCAAGTGGTTTTTATTTGGCCGATATATCTCAGGAAGAAGGGGGCCTGCGTCATGTGGGAGGCTGGAAAGCTTTTAATGCGTGAAATTTACAGTTTCGTGGTGTTTGCCTGGACAGGAAAGTGCATTTACAGCCCCTGCAGCAGAGGAGCCGCTACACAGCCGGAAATCAAAGTAAATAACTGGCAGCCTGATTGGAACGAACGGTAGGCTGCCTGCCGTTTGCTTCAGTTACCAGCCAGCAATGGTCTGCCGCCTCCTGCCTTAGCCATTGTCTGGTTTGTTAGCTGTTATCAGGCCTGCTTGACTTCATGTCACATGGTGGTGGTGGTTGGTGCTCTGTTAGCTCTGTAATGGAACGTCCACACTAGAAACTATAAAGATGTCTAATGAATCATAATTTTCCGTACTGTATATATGTCTCGCCTGTGAAGTCTGTTTGTGAGAGGGTGATGATGATGAGTGAACCAGAAGGGTGAAATCCACTGGCCCAGAGGTGGCTTTCTGGCAGTGTGTAAATCGATCAATCTTATGTTTGTTTTTTCCCCTGTTTCACTGGTTAAATGTTTTCATATTTAGTCTCCAATACAAGTTTCTGCCTTATTAAAAATAAATGAAACGACTGTGTTATAAATCACGTCCTTTCAGTACGATAGTGTAGTGTTCTCTGTCGGTGAAAACACATGCAATTTCTCTTCTCTGAGGAGGGTCTTTTTACATTTTGCGGTAATAACGGTGGAAATTAATATGCTGATTTTTGTCAAAATCCATTTGCTGCTTCTGTCATTCTGATTGTTTTGGTAAGTCTGTCTTTTAAAGTTTTATGATTCATCAAAGGTGGGAGTAGGTCTTACAGCAGAAACAGCTGATGCCTCTTTATGTGGCAGTCGGCGGAATATTCTGCCATTACCTGACCATCTGGAGTCAGTCCCTGCTCCTTGCCGCATCCCTCAGCGGTTCACCAACGTGTCTGCCTCTGTTTTTAGTGCAGTCATCTGTGTTTTTCCCCCCCGAGATCCCTGGTGCCTCTCATTCACGCAGTCCCGCATCGCACCTCGTGTTGCAGCTGTTCCCCGCAAGTAGGAATCAGATTCGGCAGGTACCATGTGAGGTGTGAGCTCGGGTTGCCTGCCCCGCTAATCCCGCCCGAGTATATTCTCAGCAGGTAGGCAGTGTTCAGCGCTCAGGCTTTCTTAGGGAGACTCCTCCAGGGAGCGAGAGGAGCCCAGCGGCGCTTTGAATGCTGCGAATACGTAATTCCTGGAGCGGCACACCGAGCGGAGCGCTGGGTAAAAGCGGGGGAGGAATCCCCCAGCGTCAGTCTTCCACCAGCTCACCGGACGTAATTCCACCGAGACCAGGGTATTATTGGAACGCAATCGCGTTCTCCAGTCTGTTGTTTCGCCTTTGAAAGGGAGTAATATGTGGAGTGCAGCAACATGAAAAAAAGGGGTGGAGGTGGTGGGAGATGTGAGTGCCGCTGCACTGGAGCATTCTGGGAGTCTGAACTTACCTACATCTTAATCTCTGCTGCTTGCATCCCTAGGGCAGCTGTAGGCTCAGACTAGCCCATAATAATCATGGGCGGCAGCGTCGCCGGCGACACAGGGCCTCCTGAGGTCCTGACCCCAGCTCCCTGCCGGCAGTAGAGTAATTGAAGTTCGTGGTGTGATCGACCATGAATTGGCTCGATCGGAGGCCTGAGCAGCTGTTTTTATTAGAAGGGTTTTATGAAGCCAGGGGCCAAACGCCTCCGGGGAGGGAGGGTGTTCTGGTAACTTTTTGTCCCTGTGTCCCCACATATGGAGTGTCAAGTCCCACTGTGACGTATGTTGTCTGTTTAAGGTGCTGTGCCTTAGCTCTGAACTGTGTGCTAAGAGATGCTTTTCAGGTTCATCTCCCGCAGCGTGCAGCATTGCAGGGGCATCTGCTCCATTCGCACTGCTGTCGACAGGAATGGGAAAGGCTCAGTTGTGAATGAGAGCCGGGCTTGCGAATGAGACCTGGGGGGGGGCAGCGGGAGCGTCGCCGATCTGCTGGAGGCTGCCCTGACCTGCGGGAGCGGAGGGCGGCCAGCAGTGGGCGCCGGTCCTTCCAGGCACTGACAGCCATTTTCCGTCTCACTGGCCCTGAAGTCTGCATAATAACATGCCGAGTTCCTGTCGTCTCGGAAGCGGCTGCAGGTTCACCCAGAACCCACTTTTAAAATTCTTCTTCACGGGTGGCTTCACAGAATAATACCTCAGAATCTCCTCTGGTCTGACCGCCCCCCTCCCCCCCAGCCGCCACTTCAAATTATTCTGTGCTTTTTATGCTCCATTTTCTTTTTTTTTTAACCGATTCTTTGAATAATTAGAATAATAATTCTGTCTGTGGTAAAGCTGGTCCTCTTCTCGTGGGGTGGACCTGGTAATTGCTGATATTGTTCATTTCTGTAGCTCAGGTTACGGTGCCTCGGTTAAAATTGAGAAGCTATACCGCTTCCATTGTCTTCATGACTTCAAACTCTCGTCAGAAATGCTGTAGGGGTCCGAGAGAAGAGTCCGTGGTGAATACGGCTCCCTTATGGGAACCGACTGTGATCAGTGGTCCTTCGACACGTGCCCTGTCCGTTAGTCGTATACTGTTATGGTACAGCTGGTCCAGATCGATCTGCGCGTAAATGTCTTTGGTCTTGGGAAGAGTCTCTGCCCTGGACAGCGGGAGGCTCACATTTTAACATTGATCAGGATGTTGAAATTCCTATAACTACTTATCTAGCACTGGTGGGTGCTCTGGGTGGGATGCTGTCATATGTTAATGTATATGTTAATATCTTACTGGTAAAAATGTAGATAGCTTCCTAATTGTATTCTGGGCCGTGATCTACAAAGGTCTGTTCGTTATGCTTTTAGCTGGCTGACAAGCAAATTTATTATTTTTTTTGTGTGTATTGTTGGAAAATCATTATCTACTGGGGTAATGAATGTGGAGCTTGGTTTGTAAGTGATCACCAGTGAAATTATCCTGTTGTCATTCTGTCGACATCAGTGCCATACAGACATGCACTGTCTGGTTTAGTATGACATATACATAGTAGGGCTGCTGCGATTAGTTGATATAGTCGATGATGTTGACGCCGATAATGGGTTGACATCCATATTTTAAATCAACGCATCATTTAAGAAAATTAAATAAAATTACATTTATGATTTCTAAAATGCTTAAGCTCATTATAACAAATATTTTCCTTTATATCACCACGTAATTATGGTAGTAGCTCAAATTATCACAAAACAAAAAGGTGGTTTTACACTGTGCAAAGTTTTGAAGGCATGCCACAGTGGCAGCACGACACCCGGGCAGCTGAAGAGGTAAGGCACAGGCGCTGCTCTGGATGACGGACCACCAGAAAAGGCTAAATGCGTTTAAATATCTTTTGCCGTTGCAGCTGCTAAATACACCCATTATTAAGGCCACGAAGTTGTGGTTGCTGTACTGTCCCTTTCTTCACTGCCATGATTTAACCAAAACGGTAGCATGTGACATGCACTGCTAACCGATTTTAATATACATAAAATTATGCTGAATTTACAGATTACTAACTTTTGAGTATCACAAGCTGCATCTCATTAATATTTTAGGCAGACAGTCTGCTTATCGAATTGTGGACGGAAATAATGTCCGTATACTGCCAAAAAGCCGGGGTCCATTATCTGAAGCCCTACAGTGGCACAGTTTGTTGTCAAAATAAAATCAACTTAAATTAAGCGGTCAAGTTAATTTTCTGGAGGAAAATGAATCATTTAGATTAATCAACCAATCTGTACAATATTCGGTAGATTAATCCATAGAAAAATAGTTGTTAGTGGCAGCCCCAATACATAGTCCCTGTATATAGCTGATAGTTGTTCTGCCCATAAATGAGACTGTAAATTTGCTTCGGCTTTCAAAGTGACCAAATTTACAGTGTAGTTTTTGTCCCTTACGATGGCCTGGCTGTGCATAATATAGTGTTTATAGTTAATAACGCTAACCACGAATGCGAGTGCATGGATACCGGCGTGTTTTGTATATTGTGTAAACGGTATAACTGAATGTATTAAATATCATTCTGTTTGTTTTTCCCGTGAGTGTGGTTGGTAGCTGTCCAGAACCTGGGAGAGCATGAACGCCTGTAAAAGTGATAAACATATTTTTCCTATACCAACCATATGCGTCCCTTAGTTGAACTACAGTGCCTGCTGTTAATAATAATGTTGTTTGGCTGTTACTGATATAACGCGTGCTCCGATTGGCCGTGGAATTGGACTTGTATTGAAAGTGACACACTGGAGGGGTGGGTTCATTAGAGATGTCTGTCTGAGTGGGAGGCTTTGTGTCCAGCTGTCTCCTTTAGCATTGATAGCCGAGTGTGCGGTTTGTCGTCATTACGCAGTAATGCGGTGCAGCAGCACAGCAAGCCATTTGTGCACGAGTCCGCTCTGTGTGTAGGTGTATTAAGAAGTGTCCAGGTGAGTGTTGGCACGCTACCATACTCTGTCAGATCTTCCCCCGTCCGAACAGCAAGGCTGTTCCCTCTCTACTTCTGTTCTTCCTTCTTTTCTGCCTCTCCAAAAGCAACAGGATTTGGGACATTTGCTCCCTCATCTCTCTCTCTCTACCTCATCCCTCACCTATGAGCCATTGGACACCCCGCTCTCTGTCAGTGTCCCCCATCGCCCTCAGCATCTCGCTCATGCCCACGTCAGCCTCGGGACACTGTGTCTTGCGCTGCTCCCCCATGAGCCGCCCGGGCCGCAGCCTGTAAGATTCACGCTGTCTGCAGTCCAAGCGGCTTAAGGAAGGACCGGCGGATTCTCACACCATCAAAACGGAGGCGCAGGTCCACCTGCCCAAACACCCATGACTGCCTGCCACGACATACACAGAAATTATGCGTTTGCCTTTCTGAGTCGCAGTGTATTACCCACAGGAGCTGTACATGGGCTAGGGTCTTCTACTCGGGCCCTGTGCTGCCTGTGACAAGCTCCATGTCACCCCTAGCACTGTAGCTGTACTGCTGAATATACATTTATTTTCATTTTCTTCTACAACAAACTAGGCCAGTCTCTGTACCTTAGGGGCACCATGGCGCTCCTGGGAGTCGAAGCAGTACATTTTCATTGTGAGGCCAGTGAGGTCACTTCCTGTGAGGTCTCTTTTTGTGAGGTAGCGGGATGCAATTTCACGCAGCTTTCTCTTGCTATGCTGTTTGCTGACGGCTGTTTTCCAGGTGCCAAGCTCACCAGCAAAAAGCCTGTCCTTCCAGTGTGGCAGCATGGACTGTCTCCATCCATTTTGACAGTTGGCGAGCTTTTCTTTCTCTCATGCTCCGTTTCCTCTCCAGAGCAGGGCCACACCTCCCTTCTAAGCCCTCCTTCCATACCCCAAGACCCGCTGATGCATTTATAATATTGCACCCATGGGTGGGATCCGTGAGTCACGACTTGCTCTGAGCTCAGTACTGCCCCCTGCTGATTGAGGGTCGCCATCATACTAAACCCAGCACGGTTAGTGTTCCTGGCTCTGCTGATTGCTCCCACCGCTGTGGCCGGTAACCTGGTCCAGTGGGCTCACCCGAGCGAGCTTGCCGAAGCGACGGCCTGCATGGCAGAGATAAGGGCAAGGCGTAGTGCGGTACTGCGGGCGAGAGGATGCAGCGAGCTGCCGCGTAGCCAGACATCGGCGTCCTTGAGCTCGGGGAGAGGGCGGTGAGGACAGGCTGACATCGATCTTCAGCATGCGGACGCACGCACACGCCGTGGCTTGTCTCTCACGATTATCTATGAAAACTGGTTTAATGACACTTTGGATCCATCGGAAATGCATCACAGTAGACAGTGAAGCCCGAGTTGGGGTAATTGATGCTAAGTTTAACTGAGGGGGGGGGGGCTGTGTGATTGATAGCATGGTCAGGGGAGAAGGAGTGCTTTAGCCTGCAGAGATAAGCCGGATTTTCTTTCTTTTTTTTTGTAACTTAATTTACTTTACATCATGAATTTTATCTCCAGGCTGATGGGTTTGCTTGGAGATACGTGGGTCCTGTCTTTTTTGGTAAGATCTGACAGTGCAGGCAGTCACTCCAAAGTGACCGTGCTGTCAGAGGGGAGATTTGGTTATGACTCGCTGGTCATCTTGAAGGTTAGCGCAGTGTCCATGGAGATCAATCCGGAGGTAAACATCTTCGTTATGTTTGTCTTTCTGCAGTAGGGGAGTACATTTATTTTTTTTTTTTTAATTTTATTTTTTTTTTAAGCACCAGACCAAAAAACTGACTTTTCTGCCAGAGAAAAAAAACAGGTTTCTGAGAGATTTAGCAAATGTATGTCATTTTAATCAGAAAATGGAAGCAATCAGTGGAGAATCAAGCTGGAGGTCCACACCACACATAGAGAGAGAGGATCCCAGCTAACCAGCTGTGAGACTTGAAGAATGGAGCCTAATTATGCTTTTCTAGGGAACAAAGAAACAATTATCATCCACCCAGAAAACACTTGCAGATTGATACATTGTTGCATAATTATCTGCATACAAATCAGACGTAAAGGCTGCATGTTTAGGGTGATTCAGCTTTCTAGTCCAAGCTGGGAGGGGTGAATCATGTTTACGGAGCAGATACCGGGAGCTGTCCGATGACTAACTTACCCAGTCCAGCTGTTGTCTTTGATGGTAGCACAGCAGATAATACCTGCTTTGGAAAGCCTTAATAAAAGAGACCATGTACCTCACTGGGGCTAAAACAGCTGTATCTCCCAGTTATAACAAACCGTCCCTCGAGGCTGGAGCACGCTCACAGGGAGGGCGACCTGTCACCTCCTGTCTGCTCCTCAGAAGCTCCTCCCAAGCTCCCCGTTGGGGCTTGCATGCTCGTGCGCCCGACTTACTCCGTCACTGAAGCCTTTATCCCTCCTGTAGGGGTCTAAGGCACCACTGGTATGTTCCTGCAACTTCCGTCCCTATCGGCGGGGGTGTGGTGTAGACAGCCAGCTGGAAAGCAAACAGTGCCGGGGGGGGGGCGGGGGTGGTCCAGCTGGTGAGTCACCAGCCCCTCCCCCCCATCCAGCAAGGGAACATGGTTACCTGCTTATTACCTGCTGCGTACCTCTCAGTGAAAACCTTGCTTTTGAGTGTTTTTGGTACCACTTTACAATAAGGCTCCCTTCTTGCCACTTGTAAATGGATGTAGCTCATTAATAAAAAGAAAAATGTGCTATGTTGTTTAAAATGGTCTATTAATGATTTACAAAATGTTACAACCTAATTCATAACCAGGTTATAAACCATTCATAAACCCTTTATATGGGCCTTATTATAAAGTGGCACCTGTTGGTTTTATTTTTCCTCTTTTTCTTCTGTTTGTGCCCTTGTGATGGGAAGGTACTTGTACGCAATTCTGAGAACTGAAGCCTCTGTCTGTTCCTCCTCATTTCTCCTGCCTTTTCTCCTAGTCGGGGATCTCGGGCCTCGCTGGAATATCCGTCTCTATAATCCGCCACATCGTCTTTGATCGACGTGTTCGGAACGTTAACGAGGGAGGAGCCAGGCCCAGCCAGTCTCCCGGATCTGATAAGCGGTGGCCAGCCGGCCTGCCTGCCACGCTCATCTACCACTGTCCTGGCACTCTGGATGTTCCTGAAGGACAGCAAATCAGTCGTCAAAGTTTCATTCCTCTGAAGGGGCTACAGGTCCCTAAATTTAGGTCTTTGTGAACCATGTGCTCAGACTGGCTGAGATGCTCCCTGCTCACGTGGCCAGTTCTGGCCTGAACGTCTCTGGTTGACCCATTTTCAGAGCTGACGGGGGACGTTTGGAGATGCTTTGAGTAATGAGCTGAATGTATTTGAGCCAGTTGGCTGAGCCTGTCCTCTGGTGCAGTGGTGTCATTACCGTACCGCGGCAACCTCATCCCACAGTAATGAACATATCTTGCTAATCCCTCTGAACAATAGGTGACTTAGAAACCATTTCCATTTGTATTCTGACTTAAGAATTTATCACGTGGCATAATATTTTTTCCCCTTATAATTGATTTTTACTGAAGGACCCCCTCCTCATTTTTCTTCTTTCTCTCTTCTTGTTCTTCAGTTCACATTTGATCGTAGGGGAAACTGATGTCCTTTTACTTCTCCTTGGCTGCTCCTCATGCCCCGCCCCTTGATCTAATTGGCCCCTCCTGTTGTCCCTTCCCACTGCATCCATTAGCCCCTCCCCTTGTCCCCTTCAGCCCTTCACCGTGGCTCATCCACCTTTTTTCTGTTATTCCTCTCTGAAGTCGCTGGGGGTAAAGATGTACCTGTGGTGTCCGTCATTAGTTCTCTCCAAGTTCTGCGTTCGGCACCGACTCTGCCAGTGATGACGATGCCAAGTCAAAGCTGTGTGATGCGTTTTGTGTGGCTGTTCTCTGTTTTTCATGGGCTGATGGGAAGCACAGGCTGATGCTGATTTGTCCTAATTAAACAGTCCAGCCTTGGTGCTCCGCTCTAGGGGCACCTGGCGGTAACCTGTGGCCGGCTGTATGATTGGTGAGTGGGCATGGCCTGCACGAGGTGCGACCTGTGACGGGCTGTATGATTGGTGAGTGTGGATGGCCTGCACGAGGTGCGACCTGTGACGGGCTGTATGATTGGTGAGTGTGGATGGCCTGCACGAGGTGCGACCTGTGACGGGCTGTATGATTGGTGAGTGTGGATGGCCTGCACGAGGTGCGACCTGTGACGGGCTGTATGATTGGTGAGTGTGGATGGCCTGCACGAGGTGCGACCTGTGACGGGCTGTATGATTGGTGAGTGGGCATGGCCTGTACGAGGTGCGACCTGTGACGGGCTGTATGATTGGTGAGTGTGGATGGCCTGCACGAGGTGCGACCTGTGACGGGCTGTATGATTGGTGAGTGTGGATGGCCTGCACGAGGTGCGACCTGTGACGGGCTGTATGATTGGTGAGTGGGCATGGCCTGCACGAGGTGCGACCTGTGACGGGCTGTATGATTGGTGAGTGTGGATGGCCTGCAGGAGGTGCGACCTGTGACGGGCTGTATGATTGGTGAGTGTGGATGGCCTGCACGAGGTGCGGTGTTAGCGCAAGGGCTGCGATATTCAACTGGGTTTAGATTAGGCAGCGATCATCAATAGCAATATTTTTTATGGAGTGTGGTAAATGCAGCCCTGGAGAGCTGCGTTTTGGCTCAGTGTGACTGAGGTCGGAGGCTTTGGGACCCTTTCAGCATGACGATGATTGTCTGCAGCTTTTAATCAAAATGTTCCTGCTGTGTGCTGATAACGTCCTGCTCAACGTATGGAATCCGTACACCTCCGCAAAATGCATGGAGTTTTCTGCGATGCTGCAGCACGCTGCCTCAAAGAGTGACTTAGAGCCAGAACCCAGGGCTCTTCCAGGCTGAAGGTCACCCCTTCCAGGGCTGAATGAAAGTGGCCATCCAGCAGAAACGGCTACTGTGGCATTTTGCCTGCATGGTGCGTGTGTGTTTTGGTTGTTATTACATTGTGGGCACTAGATCTTCCTACATTACGATAACCTCTAACTCTTTAGCTTTTTTATTTATTCAGTCCCCACTAGGATAGCCTCAATTATATCCAAATGTGTGAATGCAGTCAAAACTGTCATGGTTGGGATTAGGATTATGCCAGTACGAAACAATGGAGAGTCCCTACAAAGATATGAATATGTAGACTGTGTGTGTGTGTGTGTGTGTGTGTGTGTGTCTAGCACATGGTAGCAGGGTTATCAGTGAGGGATGACACGAGGGGGGCGGGTTACAAACTCATTTTGCATTATGCACTGAACTGCGTATAATTCATCTAACGACACCCCGGACCAAGCCTTGCCAGCCTGTTTGCTGACAGAGCACTTTGTGTGAACTGTATGCTTTTTCCAGACTTCCAGTGCAGGAGTGGTGATATGGGCTAGGCTCTGCAAATCTGATCTCAGAGCAGTGTGAAGACAAGTAACAAAAGTGTGTGTTCCTTTTTCACTCATGAGTTGTTGAATAAACTGTTTAACATACCCTAATAATAGTAATAGATGCTGATGAGAAGGCTGCTGGTGCACATCGCAGACGCTCTCATGCTTTCACACTCCATTTTACCCTTGGCTTTTCTCCTGTCTGTTTCAATAACACTTTTTGTGCTCATTCCTCTTCGTTGGTGCCGGTTGTGGTTGTTGGCATAACAACTTATGATGAATGGTTGTTATTTGGAGCCCTTCAATGGGGAATAAGCCGCGATTTCCTTTCATTAGTGCTGCCGTTGCTGTTCCAGCTGTCCCTTCCATGCCAGTAACACCCCCCAGCTCTGTTTAATGTTCACGCCATTTCTGTGGGTCATATTTTCATCATCTCCTTCCTTGTTGAGTAAACTGCCTCTTTGAAGGTTCACTAAGCCGACCCGACCTGACCTGATCAGAGGTCAGTGGAGGTATCCCCAGACTTGTTGCTGTTGCCTGGTGTAGGGGATCTCAAGCACGTTTTACACCCTGTCCACCTTAACAGTCTTGGTGTGTTAATCTGTCTGGAACCGGATACAGCTGCGCAGATGTCGGCGGTTTCGATCGCATCCCGCTTCTCCGTCTTGCAGTGTCATCAAGTAGGTGAAAAACGTCATCTTGCATCGTACGCTGGCTCCGTCACGTCTCGTGAAGATGTTTTGTCACGTTGTGCCTCTCGCATACGCATCCTTGATCTACACAGCTGTAGCATTTGGTGATGGTCATTATGGGCCCGTGAACAGTTTCGAGTACCGGTGTCACTGGGGTGAATGTGATAAGCACTGGTAACCATGCTGTAATAATAATGGTACTCCTGGGAAAACAGAGGATCCTCTGTGTTCAGTGTCCGTTAGGGTGGTGCGCTTCTCCTAGCTGGTGGGATTACACGCACCGTGGGATTACACACATGCTGCAACGAAGGTGACTACATGTCAGAAAAAGACAGTTTTGTGGGTAAGAGGCCATACACTGCAGTGTCATACCCCCTTTTTTGTCACTGAGGTATCAGCTTGTATAGCTGACTCTCTCAACCACTAGGTGGCATAGCGTTTGAGAAATGGGGTTTGGGTGAGCCTATGCGAAGAACTAGTGCTATTCTCAGTCAGAGTTGTAGTACATCTGTAGTAAATACTTAGCTTTAAATCCTGTTTCTGCTGGCTTGGGGTGACATGCGATTTTCAGTACAGTGATTGCTGTCCTGTTTACCCAAGTGATGAGCTCAAGAGAAAGTGAGGAGCGTGCTCCTCAGCAGGGGCCGGCCACAAATTGGAGCTGTGAGAGCCAATCAGATCCGCCCGCTTAGACAGAGTTCTCTAATGTGTGTCTGGTATAAGATCATAGGGTGACTGCGCATCATGCTACCCATCAGTGAATTATTTGCCCCCCCCCCCCCCACCCCCCAACAGAAAGGTGCAGGGCCTGGGGTCTGAGTATTGGTGCTCCTGGCTGATAGGGTTCCTGGGAACGAGATGTACAGCTGATTTATTGTGTCCCACCACCTAGCTTGGCCAGCTGTCCTGCATACCTCACTCTGTAGCTGGCTGCACTCCCTCTATCCTGCAGCACGGCAGCATTCAGGTCCCGTAACGTAAAGGAGACTCGTGCATGAAGGTTTAATGTGTGAAATTCGATAAATCACTGGAATGGATCTTTGGACGTTTCAGCTGCTGGCCTGGATTCCTGAGGTTATTTCCTGACTCATCTGGTCCGGTCCCGAGTTGTGGATTTTATTAGCTGCCTCATTTCCTATGGAATAAGATCAGTTAGTATTAAATATACACTGAAGAGCCATAACATTATGACCATTCTCACTAGGTACTCACCACTGCTGACCATGACCCCCCCCCCCGATAAACCCCGAGTCGTCTGACCATAATGATTTGGCCCTTGTCAAAGTCGCTCAGATCTTTATCCCTGCCTATGTCTTCTGCATTCAACATGTTGACTATGAATACTGAATGTTAGCTTATCGATTTATATCCCAGACCGCGACACTCACTGTTTTTACTCGACGTTATCATCATTCGCTTCATGTGAGAGTGGTCGTAATGTTTTGGCCTACCGGTCTATATTTAGGAGCGTTTGATGCTCTTGGCAGGACATAAATCAGGAATTCAGTATGTGCTCTGTATGTGTCCTCAAAGCATGGGAGCCACCCCTGCCCCATTTTCCAGTCTTGACTTTGATGAATCTTAGCCAGTGGTCACCAACTGACAGACTCTGAACTCCCCCTTAGCCCCCCTCTTTTGGCATATGTTTGTTGCCCTCCCCTCAGCCTTGCCTTGCTTTGCTGATGGAATTTGGCCCTCACTGACAAAAACACTTTGGACGGCCTGCTGTAATCGTCTCCATGGTTGCAAAGTGCTCCCTGGCAAATGTGGAGGACCTGATGTGGGTTTGTGCTGGGCAGCAGAACCCCTGGTTGATGTACTCGCCCTCCATTTCCAGCACTACCCAGCATTCTGGGGGACCACATCTAACCTCTTTAACCCTACAAGCCTTGACCCCTAACAGGTAGAGATGGATCCAAGCAGCAGCTTCTGGGATTTATGCATGTGAGAGAACCCAGACGACTTGAATCTTAACGTCTGAATTAGAAAGGCTGATGTTTGTAGGTCTTTCCGAATCCTCCCGAACACCGACTCCGCACAAATCTTGTTTCAGGCTCCTTTTTGGAGGTTACCCTCACCTCTTAAACTGGCTTTGATCGATGGGGTCTGTAGTGGAAATGCAAACCCCTGTTTTGAATGCGATGGTAGCGCCACGCTCTCAGCAGCCCGTGAGTCGCTAAGCATGCCGCCTCTGAGACGTTTCTGCTTCAGGACTGTCGGGGAATTCAGATAAGGCTCTGCTCCTTGCGTTGTCTGAGGTGGAATTCATTAACTTTCAGATTTCAGTCATTTAATTTTATCATCTTTTTTTTTCCCCCTGAATAATGCACATTCAGTGTAATGGAGCACAGTATGGTATCGATGGACAGATGGAACAGACAGGCTGTAAATGGACCCTTACTTGGGGCTTTGGGTCTCTGAGCACAATTAGTGTGTCTTTTCTTATATGGTAGGAACCGGTGACCTCAAAAAGTGGGGACAGGCACAGCGTCCATGTGATGGCCAAAATCTTTTAATGCTGGCACGTGCCTGTGAGACGGCAGCTCTCATTGTTTTGGCTGATTGAAGATGTTTGGCAGGCTTTGGCTACCGCAGGCACTAATCCTGGCCTTTTAGGAAGAGCTCTGGTCGTTATCTGATTGTCTGACGCTACAGGTGGGTGGGATCACGTGTCCTGGCCACTGCCTGATTGGTCCAGGCTGTTGGCTGGGTGATGTGTATGATTTTGGTACTGGAGCTAGGCCGGCCTCGATTAACCTGTACCTCTTTGTGAAACTGTAGCTGTGTGTTCAGCCAATCATGAATCGACAAGCTGGTCTGGTTTTCATGGATATTTGGAATATGGAAAAACCATATTTAGACACATCAGACGAGAACGAAGCAGTAAATAATTAGTCTCTTAATGGGCGGTGTGAACATGTCATGGTGATTATCGCACCACACCGTTCCAGCTTTGAGCTTCTAATTTGTATGTCTGTTCATCTGTGGAGCATTTAAAGTGATACATTAAGAATATATACACACACACAAGGCTCAGGAACATCATATCAGCTGATTTTCTGATTGACTGGCATTTTGAGGTGAAATGCTGGATAATTAACAGCCCAAGAATGAATTCTTACTGAGAAGATGCTGCATCTGAATCTCACGCTGTTTCTTAGACATCTATGTACGTATAAACGGCAACGCTAACAGCAGTTAAAATAACCAGCTACATAATTGCTGTTTCTGTTTAATTGGCCATTTGATTTATAGCAGCTAAACAGATTACTGTGGCCAGTGGTGGCTTGATTAAGGACGCGCACTTGTAATTGAAAGATTGCAGGTTCGAATTCCCGACCAGCAAGGCACCACTGACGTACCCTGGGCAAGGTACCGCCCCCAAGCCCTGCTTCCCAGGCGCTGCATTAGCTGCCCCCTGCTATGTCACATTGTCACATATGGGTTAAATGCAGGGGACACATTTTGTTGTTGATTTGTTGTGTGCTGTTGTGTCATCAATGACAGTCACTAAATTCTAAATTCTACAGTATGTTTACAAAGAAGCGAGGCTGTAGACTTTGTGTTAGCAGCTTGGTAAGACAAACCATGGTATTTAAATATATAGCATGTAGTCTGCGTGTGGTACATGTAAACTGCTTCAGATTTATGGATTTACTGACGACACCATGAAAATTTTAAATAGATATTCCCGAAATGTCAACCATGGATTTTGCTGGAGCACGAGTACGGGAAATCCGTTCACAGAATCGTGTAATTGACAGTCCACAGAGTTAGGAAATGTATTCCAGTTTTTTTTTTGGATAACAGCTCAGAATATCTAATTTCTCATTCCTGGTCCAGATTGCCGCATTTGGCATTAATTTGGGGTTTCAGTCAGTCTCACACATGTCAGGTGAAAAGAGAGAGTGGTGCAGCGACCAGGATTATCCCGTCTTCCTGGTTAGTCTCTTTCAGCTGGGTTTCCGTGCAGACCGACGCAGCGTGTGCAGGACTTCTGTGGTCAGTCTTGATGCCTTAATGAAGGGATCCTCAGCTGGCCTTTTGCGTCCCATTGATCATGACCTGGCAGTCGGTTATCTCTGATGGGCCGTGACTGTCCGGCTAGGAGGGGGCCGGGGGTCACCCTCTGGCAGCCCTCATTGCCGTGGTGAGGCGGGGTGTCCCTGAGCTGCTCTCCAAGCCACCCGGCTGTGAAATGAAAGATTCCCAGCTTGTTTGCCATCTGTGATACTCGCAGAGCGTCTCTCTACATTTATCCTGCAGCCGGCCGTGACCTCGTGGAGGGGGGTGGTTCTTATAAGCACTGTCCTGTCCCTTGCTTGATAGGAGGTCATATTTGTGGTTATAGTTCCTTGAGGAAACGCATGATGCCTTAGGTTAAAAGTCTGTCACTAGCTGGCCTCTGTGAGCTTGCATTCCCCACTACAGATGCGATGGATCCTGGAACCAGAGCCCTTGTCGAACATGTCTCAACAATCAATGAAGCACTTCGATGTCCAGAGATGATCTGCTGGTATGGCTGTATGCTGTCCTGCTTAATGTTGGGGTCCTGCTTTTTACACAGTGACCCCATGTTGATGTACCATATGGTCCCAGTGTAGCTGAATCATTGGTTAATAAAAAAAGGTATGCCCAAGAACACACAAGGGGTAGCACACTTTGGTGATTTTGTCCCACAACTGTAGAGAAGCAGGATTTCTCCACTCTTCTCCATATTGCCACTGGAGGTCCCACTTCATTCTCTGCAAGGCAACAATCAAAAACACAAAAACAGGCATGCCATGGGACAGCCCCGGGTCCTCGGCTCCCAGGAACTGACTGATCCAGTAAGCTGCTTCTGTCTTAACTGACTGCCCTACACAAGGCCTTGCGTAAGGTTGCATCAGAATCCCGTCGTGGATTTAACCATACCATCGGGGTTATGTTTGTGTGCTCTGAATATAATGGGTGCCCATTTAAGCACTGTGACGTTGCCATCTTTGGCATTTCCGCAGTGGAGCCTCCGAATGTGCTAGAGTAATGGAGATGGAAACTGGAACCAGGAGTACAGCTCTTATAGAGGAGCATCTGGAAGAGCGACGAGCTGCTTGCAGGTCCGCAGGTCATGGGCTTGCACCCGGCCCTCGGGACAGCAGCATAAAGAGGTGGCAGAGGGTGAAATATTCGAAAGAAACAATATGAGGAGAAGGGTTTTCCATTCTGCTACTGTGCCTTTGTATTGTGCTTCTGCTGGTGTGCTAAACCCCCCACCCCACCCCCCAGGTTGTTTCTAAGCAACTGCATTTTCCCAGGGCCACTTACTCTGTTATGGTTCTGATGATGTGCAGCCCCGACCAATGCAGGGTACTCTCTCACACGCACACACCTATGTACACATAGTAACTCTCACTCACACACCCACCCCCACAAACAACACGTGTACGTACACATAGTAACTCTCTCACACAGACATACACTCTCACTCTAGAAGCTATTTAAGGCCACAAGTTGATTCACACACACTAACTTCAAGTCTCCAGGAAAGTCTACAGAAATGGGGAGGGACAGTGGCTCAGTGGGTATTGCCTTGCACTGGCAGGTTGTGGGCTCGTGCCTCACCTACACTCTCTGTTTGGACTTCGCCTGTTGCTTGGGATTTTCTCAGTTTTTTTTTTTTTTTAACCGTAATGTCTCAGTGTGTGATTCGTGAGCATCTGCTTTACTGGCAATCCATCAGGATAGGAAGATGATCAACGAGGACGGATGGGGAAACTGAGATTTCATGTAGGAATCCTGGGAAAAGCTATGAGGAAATGATTTTATTTTCTGAGCTGCCTTAATGTTGAGGCGTGAGGACCCCATTATTCATTGACAGCATGCAAAAGGGGAGATCTGTGGGTCCTCTTTCCCCGCACATCCTACCCTGTGACCGGGGGGGGGTGAGTGTGGATCAGTCTACCCCCATGCCTTATTGATGCTGCATTGGGCCTGACTATGGAGCATGCATGCCAACTGGACACAAACTACATTAAGAATGAGCTTGCTTTCAGGATGGAGGAAGCGGGCTGTTGCCGCAGGGGGGGCGGAATTCGGGGGGGATTGGGGGGTGAGCTCCCTGGACAGCTGGAGCCCGGCCTCTGCATCAGTGCAGTGGGAGGCAGGGGCTGGAAGCACAGGCCAGCCAAGGAGGAAGCATAAGCAGTGGAGATGGGCCAGGATGGTGATAGGGGGCAGGGGCTCAGTGATGGGCTGTCTGCTCCAACCACAGCGCCCCCTGCAGCTCTGTGTATGACATCACTGTCACGCAGCCATGACCGGTGGTGGGAGGGCTTCTAACAATGCGGGTCCGACTTGTCGGTTGCTTGTCCATTCTTCATTTATTACTCATTGAATCTGCAGCATGTTCCCACACAGTAAAAGGCCATGATTGTATACTACTGCAGACATGTGTTGCATAATGCGTTTGTCTTTCCTATGAGCCTTTAGCTTTGGTTGATTTCGTGCTGCATCTGCAGTCTGTCATTAAGCTGAAACTCACGTATTACAGTTTGGTCGTCCCAGCCTGCCACACATCTGGCCGCATGGCAGCGTGCGCAAGGGGCAGGCGGCTCGCACGGTGCTGCGAGCGAAAGAGTCTGTGTTTCTGCATGCGGGGGCAGTGCCTTCCCGAAGCCTGTCTGTGGCTGAGGGGTCAGAGCGGGTAAAGCTGTCGCAGTCTGCCCAGCCCCGTGTGTAATAAGTGGTGTGTTGAGGGTTTGCACAGCCCTGGGGCTCCGCCTGAATACGCGCAGCCATCATGTGAGTGTGCATCCATCTCCTGGGGGGAGTCCGGGGTAAGACAGCTGTCAGGGACAGATCGTGATGGTGACAGACGGGGCCGTGGCAGTGCGGCTCGCTCGGGCAGGTGACATCTGTACACAGCACAGCAATATTGCATTGTGTCCTTGTTTGTGCCCCTAGTGGTATAACATGGGGGAGCCATCATTTCAATGGGAGCTTAACCAGTAAGTAGAATCATTACTCTCAATGACTTCAATTAACAGACCTTCTCTAGACTTGTTAGTGGATCAAACCATGTCTGCCAGGGGGGGGGCTCTGTTTGTTGTGCCTTTATCCCGAAACGTGTCACACCCCTGTCTCTCCTCCTGCCTCGATGGTTCAGCCCCCCCGTGTCTCCCGGGAAACCCCTATCAGCCCTCTGGCCGTCGGCGGGAAGGCAGAGATGAGCCCCCCCCCCCCCCTTCACTACACCTCCCCTCTGCCTTTTGCTACCGCTGAAGTGGAATGATTGTGTGAAGGAGGGAGGGAGTTTCAGTGAGAGAGAGAGAGAGGCAGTGTGGATAGCGAGACCCTGGCTCTGGGATTCCTCAGCCCGGCTCTCGGCTCCCAGGAAGCAGCGCCACTCGTCTGGAATTTCCTCCTCCCTTGTTTTTGTTTTTTTCGATCAGCCGTTCTCCCCCGCCATCCCCGAGATGCACGCCTAGCGGAGCGGGTGGGGGGGGGGGGCAGGGCCGTGGCCGGTGGGGGACGCAGGGAGGCTGCACGAGGAGGCGGCAACGGCGCGGCACGGAGCTGAGCCGAGCCGGCGGCGTCCTGCGGGAACACTCGCGCACACACACAGAGACACGCGCACACACAGACACTCGCGCACACACACAGAGACACGCGCACCGTTGCCATGGATCGCTTCCTGGGCTTCGTCAGGCAGATCCGGAGGTCCAGGCGCCGTAAGGGGAAGAAGTACCGGCCGGAGGAGGACTACCACGAGGGCTACGAGGACGTCTACTACTACGCCTCCGAGCACCCGCACCGTGAGTAGTGCTGGGGGACCTGACCCCCCTAGTGTGTTTTATTGTTTGGCTGCACACCTGGTGCAACTCTGAGACTGCGTGGTGTATCCTAGGGCACCCTGGGTCAGGTCCCGCGCTCTGAGGGGGTGTCCTGTGAGTGTGGCGCCTCTGCACCTAAATGGTGTCCGTGTGCCGGATTCACCGTGTCACGCTGCCCCATCGACAGCGAGTGGGGGGTGCGTCCCTGCCTCCGGGTTCTCCCTCTCTGCGCTTTAGAGGACAGTGTGCCAGTGCGTCAAACACATGCCTCGCCATCCCATCAGTGCCGCGGCTGTCGGAAAACTTTTACACCTTGATGACTGGGTTCAGGGACATGCTGCCGGTCTCTCTCTGCCACTCTTTCCGTAAAGCACACTGGGTTTCCCTACCTGCTCACTCCAGTACCCCAGAGTACAGGGTGTCAGACGTGGCTGGTGTCCTCCCAGGGCTGCCGATGGTGTGGATTGTGGGTTGATCGGTCAGTCTGTACCCCAAATCCTGCTGGAGTACTAATGGGGAGGTGCTGAGAATTCAGCCTGGTTTCCTTCATCACTCAACAGGTGCGAAGCAGCCCTGAGCACCTGCCCCCCCAGGTGTGCAGGGTACGTTTCGGCTTGGTATGACGGGGCGAAGGTGCTGAATTATTAAGAGCTGCCTGTGAATCAGCAGCAGCTCCTGACTGGCTCCATGTCGGGAGCTGAGGTATTGTTACCAAAGGCGTTTAGCTCTCCGCTTCCGAGCCTGACCCCCACGCGATGCCCCCCTCCGCTTCCGAGCCTGACCCCCACGCGATGCCCCCCTCCGCTTCTGAGCCTGACCCCCACATGATGCCCCCCTCCGCTTCTGAGCCTGACCCCCACATGATGCCCCCCTCCGCTTCCGAGCCTGACCCCCACATGATGCCCCCCTCCGCTTCCGAGCCTGACCCCCACATGATGCCCCCCTCCGCTTCCGAGCCTGACCCCCACATGATGCCCCCCTCCGCTTCCGAGCCTGACCCCCACATGATGCCCCCCTCCACTTCCGAGCCTGACCCCCGCACTCCACTTCCGAGCCTGACCCCCGCACTCCACTTCCGAGCCTGACCCCCGCACTCCACTTCCGAGCCCTACCCCCACCTGATGCGGCTCTCCTCTGCACATGGCTCCTCCGCACTGCCTCATTCTGCCCGGAGTTTAGCCGGGGTCTTGTCCCAGAGCACGGGGTGGAGTGGCCAGCTGGCATGGGTTGAGTTGCGGGTCTAGGGGCAGGAACGCTGCTTGCCAGGTATTTTCCGGGTTCTGGATATTCGTGGCTGCCAAAATCTATGGACATTTTCAAGCTGATTTGACATTTTTCGTAAATGTGGATTTGAGCTTTTTGGGATATCTCCATCCAACATGAAAGAATCTTAACTGTTAACTAATAGATGAAAGCCCCCTGACCCCCCAGGGCACATGGCATGTCCTGTTGCGGAAGGGAGGGAGAGCGGCACCCCGTGCCCGCAGATTATTACAGCTGGATGGTGTGTGGATTCCGGTTCTGTCTGTGCTTCCAGGCTCTATATGCATTGGATGTAGCCTCCACCTCTCCGAATACCTCTCCTCTTCACCTGTGGTTGAGATAATGGACATTCCTTGAGGATTTGGGGAGGGGGGAGTTAAGAATGTCAGGAAAAACAGACCTTTTAGTTAGTGATCGGAGGCAAGTCGAGGCACAGAGCGGCCTTTAAGCCTCCGTCTGGATGGTCCCCCTCCACATTGCGACACCCTTCTAGCAGGCACACCCCCTCCCCACAGGACCGCTCCCCCAGTCGGTACCAGGCAGCCGGAGAGACTCCCGTCTCATGTGCGGGTGTCTCAGCCGCCGCCCCCCAGGTTTTCTGGCTCCCTGGAGCTGGAATCGCCTCTCGCCCCCTGCGGTGCCAGCAAAACAGGAACGTGTCTGGAAATCTCACCTCTAATATCGGAATGACAGGTTTTTTTCTCACTGGACTGGGGTGAGATCTCACTCTGTTAGCCTGAACAGTGCTGCTTAAATTTTAAAGCCCCCAGCTTTAAACATATAAGTAATGCTCATGCTGTCCTGTACGGGTCAGGCAACCAGAGTAAGTAACTGATTGTGAGGGTGCTTGCATTGTTTCCCGCCCATTGTGTTTACTCATAGTTGTACTTACTAGTTGTTCTGCAGAAGCCACCTTGGTGACCTGGAGCAGGGGGGCTACCCGTAGTTTAACAGGACTGGGCAGAGAGGTTCAGAGCTAACACGATTTCTGCAAATTCAAGAATCTGTAAAAGATAAAACCCTCATATTTGATATATTTATGCTAATTGTCCCGTGTGGGCCGAGCCGTTGTGGCTGTGCGTAAGTGGAGCGATTGGCCTGGTAAACTGGGAAAAGCCCAGCGGGATGTGAAACTGAGGGGCCTCCACCTCCTGTGCGGATAATTAAACTGCAAAATCGCAGCTTTTATAAGTTTCATTGCGACACCCGACAAGCCTCTCTGGAGATAATTGCAGTACGACCCCCTCCCCGGACGAGAGTCCTGACAGCCGGTGTTTCAGCCCCCCCCCCCCCCCCCCCCCCATCTCCATGCCGACCTTGTCTCGAAGATGTGAACATACACAATACGACATTTAGCAAGGGAATGTGGAGGGGAGTGTGGTCTGCAGCATGCTACAGGCCTGGCACCTTCATGCATCCCTGAGTGGCGTTCAGTACAGTACTTGTGTGTCTGACCTCAAGCTATAAAATCAAACCATCACTGAACTATAGTGTCTTCCTGCCAGGCTGTTCGGTCAGAAAGAACGTTCAGCATCCTCCTGTGTGCCATCTAGTCATACATCTGAGCTGTAAAATACACTTTAAAGGTTCCACTGCGATTTATCCAACACTTCCTTGCAATATTTCGCTAATAAGATATATAATTGGAGAATAGCTTTGTGGAGAGTAGAATGGAAGACCTAAACTCAAAGGTATCATCTGCTCGTCATTGCAAACCTAGTGTAGAAAATGACCTCTGCATATGAAACATGTTCATGTATTTTCCTAAACTTCCAAAGTAGATCTAACCGCCCCCCCATTCATCTGGGCCGCCGATTAGGCGTGATGTTTGCTCCCATGGGGCCCCCTCAGTCTCGTGCCTGACCTCTGGAGTCCAAGCAGGATTGGTCACATGACAGTGACGCAGCCCCCACTCCCTCGCACACCACAGCACCATCCTTTCCAAGGGCCATGCATTAATTGTCTTTCCTGACGCGGCGGGGTGCGTAACCCCGTGGCGATGTGTTTCTCTCCGCTGCCCAGTCCTCTGCAGGATCCCGGGTTCCTCAAGGTGACATCATGCCCGGCGTCGACTCTGCCCACCTTCACTCTTAAAATGCATCATTTTAATCGCATAAATTGCTCCTCTCTTCTGCTTCGCAGTTGCTCCTTAAGGGGTCGGGTCACGTCTTCATTGCTGCCATTCGCACGGTTGTGGTAAAATTGACTCCACCTCCCTGGGGGGCTCATTTGGAAGTCAGGCTGTTCCCCCCCCACCCCCACGTGTCCTGATCGCTCCGGATATATACAGCTGGCTGCTGCGGAGTAGCTTTGATGGGATTACTCCTGTGATCCCAGGAATCCTCCCTTCCCTTTTCATTTCCTGTATCCAGGTGGGAAGCGGGGCCCTGCACTCAGACTTCTAATTAACGTGCCTCTGCTTCAAGTTGCAGATCTGTGCTCTCAGAAAGACTGACGTGTGTCAGCTGGCAGATTTACAGCCGCATTCTCTGTTTTGTGTAAACAGCTTCACGTGATAGGCTGATACTCAACACAAGCACACCCCCCCCCCATGCCACTCTTCTTCTTCACTAACATTGGCTTTAATTTTTGTGTCTGAAATTTGAAAAACTCACTCCAGGTAGCCATGCTGCCTCAGTTCAACAGCGAAACCATTAGCGTTAAGTTACCGCGGTAACCATCTCAGGAGCGGCACCGCAGCTTGTGACAGTGTTTCCTGAAGATATGTGCGCGAGCTCTGGAAGCCGTAGCGGTGGCTCTCAGGAGAGATGAAGAGCTTTGAATTGTAGATTAAGGACTGGGTTGACTCACCCCCCCCCCCCCCCAAAAAAAAAAAAATATATCCGAATGACAGCTGGAAGGGGTGGAGTTCCCAAAGTGTCTCAGTGACAGAAAACGCGGTAAGTGGGCGTGTGTTCCGTGTCAGACTGGCCTGCAGACTCCGCTGTGAACGCTTCTTCGTTGCATTATTTATCCTGCGTCACTTAGAGTCCACATTTTACATAGAGCCCCTTTTTTCCCCACTGCTGGATATTCACTTGGTAGAAGGGTAGTGGGGGGGGATTCAAGTCCTCTGATGTCTCTTCTCTGTCACGCCGGGTCACGGGGGGGGGGTGGGGGGGTGTCTCCTGGCTGACCTTTAGGCAGCATCCTCCCTCTGTCCTCCATGTTACTCCCATGATGCATCTCAGGATCCCGATGCTGTCTCCCTTGGACGCGTGACGCAAAAACGCAACCATCTCGTGGGAGTTGGCGATAATGCAAATGCAGGATTTTTGCCGACGGCATGATTAGCCTGCGATAATTGGGCTCCTAGCAAAGGCCTGCTTGTGCAGAGTCCTCTGGAAGTTCGACGCCAGGGTCATAACTCTTCAGTGCTAAACACACTAATGGCCACAAGGTGTCAGCTGATCTTGCGGTGGTGAAAATTATTTGCTTTCTAGGGCATTTAATTCTGTGGGATGTGTGCAGACAGGTAGGGGGTCTCCCGCTCCGTTGTGTTTCCTGTTCTCCAACCCCCCTTAAAGACACCGTGCCGTCCTGTGCCTTCGATATTTGCTGTTCAGACACGGTGACAGCGTTTCGGTGGTGAGTGCTTGTCCGCCTCAGCCAGTGGCAATCATCGCATTACAGTCGCGGGGGATTCTCTGTGGTTTCTGTGCCGGAATGTGACAGCAGAGATCATGTGGAGTGTGTCAATCGTTTTGATTGAGTGCTTTATCAAATCTGACAGCGTCCTCAGTCCGGAGGTCCTGTAAGCAGCCTATCTGGCCACAGGGAGCCCTTAAACACATCAGATTATTATAGACACAAGTGCAGTCTCACTGGCTCCCCTTTGTTGCCGCTGCTAAGAGTTCTGACCCGCTGTTCTGCTCAGATGGGCTTCTTTTGCTCACATTTTTACTCCTACAAAGCCTGTTTTGTGGAAGCTATTGACTTCATCCAGGCCGCTAAAATAAAAGGCATTAGTGATGAAGTCGACGTATTAAACGTTACATAAGTTTCATCCTCTTTGTGCTTTCCTGTTTTACTTCCATTGTCGTTCCGGTACTTCCTGGAAGCCATTTTTCATGACTGCCTGTTTGTTCGCCAGAGCCTTGGAAACACACAGAACTAGAAGTAGAAAAGGCGAAGCGAATGCGTTTCCCCAGGGCATCGAGCATGCCCATTACCCTAGCGTGGCCAGGCACCTCAGCCGCGGTTAAACGGCCATCCATCACCCAGCCATGCTGGTAAATGGCTAACGAGCGGATCACAATAGGCGACAGGGTGACCCTCCAGATGCGAAGCACAGATGCTGCAGTGCGTCATGCCATCTCGCCCTTATTTTCATGTGCGATGTTCTGTCCTCCTGTGTAATCAGTGAAGCTCTCGTCTCTCTCAGTGTGGGAGTTCTCCTGCCCATCCAGAGTCTACCAAGGGCTCTGTTACACAGCAGCTTAGACTGCTGGTTGTGCTACTAAATTCTTCACCTCTTCTGATCTTCAAAAGTTTGTGGTCTTCGAACCTGAAGAGGAATAGCCTCTTCAAAAAGCACTTTGCTTTCCTGCAGTGGTTTTTCGTGGAGGAAAGCCCCGTGGTTGTCCAAAATAGATAGGGCATATTACGTTCCTCATCCTCATTCGCATTAGGGTCAGGCAAGTTTGTGTGTTTCAAGCGGGGGGAGTAGGAACAAAATTGTTATCACGAGTCTCCTTCCTGTGTGCGGATCAGACTATCTGCTGAGAATGAGTGCTCGATCTTTCAAGGACCTGACTGGACTGGGAATCTAAAAAACTGAATCCACCTGACAAGTGGGGCCTTTATGATGGAAGGTGTGCATGGCTTTGTGTGTGAAGTACCTTCCATTCTGTAGGGTAGCTATGGAGTCATGGTGTGATCCAGCCTCTGTCCTCATACTGATCCAGTTACTGCTGTAAACCTGTCCATCAGACCGTGGTGGGCACAGTTCTCAAAGTGAATCTGTTCCGTTGTTGAAGGTAACTATTTGAAAGGTATGACATTACTATTTCATTTTTGTTTGCATGTATTTTAGAACGATGCTGAACCTTTTGGGTCTCAGCAGACCTTGGCTGTACCCATAATGCACTGGGTTCGTAAGTCAGGATAAAATAAATACTGATTTTGGCTTCTCATCTATTCATTTCTGGCCCACATGAAGCTGATTGGAATGGAGTCCACTTAGCATAGACCTATCAACACTGAATCACCGCTCTGATTTCATAATGCAACTCCCCACGTGCTCTGTAGCCCTGAAAATGCTTAACTTGATTAAAAACTTACTCTAGGGCTGCGCAGCATTGATACACAGGACGAAATCTGGGCATCCATATTATGCATTATAAATGGTATTAAAAATACTACAGTACCTATGCTTTCCTGGCAGAGGACTGAATGCAAGCACCATTGTTTTCCTTACATGCAAAGTCATTTGGGAGGCAGATGAGAGTGCACTGGTAATCTGTCTGCGTAAATCAGTGCTGTGAGAGCACACTAATTGCCTTGAATGACACTGGCGTGGTGTCTTAATAAAGTATTATATTAATGGGATTTTGAAGCCGCCCCTCGCCTTGGACGAGTAGTGTGGATTAATAATGCCGGCGATGCTGGCGATCCGTCACCAAGTAATTAAGGTGATTGACTTACCCTGGCCAGGTGGGCTTTTTAACGAACTGCTTCACTTTCCTCAGCTTAGATAATTGATTTGCTTTTAAGTCCTTTTACCTTTCAGGCTGCATGCAAAGCTTCGTAATTGATGCAACACTTATGAAATGCGTTTTGCTAAAACGCTTCGGGGGCAGGGTGAATTTCTGTAGAAGATGCCAGCGTTGTTGCGGGGTTCGGTCCTTCAGCTCAGTGCGTCAGTAGTCGTGCATCCTCCGTAGGAGTTAGCGTGGTGAGGTTTGGTGTTCACTGGAGGTCACCCCTGCCCCAGGGAATCATGGGAGAGGACAGCTGGCTCATTGGAGCTGTATCCTGTCACTAGGCATCCCATTTAATCCCCTTAGTGTTCACTCACGCACTCATGAAAGGGCTGAAATAGGTGTACTAGAGGAGAAACAATCCATCCATTCTGTGTTACCTAAAGATGATGGGTTCTGATCCAGGGTCCGCAGAACTGTGGTTCTACTTCCATTTACGGCCCGGCGAATTTCGAACGTGGTCCCTTTGAGCACACGTGTGTGCTGACCGTACCGCGTGTCGGGCTGCACTAAGCAGACGGGGCTGAAGCTCCCACGAGAAGCTGCTGGGAGAAAGCCTGCGTGTCTCGATGTAGAAGCCATGATGGACAGAGGGTTTTCAGGGGCACAGAAATCCCCCAACACCCCGCATCTCTTCCTGCCATGGCGGCGGTCCTTCACACCACATCCAAGCCAGGGCGTGGCCTCGTGGGGTTGGTGCGCTCAGTGCCCGCAGCTCCGCTGTGTGTACATGGGGTCCCTGCCGGGGGGGCTGCCCGCGAGGATGGCGGAAGCTGCAGGCCGGGAGATTAATTGGGGCCCGTTACTGGAGCAGCTCCCGGAAATCCATCACTCCCGGGAGCCAGCTCCGCAGGGGGGGGGTAGACTGGTACACATGGCCCGCAAGGAGCCAAGGACAGCATGTCTCCCCCCCCCCCTCTCTGCATTGCTGCAAAGCTGCTGGCACCTCTGCAAAGCCTCGGCAGTCGCGCCGTGTGTGTGTGATACCCGGGAAGATGCCAGGGCTGTGGGAGCTCAGCAGGATGGCGGCTCCTGCTCGCTCTCCGCACCGCACACTGTGCCCCTCTCTTCCTCCACACCATCTTTAAATCCTCTAACACTCTCATCGTCATGCTTGGACCCTGGGAACGTGACGGTTCTCCTTCAGTGCTGAATACCCCGTGCCAATTGGATTTCAGCACCCACCCCCTTCTGATTGGCTCAGAAAGGAAAGGGGGCCGGCCATTGTTCTTCCTGGTAGTGCCATCCTTGGGTTCTGATTGGTCGGTTGTTGTGTGTGTGTGTGTGTGTGTGTGTGTGTGTGTGTGTGTGTGTGTGTTTGTCAGCAGTCCTGTGGGGGCAGGGATTAGAATATCTCTGCCAAGCAAATTATCACCAGCAGTTTGGTTACAAATTGAATCGCCTCGTAAATAATCATCGTTAGGCTGCGATATGGCTGTGGAGTCTGCGTCGGTACCCGCACCAGATGGCTGCCTGCCTTTCATATGCCAACCTGGCTGAGTTTATCCGCATGTCTTTCCTGCACCTGCGTGTCCCCTCTGCATTTTTGAGCCATCCTCATAGTCATTTCCAGTGCACTTGCTTTTAGGCTAAGGACATCATTGTCTTGCATCCATCCATCCATCCATCCATCCATCCATACTTCACTAATTGATTTCATGGACAGTTTATACAGATGGGTGCATCAGAGATATAAATTAGCCAATTAACGAATGTGTGCTCTAAACTCAATTAAGATTCACTGGTCTTTAGCATGATTTCAGGGGTTTTAAATAAACCCTGCGGGATCGTCGGAAGCACCATTACTCTCCATGCACACGTGGGCTGCGCTGATCTCGAACCCGCGCCCTGCGAGTGCGTTTTGGCAGAGGGGTGACCCCACCTCGCAGCAGCACCGGCCGCACATGATTTACGTAAGCAGGCTGATTTTCCGCCTCTGAGAGGCACTCTGGGCCTGTTGCGTAACAGTAGTGAGCCACGGGAATGGGATTCCTGCCCATCAGTGCCGTTTGGCTCTGCAGAAACGGGCAGGTGCTCTTTAAAACCAGACGCATTGCAGTGCTCCTTTGTGGCAGGGAGAGGAGCAGCCAGGTTTGTGCAGTGAACGGTTACTGGTTGTATCCTGCTCCCATTTCACTGTGAGGTTGCTTCTCTCAGATCCCCCTCCCCCCCCCCCCCCAATTTGTGTTACGTTTCACTACCATCTCTGAGGAAGGCCTCCTGTCTTGATATGTGCAGTGTGACTGTTCATATGTAGTAGGGGGAAGTGTGGGTAGAATCCTTATAGGACTGCATTGCTGCTGATATAAGCACGTTGTGATTGGCTGTCTTTAACCCCTTGACGATTGGCTAGGGACTAATGAAATGCTCAGCGTGGGAAGCATGGCCTGCAGGTACTTCTTGAAGTCTCCCCGCTTCAAACGCATGTGTCGCTGGGGCCAGATCTGCTCTTCTACTTTTCAGAGTTGTCCTTCAGTGCTCGATTTGCTGTGGGACGGGTCATGGTTATTGAGCTTAAGACCTGAAGCAGGAACTCCCAACCCGTCATAGTCCATGCCCCTTCTCCATAACCATCCCATTGAGGCTGGTTTCCGCTGTCCTGAACCTCAGTGGGCCGATATCTGATTGTTAGTCGGAAAGAGGGATGTGATGAGTCATCATGGATGCCTGAGGCTGGAACAGGGGGTGGAGCCCAGAAGAGGAGGCGGAGCCCAGTGACAGCAGGGGGAGCCCTGGACCAGCAGGCCTCCGGGACTCCCGAGCAGCACCGTAAAGCTGCAAACACCTCCAGGCCGATTAGAGAAGAGCTCCCATATACTGGGCACGGGATAAACCCTCATCTGGCACGTCAGACAGAGGATGCTGTAGGAGCGGAGCGTACCGTGATGAGATCAAGCCCTCCTGCGTTCCTGCTGATTTCCAGTCACTAAATCAAATGTGTTTCAGTATTTAAGGAATAACATTGCATTTATCATCTGTTTCTCTCTCGTCATGCCTCAGAAAATTCTTCACTTAACCCTCAGTTCAGAAGGGTGTGTGTAGCCAGTGCACAGTACATACAGCGGGGATATCGCACACACACACTCACACACGGGCTTGGCCCTGCCCGGTGCAGCATTCCCACACCGCTGTTTCCTCCGCCCCACTGGCAGCTCTGCGGGAGCCCTGATGTGCTAAGAGGATAGGATTGCTGTACGCCCACTGGCACGGCAGCTCGCTCCGTCCTCAGCTCCCAGAGCGATGACTCATTATCATAGAAGTTTGAACTGTGATGCTGAGTGCCGCGCGGAGGAGAGTCCGCTCTGGCGCCAGTGTGAGAGCACCCATCTACCCAGCTCCCCCAGTCAGCATACCCGCCATGCTGTCTCCAAATCCACATACATACAGTCAGGGAAGTACCTAGAAATTCTTGGAAAATTGGGCCACAGCTCAATTCCCAGTCAGATGAGGTGTAGATGGACCTCTCACATCTACCAGTAATCCTGCCGTCAACGGCGATTGCTCTTCTCTCCACCCTGTAGTGCGGCCCACAGTGGGATGGCATGTCTAAGCACCGGGGCTGGCCTCCCAAACGCAGCCAGTAATACTTCCGTGTTGTCAGGTCCCATTTTGGGGATCCCAAGCTCTTGGCCGGTGACGCACAGACGCCGACTGCCATTAGCTGGCTGGGTAGGATCCGTGTGACACCGGGCGCTTGGGCCGCTTCTCTTTGGGAATTTCCTTCTCACTGGCAGACCTGAGTAAGTCCTCTGAATAAAGAAACACAGAAATGCTGTGTAGGCAGGGAAGCAAAAAAAGAAAAACACCAGGATGCACACAGAAGTGTATTGAGTCTGATGTCAGGTTGGGCTGGTCAGGGGATTCTGTCGAAGCAAAAACAGAGTACAGTAATATATGGGCACTGAAAGAGGAGCCAGCAGAACAAATCAGTGCCAGTGATGGCAGTCACATGACTGTCTCTCCCCCCCCCTTACTCCCAGTGCATTGTGGGAGTGCCCATCTTTTCTCTCTTGTCACTGAGAGGATGCTAACGCAGGTGTTGAAATGCTGATTCTGCAGAGCCGCCCTGTCAGTGCCTCTTCGTCAGCCTGAGTTACCAAAGGACACTGTCCCATCTGGCGGGTTTGGACTCGTCCAGAGCCGCCCTCGTCTGCACAGAGCCTGTCATTAGCCCGGCCCATTACCGGCAAGGTTCATTTGTGTGTCGCGTTAATCACTTATGTTGCTGCCTGGGCGCTGATGCTCACTGTTTCTCATGCTTCATGAAAAGAATGCTGAAGTGTCAGAGTGGATGGGGGGGTGAATTTAATGTGGGGGAAGGGGGTGGTGTGCAGAAGGCTGGAAAATCCCATTTAACGGTGATACCTGCTAACCCCTGGGAAGTGTTTAGGCGTGTTGTGTGCTGGAGCTCACACAGAAAGAGCAGAAACGCCCCCCACCCCCCCGGAATATTCCCCTTATCTATTATTAACAGATAACACCGGCTTGCAGCCTCACTACGGTGTCGGCTTACTCCGTCAGTTTTGTGTAGAATTTGAAAGCACCCTACCCTGTGTATGAGGTCAGCCCCCCCCCACACCCCCCCTCTTTTTGGTGGGGTTCCCCAGAGCTCTGGGGATGGATCCTTCCCCTTTTTTTTTTCTCCGGCATGTCAAGTTTTGTGTAATTGAACAACGGGTGTGTTGGGACACACAGGTAAGATTTACTGGAGCTTTAGTTGCGCGGCTCACTCTCCGTGTGTTGGGATTCTCCTGGAGGGCTCTGTATGGTAATAGAATGTTTGCTCGTCATTCCTCTTGCATAAGTAAGTTGTCATAAGTGCTGCTGGTAGGCGAGTGAAGCATCCAGGAGCTCGCAGCTCTGTTCCTGACATGGCGGCAGCTTCTGTCTGACGCTGTTTACGGTTCCAGGGATGCAGGAAAGAGCTCAGATGCATAGAGGACAGGGGTTTTCAGTAGGAGCTGAGCTGAACGGAGCATAGACGACTCCGGCCACTTCCCATAATGCTTTGCTGGGGCGGAGAGTAGAGATCAGTACCGGTGTTTTGTAAAGGGGGTAGTTCAGCTTATATTATGTTTTTCATGTTTTAGGTGGGTTTTATTATGGGCAAAGATAACACTAAGAAAACATTAATAGTGAATTCTATGAACAATGCCGAATGTTTTATATACTAATTAGTTTCCCTGTTAATGGCACAGCAATGAGCGCATTCCTGTAGTGTAACATGGCGGTGGTATAATCTGGTATAAAAAGCATGTTTATACCCCGCCTCTTAGTAAAGGTGCTTCTGCCGTGGAGCCTCATCGCCCACCGAAGCAGCCCAGAAAGGGCATGTCAGCAGGGCCATCGATTCATACAGCAACCGCACCCTGGGTTTGGCGCTGAACTCATGCTGGCAGGGGCATGACCATCCCTCGAACCCAGTGCCAGCTCCGTCAGAGAGGCTCCACTTAGCTGGCACCAACTTTGTCATCAAGGTCATTTCAGGGGGTGGCAATGCCCGTGATGACTTGGATAGCGACAGCGATGGTGCGAGTAGCCTTGCATTCCTTGCCTTTGTGTCTCTGGCCCCCTGCTGGACAGGTACGGGCATGTCCCACAAGTAACTGCCCTTCCAGCCCAGTCTGAGTCCGGCTCCCCTTCAGCGTAATGTAGAGTGGTCCTGTCAGAGATTCCAGGATGTAGGTCACTGTGAAAAGCACTCGGCAGCCGCAGGGCAAAGCCCCAAATTCCCCCCCCCCCCCCCTTTGTCAGACATTCGTTTCAGACCTACTGAACACAGAAATGTTGCTCTGTTGGCGTGAGTTGTCCATGCAGGTGCCTGAGGGGACTGCAGATGAGGATTTGGGGGGCGGGTGGAGTTGCAAGGCTTTCCAAATACCACTTGGAAGCTGAAGAAAAGAACCCTTAATGAAATGTGTGTAGCTTTGAACAGGTGTTACAAAGGCAGCAGCTGGCATTCGCTAAATCAGGGCTTTGGCTGAGGAGCTGAGCGGGCAGTTTTGTGAGCTCTTTGTTAACAGCCCGCAGGAGAGACCAAGCCCCCCCCCCCCCCCCCCCCCCCAGCGCTCCCCTTGAATGCGCTCAGGTTTGTTTCGGTCCATGTGAATGATGTTCCGCTCCACTCAGTGCCCAGAGGCGGCGGAAGCTTCCAGAAGCAGCCAGTGCGGATGTAAAAGGGGAGGTTGTGCGAGACTCGGCAGCTGTGGGAGGCTGTTATCTTGCTAGAGAGGCTGTTTAAATACTATCAGCGTCGTGTGTCCAAGCGACTTTTTTTTCCTGCTTCTTTTTAACCTCTCTTCCTCCTACGTGTCTGTGTCTTCCCCCCCCACCTCCACAGGCCGTCGGTCAGTCTCTCTTCATAAGCATTTCCCTCCAGGTAAAAAAACAATCTATTTATTACATTCATCCAGGGCATTTAAGCGACATGTAGTTTTGAGAGAGTCCCTGAGGCAATTGGAGGTTAAGGGCTTTACTCATTGTCCCAAAAGTAAGATCACTCTTGCAATGCAGGGACCGAAACCTGCGACCTTCCCCTCATAGGTAGGGCTTCCTAACCTGCTGAGCCACACACCTCCCCCAGTGGAAGTTGCTTGCCCATCTAGGAAACATGGTGTAGTGCGATATAAGCACCTTCCCCATGGCACAAGCCAGTTTCGACTCCCCTCGTGAGGCGTTATGGGGCTGGGATCTGGACTCCACATGGCTGGGCCCTTCGCCAGCCAGCCCACGGTGCCGGTTCACAGCTATACCGTCCACTCAGCAGACTCGTCAGGCCTCTCTTTCCTTTCAGAAGGGTGTACAAGCCCAAATTACAGCCCTACCGTACGATCATTGGCAGCACTTTCATATGGCTCGAAGGTGCTTGTGGGTAAGTGGCCCTGGGCGCCATCTCAATGGGCGGTAGGGATGCAGACAGGTAGCAGACTCAGAGCGTCAGGTGGTGGGTCAGAGGTATAGCCCAGCCAATCACACACGTGCTCGGGGAGTGGTGGACTACTACAGGGAAAAAAAAAAAAACCTATACAGGTTCTTTATCCCCCCCTGTAGAAAGCTTGTAAATAATAATTTACGAAAATGGGTGCCGCTGTGGTCTGACATGGTTGTTAAGTCTTTATAGCTCTCTGCCCCAGGTCGTCTGCAGCTCAGGCTGGATTTACCCCTCCCCCGAGGGTGCAGCCAGCGCCACACCGTGATTTACAGTGTCAATAATGGCCGCCGTGACGGGAATGTCGATGCCGTCGTGATGTCTTGGTTCAGCCCCAGGGGGGCAGCCAATCAGACATTTGCGATTGGTCGAAAGGGGGCGGCGGGCGAAACAGAGTGATCTGTTATTTCCCTACATACACACGTTAGGCGAGGGCCTTGCAGGCGGACCCCATGGGGGAGGCCTGACAGCCCGGTCACTGGCTGATAGCGCGGCGATTTACTGAGAGCAGGAATACGACAGAAGAGAAACGCAAAATTTTCGTAAATATTTTCAGATGGAGTGTGAGATACGTCAAAACTTTATTTAAAGGCAGCAATGAAATGACCACAATGGGGCATCTTTAAATCTTAAGATCCTTTGATTTGGGACACTTAAAATCACGCTGTAGGGCAGACAGCTTAATTCTTCCTTTTTTCCCCCCACTTTCTTTTTATTTAAAACGCCACACTCTGTCCTGGGCACACCACTGCGACGTTTCCTGTGTTACTAACCGAGGTCCTTGGCTGATTCCCATTCCGGTCATGGTTTAAACCTGAGAGAGAAGCTTCTGTGCCCGAAGCAGGTACTGTCTGTCAGAATGCCCGTCTTGGCCCAACCCATGGATAAATCATCATGGTGTTCATCACTGCCATCACTGCCATGCCACGTTGTCGGCATTATCCCCGGTCTCACCTCGATCCTGTGATCTGATGCTACTGGTGACACTTCTGGCATGTTGTGGGTTCTGGTTCGGCTCTCCTGGCTTCTTGCGCAGTGGTGCACTGGAGGTGCCCCCTGAGATCTCATTAGGGCACAGCTATCTAGCTGGGGCTGCCCAAGGCCTCCGTTTATCCGTTGGGTTGCCAGATCTGCTGTCTGTTGGATCAGCATTGTGCTCTACCACCAGAGGGCACTGTCATTCTGCCTCACCTTTGATTACTACTCCGTTTGCTTTTCACATTTACATTTGTTCCTTTGGTGGAAACATTTATCTAATGCGACTTACAGGTGAAGCTGATAGCACATTTCCATCGAGATACCACACTGGAGAAATAGAGCTGGTTAGTTGACTAAAAGGGGTACAATGGGATGCAGGGCGGATGGAGGGGCCTCTTGATGGAATGGGTGCTGTCACCTTAATGACCCTGAAGGCCAGCACCAAGGACTCGAACTTGATGTGACCGTCTCTAGAGAGCCAGTGAAGAGTGTCAAGGAGGGGTGTAACATGAAAGAATTTAGGCTGAGTGAATACCATACATGCTGTAGCATTTTGAATCATCTGCATGGATTTGACAGCACAAGCTGGTAGCTTTGTCTGTATCGAGTTGCAGTAGTCTAGTCAGAGGCTGACAGATGCCTGGACTAGAAGCTGAGCTGCAAACTTACACTAATTAAATCTAGAATAATGGGAGATGGCTGCTTATGTGGTCAGTATCATTAGTCCTAGGTTTCTGAAGGATCTTGATGGAGACGATGTCAATGATCCAACCTGCACAGCAATATAATTGTGTATTTTAGGGCCAGTGGGGAAGACGCTTAGGCCTGGAGAGATTAAGTTGGAGGTGACCATCCCTCATCCAAGGTGTACGACATACAGAGATCCAAGTGGAAACCATTGTATTATCTGCAGGGAAGGTCAGGTACAGCTGGATGCCATCAACATAGTGGCAGGCGAGAAGCCACTTGATTGGATGTTTGGACCTAGAAAGGTAATGTGAAGAGTGACAAGGAGGGAACCAAAAGCTGAGCCATGGAGGACACCTGATTTTTACTAATTTGCCTGCACCCCAGGACACCTGGAATGTTTAATTAAAGGAAAGTGCCAAACCGTCAGACCAGTTCAATGTGAGAGTAGCCAGCAGGATCTGGTGGGTCACCATGTCACTTGTGCTTTCAGTCAGATGTCGCTGATGACGTGTAGCGCTGCTTCCACTGTGCAGTCACAATGCCCCAGTGTCCTTTGTCAATACACAAAAGCCACGCGCATAGTTCCATTCGTTTCCGACAGACCAGCAACTTGGAAGAAGATGGATGCAAGCTACTGGGAGAGATTAACGGAAGTCGAAGGAGGCAGCGTTCAGGCCACACATTTGACCATTTTATTCTCACAAAAAGCATTGTTGCTGAATTTTGACAAATTATAGCCGTTCTACTGAGATTTTAGTGGTTTTTATCAGAATGAAGAAACTGAGTCACGCACCAAAAAACTTTCAAATCCTTTTGACTTCAAAGCATTTTTTTTTGTAATATGATCTGTAAATATCAGAATCAAGATACTAAACTCAGCAAAGAAAGAAACGTCCTCTGACTTTAAACTGTTTTTACTTTCAGTAAACTTAATGTGTAAATAAATGTATTTGTATGAACACTAAGAGTCAACACCATAAGACATAAACTAAAAATGTTTCACAATGTGTCCCTGAATGAAGGGAGGCTCAAAATCAAAGGTACCAGTCAGTATCTGGTGTGGCCACCAGCTGCTTGAAGTACTGCAGTGCATCTCCTCCTCATGGACTGGACCAGATTTGTCAGTTCTTGCTGTGAGATGTTACCCCACTCTTCCACCAAGGCACCTGCAAGTTCCTGGACATTTCTGGGGGGAACGGCCCTAGCCCTCACCCTGCGATCCAACAGGTCCCAGACATGCTCAATGGGATTGAGATCCAGGCTTTTCTCTGGCCATGGCAGAACACTGACATTGCTGTCATGCAGAAACTCACGCACAGAACGAGCAGTATGGCTGGTGGCATTGTCCTGCTGGAGGATCATGTCAGGATGAGCATGCATAAAGGGTACCACATGAGGGAGGAGGATGTCTTCCCTGTACCGCAAGGCATTGAGATTGCCTGCAATGACAACAAGCTCAGTCCGATGGCGATGTGATATATCGCCCCAGACCATGACGGACCCCCCACCTCCAAATCGATCCCGCTCCAGGGTACAGGCCTCGGTGTAACGCTCATTCCTTCGACGATAAACACGAATCCGTCCATCACTCCTGGTGAGACAAAACCGTGACTCATCAGTGAAGAGCACTTTTTGCCACTCCTGTCTGGTCCAGCGAAGGTGGGTTTGTGCCCATAGGCGGCGGCGTTGCTGGTGATGTCTGGTAAGGACCTGCCTTACAACAGGCCTACAAGCCCTCAGTCCAGCCTCTCTCAGCCTATTGCGGACAGTCTGAGCACTGATGGAGGGATTGTGTGTTCCTGGTGTGACTCGGGCAGTCGTTGTGGCCATCCTGTACCTGTCACGCAGGTGTGATATTCGGATGTACCGATCCTGTGCAGGTGTTGTTACACGTGGTCTTCCACCGTGAGGATGATCAGCTGTCCTTCCTGTCTCCCTGTAGCGCTGTCTTAGGCGTCTCACAGTGCGGGCATCAGTGCCACATCAGCAGTCCTCATGCCTCCCTGCAGCATGCCTAATGCACGTTCACGCAGGTGAGCAGGGACCCTGGGCATCTTTCTTTGGGTGTTTTTCACAGTCGGTAGACAAGTCTCTTTAGTGTCCTGCGTTTTTAGACCTGTGACCTTAAATGCCTACTTTCTGTAAGCTGTTAAGGTCTTAACGACCATTCCACAGGTGCATGTTAATTAATTGATTATGGTTAATTGAACATGCATGGAAAACATTGTTTAAACCCTTTACAATGAAGATCTGTAAAGTTATTTGGATTTTTACAACATTGTTGAAATACACAGTCCTGAAAAAGGGACGTTTTCTTTTTTTGCTGAGTTTATTTAAAAACAGTATGGTAGCAATAAGTGCTAGTTCAGTCCATCATTTGAAGCATTAAAGACGAATGCAAAAATCTGTGTGAAATCTGACGGAAGGTAAACCGTGCTGAACTGACCGTCTGCTAGCACTCAGGCAGGAGTGAGATACACACACATTCATGTATTTGCTGTCTCCAGTTTTATTGCCTTTTGGTGGAAGGATGTAATCCCTCAATGTGAAACGTAAACACTGACAATGCCAAATATAGGCAGGATTAAGAGGGAATTTGGGAAAAATTGTTAGCCATCCTTTTTTAAAAAAAAATCCACCACTGCATGTAAACAGACATGGATTTATACATGGTCAACCTATCTCTGGTTTCTGTAGAAAAGGTTTAAGGCATGATATGCGTCGTATACTAGTCTGAGTAGTATGTGCATAAATCCAACCATAAATATTACATAAATGCTCTGACTGTCAAGATTTCTGGATCTCTGAAAATTGTTGCAAGCCGACTGATTGTGAATGATCTGAAATTGCCTTGCATTCGTGGTGGCAACATCAGTTATTATACAGTAGCTGTGACCTACTGAGATTCGGGTGGTTAACTAGGATTTGTTTTTCTGTGTGGTGCATCACGTGTGATAGGACAGCACCTTAATGTAACCTGACAAATTAATCAATGGGGGGAAAAACCCATAGCATGTGAGCGGGGATATGTGTGATCTCTCCAGGAAGCTGTCAGTTTTGTGTGTGGATGTAAACCAAACGTCAGTGCATCTACAATCCATTGGTCATACACAGAGATGGAATTTCGATCTTGCTAGTCATTGTGCAAGAAACTGTGATAAATAGAATATAAAAATGAAATGCGATAGACATTTCAACACTGGCAACCTGACAATTTAAACACAACATACTGAGAAGTTATATAGAGGAAAATACATTAAAAATACAAAAAAAAATAAAAAAATTATGAAAATGGCTGATGAGTTGAATTTTTATTACCATCTTACGAATTTGGTGCAGAGGAGAAAAGAGAGTCCTTTTAGGAGATCTGGTTTTACACTGGAGTGAGGCAGATAGTTGTTTTTAAGTCTTGCTGTCCTGGCTTTGCGGCGGCAGAACCTCCAACCAGCCGACAGAGGGGTGAAGAGGCTGCGAGAGACGAGCCGTGGGTCTTCGGTCACGTCAGTCTCTCTTGTATCATCGAAAGTCAGTATCAGTGTTCGGGATGGGATGCGGCAGTTGATGACCTTTAGTGCTTCTCGATGTCGGGATGGAATGAAAAGCTCGGTGTGGGAAACAGGTCCCCTCTTCTGGATGAGCCCTATCTCTCTTCCCGCAGCCGGAAGCCGACACCCTGACAAAGAGAGGCATCAGGCTCCCTCTAAATCTCCTCCGTAAATGTCAGGGGTTTTCGCCAAGGTATCCGTCGTCCCCCGGGCTCCTTTTGAGCTGTTTATAGGGGTCAGTTTAGTGCAGCTGTAATGGCTAACAAAGCCGCCCGTACGCATCGCTCGATGCGTCCCCGCTGGCTGCGAACGCTGCTGCCTCCTAGCTGCAGCCACACCGGGTCAGAGGTTAATGGAACGCTTCTTGGCGGCGGGCAAACATCATCGAGCCGAACGATTTGTCACCATCGATCTGCCCGCCACGTCCATCTGCCATCTGTGCCTTTTTACACGACCCCATGTTTGTTTGGCCTGGTTTTAAAACAGACCAGTTTTTTTGTTTTTGTGTTTTTATTGACTTCCCCGGCGCTTTAAAGGAGCGTTCCGTGTCCCGCCCTGGGTTCGTTTCCTGTTCACGAATTTTTATATGCTTTGTACGGTATGACAGGTTGACTGTATAAATCTTATTAACTAACCTTATGAATTTCAAATCGGATCGATAATTTCTGTCCATCTAAATGATAAATGACGTTTTTTTTTTTTTTTTTTAAACACTGTCCCAAACATGTCCCCGTAAATTAAACTAACAAATTATGCATGTATAGTACGGATCATATGTGGTGGCGGATCATGTGTCTGACCGCTTTGACATATGTTATAGGAGGGGGGGTATTAGCTATGTGAAGAATGAGAATGACTCAGTCCTACTAAAGACTATAAGCCAGACATGTACACACTACCCACACGCACAAAAATGTGAGATGTATTATTTGCTGTACTTTTTTGTGATTATAAGTCTCTCCTCATGCTTCGGTTTTAAATAAAATCATTTCCCTTCCCTGCTCCCTGAGAAATCAACGTGTTGGTTGAGTTACAGGCTCAGCCTGCCTGGTACATCGGTCTTAAACTGGTCCGAGGGCCTTGGAATGCACTGCTGTTAATCAGTGGGTCTCTCAGGTTTTGTACACTCCGTTCCCCTCTGTTGATTGGCCGTCCTCGTTCCTTCTGAGCTGCTTAAGTAGATATGAAGGCCCCCCCCCCCCTGCAGGGGGAAGCTGAAAAGCTGGCCGGTGTTGTACTCACAGTGGGAGGCACCCATGTGTGCTGCCCCCCATAGGCAGACCGGAGCATGACACCTGAAAGTCAGGAAAGGTGAAGTCCCATGTGTGACTCTGAGAAAGCCACCTCTCTCCACACGCACTGCCTCTCTCCTCTCACTGGTGCCCCCTTATCCGCCGTGTCTCCCTTGTGTTTCCCAGGTAGCAGGCTGATAAACAGGAAGCCATGATTGGTTTTTGAGCTGCAGACTTGTGGCTGCCGGTCCCCATTCGATGTGACACCCGCTAATGTGCACGTCACCACGCACCTGCACGTCTTTGTAGTAAATGCTATTGTTAATCTGATGCATTGAGTCTGATGATGACATCTGCACTCCGGGCTTTTACATTGCGCTGTCTGTGTGTGGCAGGTGTTTGTATTGTGGTTGTAAGACTGGCACTCTCCGGGGAGGGCAGGCAGATGCTTGTGAAACGGGGGCCTGGAGGATGGAACGGAGAGTTTATTAGCACTCTAGGGATTGCAGAGGGGGAGAGCGGAGCCTTTTCTCTGGGGAGATACGACAGTCACAGCATAAGGACCGAGCGCAGGGCTGTGTCTAAGGGTACTCGCTCACCCTCAGCCTGTCCTCAGCCCCGTCACTCAGCTAGGGAAATCAAACAGGAAAATGGGCCTGTTATATCACTAATGATGAGTACATGATTGCTAGTAAGTGAACGGGAAATTTTGGAACATTTGTGCCCCCCTCCTTCCTCAATTTCATGGTGATGCTTTATTTGGGACAATTGATTTTTCTTCATTCTTAAATTAAAATGTCGATGGGCGAGGGGTCCTTGCCTGTTTTAGATGCCATACCAGTACTTCCTTGCAGCCTCATTTGAGCAACATACATAATGAACCATTAGCTAGTAGGAGGAGAGTCACCCGTAATTGCCTGCTTGCGTGCAGGCCGAGATCTCAGAATGTCCCATAATGCTCTGCTTGCGTGCAGGCCGAGATCTCAGAATGTCCCATAATGCTCTGCTTGCGTGCAGGCCGAGATCTGCGAATATCCCATAATGCTCTGCTTGCGTGCAGGCCGAGATCTGCGAATGTCCCATAATGCTCTGCTTGCGTGCAGGCCGAGATCTGCGAATGTCCCATAATGCTCTGCTTGCGTGCAGGCCGAGATCTGCGAATGTCCCATAATGCTCTGCTTGCGTGCAGGCCGAGATCTCAGAATGTCCCATAATGCTCTGCTTGCGTGCAGGCCGAGATCTGCGAATGTCCCATAATGCTCTGCTTGCGTGCAGGCCGAGATCTGCGAATGTCCCATAATGCTCTGCTTGCGTGCAGGCCGAGATCTCAGAATGTCCCATAATGCTCTGCTTGCGTGCATCAATGGAGACGACGCAATCATTTTGAACATTTTTTTTGGCTGTTTTTTGCTGAAATTTACTCCAAACCTATGAACTGTGGCGCTGTGGTTATATTCACAGGAATGCGTTTGGAGTGTGGACCCTTTTGGCCTCTCCTAAATGAATCTGAGACCTGGGACATGTCGAAACATAACGGAGTTTGTGTACTGAAGCCATGTCCGGCTGTCACACTCCCTGGCCGCTTACCGATCAGCGTGCGCTGCATTTCTGCGGTGGTCCCCCCACCCCCGCCCCTTTCATCCCAAACTCGATCATGTGGAGCCGAGGAAGGCGGCGGAGAACCGCATCCAGCCCAAACCCGTTTGCTTGCTGTTCCGCCGTATCGGGTGTCACTCGCATGCTGGGAATTCCTGAGAACAGGAACGGCATAATCAGATGATCGGCTGCACAATTGCATTTGCCTCCCCTGCCCTGCTGTATTAGTTACAAGAGCAGAAACGCTGTAAACGGCGGCGGTGTTTACTGCCACTCGAACCACGCATTTGCATGGGGCCCTCGAGGATCGGTGACAGTCACTGCCGGGGGGGCACTTTTAAAGTGGAGCCCCAAAAACAACAAACCTACCCCTGGCTGTAAAAACATCCAAGCTATTACAGCATTGAGGGTGGGTGGTGATTTCTACTGTTGTGGCTACATAGAGCGAAGAGATAATTATTGTGTGTGGTGTCTCACTCTTCCTCACTGGGATCTTACGCTCGTATAATATCTCACAGACTTCAGAATGTGTGCGTGGTTCGTGCGAGAGTCGGGCGGCCGAGGTTGGGCCAAGACAAGTCAAGCCAAGTGGGCTTTCATACCATCCATGTAAAGGTATACAATGGTTCTCCTAGGACCATGTTGCGACATACAAACAGCAAGTGACAAGGGGGGAGATTATCATGGTTTTCAAAGTGCAAAACACAGGACAAGTTAATGCAGGTCTTTCCCTCCGATTCCAGGTGCCTGGCGTTCCTGAACCCCTGAGCTGGTCAGGCACCACCTTGCCATGAATGGAGGATGATCCCCATGCTGTTTGGGACGTTTCCTCGATGGGCCCGATTTGAGAAATGGGGATTGGATCCCGTCTGCGTCAGATGACAAGGCGCTGCAAAGCCGGCTGGTCGCCAGTGTCTGGGCCGTCCTAACTGCAGAGCTGAAGATGCAGGAAGGTTCCATTTGCGAATGTAAATGAGATCCAGCAGGGATGGAGGGAACCTGCGCTGCTAAAACCTGCATCCCAATCTAGATCCTCGCACTTCAGTAGCCGCGAGCGTTCTGCGGATTCCTCTCCGTAAATAAACTGAAGATGTGCCTCCGGAGTTTTACTGCTCCGAGGCTTTGCTCTCAGCATCCAGATCTGTGGCTCAAACGCCCAAACAGAGTAGCTGCACTTCTCGGTGGCCTGCACAAGCCCGCGATCGATACCTTTTCACCCGGCACGCTGAGCGATGTGCCTTTTCAGTCAGTGCTCTCAGGAAAAGGGTCCACGGGTTGATTTGCAGCAAACGTTTGTGAAAGTTTCGTCGTGTGGGTCATGATTCTGAGAAATCCATGGTGCACGGTCTGGTGGCCTTTGTGTGAATCCTGTGGGGGTGTTTGAGTTTGATTTCATTGATTTCTCACCTGGTTCTTTTCATTTTTTGAGAATTTAACTTGGATGTTGGCACCATTCCCGGATTGCCCTTTTCTACTTTTCATTATGTAATACCAATTTGCATTGCGTATGAACAGTTTCTTTTCTTGAACTGAGAACTTTATCCTCAGCACTGTATGTTGAGGTCGCATTTTGCTGCCGAAACATGAATTCATGGAGAGCCGTAGGTATTTGAACTAGCATTGATTTCCGGATGGAAATATCAATGAAGTGTCACAAACAAAGCTTGCCAAATCCCTGTAAAGTAGAGCATGTTTATCGCTGAATACCAGAGGGTCAGCGGGGACTGAATTCCCAGGCCGCTTCCATTGCAGCACCATCCGGACATTATTTCAAAGTGTGAAGGCTTAGAACCGCGAAACGGCCCAGTGCTACTAAATCCGACACTGCTGGATATCTCCCATGGTGGCTTGCCATTGCAACATCGTTTCCCTGTCAAGTGACCTTGAGCTTGTGTGCCACCAGCCACAGCTGCACCCTGCTGCCCCCTAGTGGACTGAAGTTGCTCCATCCTCAGTATGTAGTTAGGCATCAGAGGACAGTTGACCTGCTTAGGAAGGAGTCATCAGAAAACTTGGAGCAATGTGCTGGGGAGCGCCGCAGCCTGACTGCTGGCGCTGCGTGTTTGGCTGGTGTAACGTTAAGAAAACAACAGAAATACTCCGTAAATATTTGTTTTGGCACCAGATATGGACCATGCTGTGCGCAAGGGCACTGCCACAGCAGATCCGAACTAGATAGACATTTACCTTGGCTGACTTTTGGCCAGAAAAACAGCATCACTGAGAGAGGAAGGCCGACAGGCCCCCCGTACCCGGCAGGCAGTGTTTACAGCAGCTGATGGCTTGTGCAACGATGATGCTCTGGTGTGAACATCAATCGGCTGCTGGCCAGGCCCTTGTTCACCCTGCTTCTGTCACAGTTTTGGGCGTTAAAGGCTCGGGGTCGGATGACCTGCAGGGGGGAGCCCCTGACCCTTATATCTCTTTCAGAGCCGACTTTCTGATGCGGCATCCTTACAGCCCAATCACAGCCCTGTCAGTGAGTTCTGCTAACGACATGCAAGTTCGTCTGTGTTCAGATTAGTGGTCCATCTGTCCAGGAAGGACATGATGGTGATACTCATTTTCACTCCTTAGTTTCGACAATGAACAGGACGTTGTTCTCTACAGTTTGTGCTCATGTGTGGTCCGTGTACCATGAGGAACGACACCTGACTTTGTAGCCAACCAGAGCTCACATCAAGCTTCTGTGTTCAGCGCCTCCTCCTCCAGAGCTGTTTTGCATCTGCTCTCCTCCACCATCTTGTCTATAATCCCTTGGACTCCAGATTGGCTGAGCATGAAATTAGTTTGCCAACATATGAAGCACCACGAGTTCTGAGAGCGTCGAACTTAAGCTCAGAAATTCGTTTGGATAACCCTAGATGTCTGAGCCTCCAGCTCACCTTGACACTTGTCGATAGTGTGATGTGATTGAGCACTTTGGGTGGGCTGTCAGCACTGCCCCCACCTTCCGGCCCTCAGCGTGCCCAGGGATGCCGCTTGACCGCAGATCACCGCGGTGTCATGGCAGAGGTGGAGCCTGCCCCCCTGCCGCAGCCCCAAGCCCACCAGACCTCACTCCACTGTTGCCTGTGCATCTCCCGGACCAGGACCGGGACGGGGAATCTGCTAGACTCAGGTTGGTGTCAGAGGCCCCCCATGAAAAATGCAGCAGCGTCATCGTTCCCTGGTAGCTGCTGCTAGTAATAGGACTCTCAGTTAATTAATATGCAGTAAGGATGCAAAGTGACTGATGTGATGCGTCAGCTATTTAAAGTTATTTTTCTGTTATTATTATTTGCCGTTTTTCGGTTGTACTGCTGTTTATCTGTTTAAAGTGGTGTTTTGTAGGAGGTTTAACTGCCGCAGTGTTTAGTGTGGCAGCTGTTTTTTCTGTAGGGCATCCAGAGGGGATTGGTTATAATCTTGTGATGTTTAGCGCTCGTCTTCCTTTGACATTTACTCATCATTTTAAAAAGGGATTAAAAAGAAGATCCCTGTCAAAGTCTCTAGGGTGGGGAAATGTACCACTTTAGGTTTGCTTTTTGTTGACTGTGTTTGAGTTCTTAATCTCTTTCCCAAGTGACTTGTAACACCGTGGTCCACCAAAATAACAGGGGGCATCCAGCAGGATCGTTGTGAGTTTTACTCTGCGTTTCTCCGTGGAGGATAATGTCTCGCAGGTCCTTAAGCTGATTTTTTAAAATAAATGTGCCCTCTGGCAACAGCGGGGATGCTGTTGTGAAGGAAAGCCAGTGCTGGATCTCTAAGGAGAAAAATACTTTCTTTGTGGTATTTTGGATGTCGCATTGCATTAACATGAAGTAGCATTACAGAGAAACAAAAACATCCCGTCCGTATTGTTTATCAGAAGAAGTGAGGGTCTTTGGAGCATATCAGTGATAACGGTGTCCGTCGCATACCGCTGTCAAGCTGTCGGCTGCCGAAACTGCTTACGCCTCGCTTTCCGGAAAAGGTCACTCACCGCGACTGACGGAATCTGTCCCAGTGACGACTTCTGACTCTGCAGAACTGTCAGTAAGAGCAAAAAGTGTTTGTCTGTCGTTTCATTGTGCAAAATGGGAGGCTTGCGAGCTCATTGTGTGTGTGAGATTTTGGGGGGGGGGGGGGGCTGCTATGTGGCCTTGCTACCTGTCACCCAGTTGCTGATGGACAGTCATATTCTGTGATGGAGACTTGATGCTGATGGGAATCCTTCCAGCACCTTTTCCATAGAGTTACTACGTGAGGAGCGCTATACAGTCCTGATGTGGAGATGTTGCAGTTTCAAGTGTCATTGCTTTACAGATCGGTTTATTGGGCATCCAGGTGTGATGTATGTAAAAATTTAAAGTTGTTTTATGTTTAGAAATAATGAAACAAGAAGATGGACTCCTATTTACTTTGTATACTGTAGACTGTGCGTTTGCTGTTTGTAGGCCAGGTTGTCAGATGGATTTTGAGACTGTAGATTCAGACTGAAAATCCTGGGGGATGTTGGGTTGCTTAATTTAGTCAAGTTCGAGATGGACTGGGATAATCTGTTTAGCTTGATGCCAGAGAGATTGTCAGATCACTGTGCAAAAATTTCTGTTAATGCATAACTCATATTTAATGACTAAAATGCTGGCGGTGAGATGAAATAACGAGATGCCGTGAACAAAGACAGTGTTACTTTTAATCAGTTTTAATTCCCAATTTGGGGACAGTAAACTATTCAGGTTTTTAACTGGGGGCCATATATAGCAGAAACATTTTTGCAAATAATGTGAAATCCTCCCCCACCCAGTTCTTAGTCAAAGATCATACATAAGTGCACTGTTCGGAAAAAGGGTACAGCCCTGGTACAGCTTTGTTCCCCAGGATACAATCATCATTAAAGTACCCGCTATGGTACTTTATTCTGTACCTTAAATTAGACATTTAGAGGCACATTTACCTGTACCAATGACACAATTGGCAGACATTTGAGCGTATGGCCCCAGTTACAAGGAATTGTACCCTCAAAGGTATGGATCGGTACTTTTTCCTGACAGCGTAGTAAAGGGGGCACCTAGCAGTTTATTTTCACTTGCTGATCCCTGATTTAAACCCCTGATTAAGCCTAATACATGGATTAAGAAGAAACGTTTCCTTAGTTACCACCATGAGCTGCAGACATCATAGCGGCTGGAGCAGAAAGCGCTTTGCCCGTTGGTCCAGAGAGCTGGGGACGGTCTGTGGCAAGGCGGCGTGGTGCTAATGGGCTCATGCTGAAGGCTGTCAGTCTCAGGCCTTTCATGCTATTTCAGGCGTTTTCTCCTCCAGTACTAATTACGCAAAAAAATCTAGGCTACTTGCGGAAAACAATCCAACGCTGATTAAAGCTACTTTTTCCGAGAATATAATACATTTTAAATTCTATTGAACTTAGGAGTTTGTCAAAATTGTTTTCCTTCCGTGTGGAGCGTTCAGCTGTCTTTCCGTCCAGCTGTGTGTCACGGTCTTGTCAGCCTGCCGCATTTTGTAGCTGCTTTGCACAGGAATGCTGAAAGTCTCAGATCTTCGCATGTAACCTCATAACTCGGTGATTAACAGAACATGACTTGCTGCAGAGTAGCAGCTTCTTAGAGATGACAGTGGGAATTCCATTAATGTCATTACATAAGGGGAATCTGAATCTTGCTAAAAGGCAGGCGTTCCCCCCCCCCCCCCCCCCCCATGTGAGAGTAGTGCATTGTGCACCCCGGGGGCGGTGCATCCAAACAGAGCATAGCGCTGGCTTCCTCGCAGCCCGCTAATGCACTAATGGAATCCCTTCCGCTAGCCTGCCAGCGGCAAAGGCCCAGATGCTCCTCTTCGAGCACTGTGCACCCCCCCCCCCCCCCCCCCCCCCCAACCCCACACACTGCAGAGCCAGGAGGCACCTAGTCTCTGGTGACCTGGGATGTAGGTACTGTCAGCAGGACCCACTCTAGAATTACTGTGGATGGGTGGATAGATGGATAAACTGAAATAAAAACTTCCACTTTGACACTTTTACATGGGTAATTTTTTTAAAATATATTTATTCATTATTATTTTGTTAGCTGTAGGTGGTATGAACCTCTGTATTTTTTTAAGAATTTATGAAGCTGCAAGGTACAATATTTAATCTGAATCACTGTGTAATACCTTGCGAATGGGAGATGGGAGAGTACTGCGTTACTGAAAGGCTGTCCTTTGTAACTCACAAACAAAGGTTAAGACTGAGATGGTGTGCATGGTTGGTGGTTTGTTTACAGACAGGGGGATCTGAAGTCACTTGAAGTTTAAACTTTTACATGGTTTTTTTTTATAAAGCTTGGGACAATTCCAATGATTTTAAGGACGGCAAGGCTCGTTGAACTTGTGAGTTTTGGGACGATCTTGAGTCAAGATTCATTTCATAGCAAAACGCACATCACCACGTAAAGCCTTTTACAATACGGCGATAACTAATGATGCAGTAGCCAGGCTTCTACCGGACTGATTCACAGTATGGAAACGGTGATATGAAGCGCGGTTCAAATTTTATAGGGATGGTGACGGAGCACAATTTTATTCAAAGCCTGACTGAAGAAGTAAATCGCTCGTTTTAATGGAGGGTGACAGAGCAGTTAGATTGAAATTGAATCCTGTTGGTTAAAGTTAAAGGCAGGTTGGACTCGATCGGGAGATGATAAAACCGCGCTCCGTCTGAAAATATAAATAGGTTCTTGTTGTTGCTGTGGTTGTTGCTTTTCTTGGTAGTCTCCCTAGGGGGCAGAGTGATTATGGTACAAAACTGTATCTGGAGATGGTCGGGGTTGCGAGGCTATTTTAAGAGGCAGCTTGGAAGTTAGGGAGTGAGTTTGTAAGGTGCGGTGTCGGCCGTTTTTCTAGTTTTTAAAGAAATATTTGTATTTGTTTTCTCAAACTAAGTTTTGTTTAGCAGATTTCTCAAATATCATAGGCCACCTATATAATCATCTCAAAACTTGTTCGTTTTAAGAATCAGTGCATGTCAATTAATTTGCTGCACGAGTAACGGATATTATTAAATTGTACTGACGGACTCCTCCCTTAGACTTGCAACTTTCAAGCCATTCCTGATACAGCTCCTCTTAGAGAGAGCTCTTCATCCGTCGGCCGGATGAAGTCATTTGATATGGCAGGTGGTTACATTAGTGCATGAATGAAAGAAGCGATCCCCTGTTGATCTCGCAGCTCCACGCCGTAATGCTGCACGGTCCCCCTTGCCGGTCGGGATAAGCTCTCCGCCGCTCCGGCGTCCAGATGCCCGTGTGCCGTATCCGCGGAAGCGGCGCCCTTATGAAGATGATCGCCGTGTCGTTCAGATGCCGCTGCCAGATCCTGCGGAGGTCCACTAAAGGTACGGGGGGCGCTTTTCTGCTTTGCTTTAAACCCGCTTTTCACCCGCTGATTATGTGCAATTGACCGCGCTTGCAGTTTGCTGACATTTAATCACGAATCGTTATTTATTGAAACGCTTGAAAGCATTATGCGGAGAAACGCTGTTTAGCGAAGCCACTTTTTCCTATTGCAAATAAAGGATTTCCCCCTACCCACCTCTTACATTTATCGGGTAGTATTTTTTTTTTATCAAGAACTGATTCTGACGCATTGAAACTGGTCCCGGGGCACAATGTTCATGGACATGCATGGTGGTGTGTTTGGAGTTCACACCTAAAATACACCTTTACAGAATGAATTTTTAATCGAATCTCAATGCTTTGGGATATTTTTAAAATTGAGGAGAGGGATCGGGCAGTGTCACGCAGTCTTCTGTTGGAAGATGATTGACGTGATGGATAATAAGCTTTGGGACCCCCTGCTGTATCGCAGGTGGTGAAATCGGTACTATAGTAACGATAAACAGTACAGAAAAATCCACACACCTTACTGAATGTGCGGCATTTATCTATGCAGTTACAGCAGTACAATGTATTAAGCAATGGTGCATGTTGTGCTGTGTCTATAAACTTTTCCTCCTACATTTTTTTTAAATGTGATAAACTCGGAATTATGTTTCTGGTTTTAAAGCCTAACATGTCAGTCATTATGTTGGCTCTAAGGATTTCATGTGTTTATTTTTATATTGATTGAAAAATATCAGGTGGCGTAGTGGCACAGTCGGTGACACTGGGTTGTGGGTTCGATTCCGGCCCCCACCTGTTTGTATGAAATTTGCATGTTTCATCAGGCATTTTGAGTTGGTGCCTCTGTGCCAATTACGGTGCGTGAACATGAACATTGTTACTGACTGCCATGGACTCCATGTGCATCATCACCCAGAACTGCTTTGATGGTGATGGACGAAAATGATCAATACCTCTATTAAGTATGTAAAAAAGAATTGCTGCCGTACAGTCTGTACATTAGTTTAAGTAACTTCAGCAGCGCAGATGACTACGGAGCCCCGGAAGGGGCACAGAGGGAGAAAAAAAATCGGTGGTTGAAAAAATCTCCTATAGTTTTCCATTACCATTAATAGATGTACAGTGTGCGTACAGTACAAAAGACGGAATTTATTTGTGGACTAATGAAAATAAACGACACAAACATTTCCTATAACGTGTGCTTAAAGCATTAAACTATGAAGGACAATGTACACCATGTAACTTCAATATTATTAGGCCTACGTGTTTTATACATATTTATTCATAATTGCACTGTGTCCATTTACCGCCAGTGACTTTAAGCAAGACAGCTGGGCTGTTGAACACGAAGTGCACACATAAACATTAAAATATATTTAATAACATAAAAGATATTACCGGCGGAAAACTGCATATAAATCTGAGCTTACCCCGGTGTCGGTGTTAAGGTTTAAACTCGAACCGCTTTCTGGAATATTTCAGAACAGATCTGCATTTCCCGAAAGTGGTTTCGGCTTTAAGTCTGGCAACGCGGTAAAGTTAACTATATTTTATTTTCCGGCTGTAATATCTTTTCATAAAGGCACGCAATACAGATTGGTTTTTCAGATTTCTCTACGAGCGAACTTTAACGAATATTTGAATGTTTGTGTACGCACTTAATTACCAGTGGCTTAGATGTCTTCCTTACTGTCACTGGCGGTGAACGGACACAGTGCAATTATTAAGAAATAAAAGCGTATGATATGTCTGTATCATTTAGGTTTATACTTACTAGTTCATTAAAAAAAATGTATCTTTTGTAGTTGAAACGGACACAGCACAGTTATTAATTGTAATGGAAAAGTATTGCGAGATCTCGCAAAAGTGTGTTTTTTTTTTCAACCACCGTTTTTTTTCTCTCTAATGTCCCTTACGGGGCTCCGTAGATGGCAGCTAATAACCCAAATACACATACTGTGTCCCGCCGATCCCCTCGGGGTATTAGCACAGAGATTCACAGGCCCGGCCCCCTCCTATAGAAATCACATTGGCTGCCAAAATTCAGTCAAAAGTTGTGAAACTTTTGTATAACATCAGAGCAAGTTCCCCAAAAGGCTGAATAAATGTGTTTGTTTTTTTTTTAGGTTAAAACTGTGTGTAACAGTAAACATCCATGTTCTTCTGCATTCACTTCAGTGTTCCAGCTTCTTTAGAGGTCAGCCCGAGGAAAACATCTCCCAGTGTACTTTGGGGGTCTTTCTTACACTTTATGGTCTTTTCCTCGCACTAATCTGCTTGACTGGTCAGCGAGTCTTATCACACAGCTTTTATTTCAAAAGCAGTTTCCGTTTGGTTTGGGGCTCGCTGGCAGGAATGAAAAGGTCCTTTAAAGGAGGGTTTAAATTTTGGAAGTGCCTATATCAAAGGCAGCTCGATAAAGCCAGACTCTGAGGATGCATGGCAGTAAGGAGCTAATTCTGGGCTTTCCTGCAGCCTTCCTGTGCCTCTTAGCGTCCGCCATTCTGCATAGTTATGAGGTAGCTGTAAATGTCTTATTTCTGCTCAGCCGGGGCGCCTGCCAGAGTAGCCAAGACTCAGCCTCTTTTATCTTCTGTATTCTAAGCAGGTTTTATGCCCTGCTGTTGTATATGTGTGTGGGGTCTCTGTCACTGGGGACATGTGCCAAGGCTGTTTCGCCATTTCCTTCAGTTTCCTTACTGTTGACAGTGCAGTGCCTGCTATTCTAATGGGCCGTTTGCTTTCCTTATTGAGTTCTAGGTCTCCTCTGTTGTAATTGGCTGCCCTCTTGGTGACATTGCAATCCCCAAGTACTTTTTGATGTATTTTTTTTCACCATCATGAAAGTGTGTGGAATTTTGCAGACAGTGTGGGCTGTTAGTGGTGGTTGTTCACTCTGGAGTTGTTTGGAAAGTGTCTCATTACAAGGCAAGGAAATACGCACAAGCAATTCTGCATAAATAACGCGAGGGAACCCTGCAACATGAAAAACAAATGTAAATAAATACGCAGGTAAGTGGTACACAATAGAGGGGTTAAGGAGAAGAATGTTAGTGAGGCTGGTGCATTAATAAGCATCTCAGATTGTGCGCTGCTCTGAAATCTGAATTTAAATGTGGACTCTTCAGGATGATGAATTTGCAGTGGGGTGTTTCCTGGGTGACGCTGGAATCATTCTGGGTGCTTAATGCTGATTCGTCTTAAGCAGAGGTCGATTGATGCTTGGTGAACTTAGCTGCTGTGTCGGTACTTTTTAAATGGCACGTCTTACACCTTGCCAGCTCACTGCGATCCCTCACCGAAAAGGGAAGCTGTTATAGCATTTGGGAAAAAAATTGGTTTCTCTTGCTTGTGTTTCACGTTTCATGAAGCTTTTAAAAATTACTCTGCTTTTTTTAATAATCAGTGATGTCTGTTTACTTCCGTAGATCATTCAGAGTTATTGTACTGGGAATTTGAGGTTGATGCAATCAATAATGTGTCTGCACTCTTATTTTGACAATCCTGCATGACGACTTGGGTTTTCTGAATCATTGTTAGAGCACCATCATATTAACCTGTCTGTAAGGAGCGTCTTGGGTAATTAACCCCAAATTTGTTAGTTAAACTGCAAAATTTGGCAGTTTAACAGGCCCACAGCATAGAACTGTAGCTGTAAAGTGATAATGAGCGTGGAGCGACCTCATGGTATTCCTATGACTTTAACAAATCAGGAAAGAGGAATCGAGAGAGACATCACCCTGCATCTTAACCTAATTCTGACAGCGTGATTGTATTAAATTCAAAGCTGAGGAGAGTAAAAATGACAGTCCTGGGGAAAAATAAACATTGCTAATCCCTGTGCTGAAATCATGGCAGTAACATCAGCGACATCAAACAGGCAGTAGCGCAGTTATGATATAAAACATGAGTAACACAGGGTTAGAAGGGAAAAGGTCCATTCACTGTGTGCATGAGATAGCATTAGCCGGCAATGCTCCCGCGTATCACGCTAAATAAATACGTATGCCGCATATAGGAATGGGGCTCTGCAGATCGGAAGGTTGATGGTTCAAATCCCGTGTCTGGCGGAGTGATGTCACTAAAGGGCTATTGATCGAGGCCATTACCCCATCTGCTCCAGGGGACACTGGCTGACCCTGATCTCTGATCCTCACTTGTACGTCAATTTGGACAAAAGCATCTGCTAAATAATAAATGTTCAGTATCATTACTGCTGATTGTTGACATGGCAGATATGGTGGGACACTGTCTGCAAGTTTTTTTTTTTTTTGTTTTTAGTTGCACGAGTTACTGATGTTCTGTCTGCTTCAGCATTGTGCAAAAGATGTTCTGTGAGCTACGGGAATCTCTGTGATGAAACGCACTGAAGGGGATCCCAGATTAAACAGCTTGGACAACAGCACGGCAGGGGGAGTGGAAGGCTAGCCAGATGGCCAGCAACAATCGCTTCATTTTAACATATTCTAACACAATCAGGGGCGATTTGAGCAAGAGCGGGAGTAACGAGCATTCGTCGTAAATTAAGGGAGCGCTACATGAGTGAATTAAACTGTAACTTCATTTTCTTGATGTTCTGGTCCTCTGAATCGCAGTATAATCAAAATGAAAAAATAATTATCAATATTAGGAATTACCTTATGGTAAACATCTGTTTTAGCAAACCTTCTGTAAATAAGTCATGGTTTAAACAGTGTTTACCAATACATTCCCCATCAGCCGCTAGTAACCTGTGTAACGCTCATTAGAAGTCAGATTAATTTTAAAATGTGCCTCATTCATACACCTGCTGTATTTCCTTATGCCCGTTACCATCACAGCAAGCATTTCTATAACAGTAATAGGAATATTAAATTGCCTAGGTAATAGTTTCAACCATTAAAGTTAGTTTTGTGTGGCTGTGAGTGAACATCCCCGGTTAAGCAGCTGGGAAGGAATCTGCAGGGCTGATCTTATCAAGAGCAGCCAGCCAGTCACGTGTCTGGTCCTCCAGCCCCTTCTGTAGTGGGGAAGCACTTAATTAACTCTGACTCTCTGATTATAAATCCATCCCAGTCCCTTCATTCCGGAAGCCACAGTAAAGAAAAAAAAAATAGTAAGAATCCATCTCGGTGTCTCTTAGTCAGCTGAACTAGCAGGCAGAGAATGTAAATTTGAGTGTAGCTCTAACTACGCAGTGCTGTGTCTCTCCCTGTGATGAAAGGAGAAGTGATTGTGCAATGGGAGAGAGGGGCTTTTGAAGATGTAGGGCAGTATTTTATAAAGATTAGATGCACCTATAATTGCTGGGAATTCAGGGGAGTTTTTTTCCCGGGTAATACTGCTGGTGGTCAGGGTGCTGAAGTCTGCGGCCGTTAAAGCGGAGGACCCATCCCAACCTGCCATTTATTCTGCCTGGCGGTGTCCGGTCTCTGAGAGAATCCTCCGGCTTCACTGAAAATTTCCTGCTTGCTGATTGCTTGTTACTCTTAAGTGTCAAAGCCCCATTTCAGGCGGGAGATGGAATTCAAGTAAGTTTTAAGCTAGACTGCTGGCGAGTGAGGCTTTTCATACTGGCCAGGTAAAAACGGTGTTAACTGCCAGGGTCGATAGCAGGGGAAGGATGCATGAAGGAGAGGTAATAGGACCGGGAGGCTGGCGATTAAGCGACGCGATTGGCTAGACGCCTTGGGTTGCCGCAGTTCCAGATACGCCCAGTATGGCCTGCCCGGCTATTTATGAGAGACGTCTCTGAAAGGACGTGAAAAGTAGGCTTGGCCTTTATGTAATTTTTCATACCATCATACTGTCCAGACATTATACCACGGCGTATGGTATTTTGACTGTATTTTCAAAATACACTGTTACAGTATTATGAAGCCTTGGATTACGCCCATAGCGGCCAAGCCCAATAATAGGAGGGGTGGAGAAGATGCTTGGGCTGATGGGGGAGTAGATAGCTCCTCTCCCCCTTCCATTTGTCAGGTCGCGGGGGATTATAAGCTCGTCATGCTGTTGAGTGTCAGCGTTTCTCTCGCCTGCCGGCCCGCTCCATGTTAGCGGCTCCGAGCGACGCAGTGATACTCGCATCGCCGTCTTTGCCGAGTCTCCTCCAAGATCCAGCTTAATCGGACAATGCGTTCGAGTATCTGGTGGTGTGGGAGGTTTTGACACACTGATCAAAGCTAACCAAGCGAGATTTACTCTTAGTCCGCACATTACCCACAAACCTTTGCAGTTTTGGCCGGTTGTTTATGGGACAGTGAGCCCATTTGCACCTCGCTTATTTCCTACTGTCCTGATGAATGACACTGCACTCAGGTCAGCATGGATGGCTTGGCAGTTACCATTGTAACCTCACACCTGAGTGTGTGTGTGTGTGTGTCCGTCCAATGGCCCCGCCTCCCGCCTTGTTGATCCTTGTCCTCACACGCTGTAGCTCCTGCTATTGGCTCCAGTTTCATTGCTATCCTACCCAGATAAGATAAGGCGCTGAGCTCTTACGGCTGTATATTAGCACACTGTGAGTGATTACTGGAGCAGTTAATAAAGCAGATATTCACCAGGCCATGTCTTCTTAAGCTCCCTTTATCCATTTAACATATTCTCTCTCTCTCTCTCTCTCGCAGAGCGCAGCATTTAGAGTTTATCATCCTAATCGCTCTCACGTTGATTCCCTCAGATTTCCCTTTAGCCATCTTGAGGGAATGGTTTAAAAATAAATCGGGCTGCTGGGTATGCACTTCCCTCCCCATCCTCATGGGGGCAGTCTGCCTCTGGCACACACAGGTGCCCCACTCAGCTTCAGCATCTCCGGTGCAACTGGAGTGCCATGACGGGCAACGGTGTCCAGCAGACGGCCCTCACTGCCAGCTGTGACCTGTTGTCACGTCGGTCTTCTCTACAGCATCCCCCTGAGGACATCTTTGTTACTGCTCTCACACTGAGACCCACATCCCCCACTCACTGGCTGAGCTTTTAGTCTGAGGGCCAGACAGAAATGGAATTTTATAGAAAGGTCTAGAACGCTGCCCATTTGTACGATGTGACGTGGTGAGCGAGGGGATGGTGAAAGGCTGCTGAGCCATTTTGCTGCTGTTTCTGGTGATTGTTGACCTTCTGTGCTTCTGGAATGACGGGAGAATTTCACAAGGGACATATTTCACTTTATAATTAAGATTTTATGCCTTAAATGGCCGTTTAAGCACGAGAATAACGCATCATAAAAATGTTTTATTTAGCGGCGTAATAGGATCAAACAAACAGTGTAATAATGTACAAAATGTGTTGAAAGCTTCCCCCATGAGAGGTTGGATCAAAGCTTCGGGTGCATTAGATGTTCCTCCCTTTGCTCTGCCTTTATTTTTAGTCATCTTGTTACCCCCCCCCCCCCCCAGTCCCCCGCCCAGACAGCATTCCCGATTGAGCCTGACAGAGGAAACGTTTGTAGCACCTGTGTGAAATCGCTTTTACTCCCAGAGCGGCCCTGTTTCCCATCTTGTGCTCCGACAGTGTTGTGACGAGGCGTGGCCACACTACACTCCTGTTTTTTTGGGTAACTGGGGGCGGGGCTGCTGCGTGAGTCGTGCTCTAAAAATAACAGAACGATGACACGCGTGCAGTGCTCGTGCTACTTGGGGTGATCTGACCGAGTGACACGTCGCCCCCTGAAGGACGTCTGGTGCCGGGTTGCCGAGACGGTTCATGTTTAACACACACAGAATGAGGAGCCACATGGCCAGGAACAAATAGCCCCATGGCTGGGGGTTTGAGTCTGCTTTCGGGCTGCTATTAGATGGGGGGGGAGTGAGTTGTAGTGATATGTCGGTTAGGCTAATCTGGTTGCTCAGGGGTGGAGGGGGGGACACACAATCTTTTTTTTAATTAGCTAAGCAGGGCGATCTGCTCAGAGTGGAGCGGCTTCCCATAACTGGCAGCAGGTGGCGCCGGCGAGTGAACGTCATGTGTTGGCCCCTCCCCACCCCAAGCAGTGATGCATGGCTGGGCAGAGTGTGACCTGACAGGCTGACGGTCCCTGTGCCATTCCTCTCTCCCTCCCTCTCTCCTCCCCGCCCCCCCCCTACCCGGCCCACCAGCCCATACTGCAGCCCCACAGCTCTGTATTTCTTCCAGAAAGTGTGCGTCAATTTGGGGCGCTCCTCCGAATGCCCGCAAAGCTGGGTGACCCGCGGGCATCGAGGCTGAGGGGTCTGCGGATCACCACCGGGGGACTCTGCTTTGCCCCCCACCAAGCGGCTGAGGAATTCCTCGAGCTCCCGTTTCTCTCCGTGCTTCATTTCTGCGCCCCCTCGACAGCCACCCGCAGCTGTGCCACTCGGGCGTGCCGTGGCCGCATGGAGGAAATGGAGTTTGGGTCAGTTCCGCACCCTGCTCAAGCCGTGCTGTGAATCAGCAGCCAGGGCGGGGCGAGTCGGTACGGGCCAGTGCTGGTGCCGGGCCACGGTGTGACTCTCACTACTAGGGCCATACCTCACAAGCCTCCCGTCAGGAGCCCCATGGCGTTCCTGTGCGGTGTCAGTCAGGCTTTCCGCAGCGACAGCGGTGAGTACGGGCAGGAGCGGCGGGGGCCGAAATGTTCTGTATTTATAATGGTCGCCGATCATTAAGTCTGGTTTGCGTGTGGACTTTAATGATGAGGAACGAGGTCTGGGTGATGAGACTGGGGTCCCCATGTTAGATGGGGGGGGGGGGGTCATTCAGTGAGGTGCGATCTTTCTGTGACATGGGGGTCTATGTGTGACTGCTGGGACTACCTCTGGTTGGTCCATTCCAGACTCAGCAGCTGTTCTTCAGCCTCTCTGTGGGCTCACGGAGCCTCCGGTCAGACCGCCGACCGACGCTGGTCCAGCTGGCGTAGGTCGGAATGGTGTCTGTGAGGTCTTGATGGACGTGGCCTGGCATATGTGGAGAGCTTGCCCCTTGGCTGGGTGGGTGGTCTTCATGGTCTGGGGCTCCTTTACAGCTTCTGGATTGGTGTGGCCTTGGTAGATGGAAGGAGAGTAGTAAGCGGGCAGATAAGGGTGTCTGAGGGTGTTGACGTTGATTGGGGTTAATTAGACCAGTGTGTGAGAGTGAGAGAGTGTGTATGTGGAGTGGGAGAAGGAAATCCTGTTCGCTGGTGGGAGTTGCGGTGTACCTCTGTGCTCCACTTACAGCCAGGGGGTTCCACCGGGAGACAGAAATCACGTGACCAGTGGGTGCTGTTTAGCAGAAGATCTCAAAGCAGCATGGTGTTTTCTAAACCTGCATCAGAGTGCTACAGTACCGCTGCTTTACAGATATAGGCAAAGGTAAACATTAAGCACGGTGGAAATATACTCTAGGGCTTCAGACATGGGCCACCAGTCGTGGTAAATATTTCCCTGAAATAATACAGCCGTTTCCTCTTTAAGTCCGTGTCTGTGTCTAATTTTATATTTTGAGCTTGAAATGGACACACCCAGGGACATGGAGTCACCATTCTGGATTTATTACACACTTTTAATATAGATCACGCACAAGGTCCTTGTCACTTTATTCGTTACAGCAGGCTGGGATCAGGTACACTCAGTTTCCACCTTCCAAGTTATATTTTCAGACTGTTGTATATCTGCCCTCTTATTACCCTGTTTAAAATACTGTTTCTGTTATTTATGGCTCCCAGAAAGTTCTGCTTCAGTGCACGCCTGTGTGCCGACCCATGGTACCTAGCAAATAAACAACGGGCAGGGCTCAGGGTGACCCATTATTTCCTGCATATTGTACGGCATAAATCTCCCTTCGAACTCCAGTTCATGCATGTCAGTTAATGAATGAAGGGCAACTGTGTGTGTTTGCCCCCTGCAGTAAAAGGTGAAAAAGGTTGAAGCTCCTGGTGGTTCTGTGCTGTGAACTTGGACTGAGGAATTTAAGTCAATTCAGCATCAACTGATGAAATTCTGTGCTAAAATATACACATTGGTCTGGATGAGAACCTAATACTAATAATGGTAATAGTGATCATGTCATCATTTTGGTTACCAGCAAAATTAATCTAGAACCTAGAAAATAATTGAACAGATAAATGAGGGGATTTGTGACTCCAGGTACCGAATAAACAACTTTTTATTCATTGGTACCCTATTAACAGTCATGTCATGGTTCCGCGCAGAATGTCCTGGCTAAGGGGTTTGATACTATTGACAGTCATCATAATGGTTCCACGCAGTTAGAAAGTCCTACTGCAAGTGACGCTATCAACCAAAGGCATAGATTTGTGGGAGTACCGCCTATGTTAAAGGTGGGAGGGGGTTCATGGTTGTTTTGGTACCTACTAATATTGAAACCAAACTGACACACTTGCTATCGATAATCATCTCCATAGTACCACACGGATTGAAAGTCGTCCGTAAGGTGTTTGATGTTTTTGGTGGACTTTGTTATGGTATTGACGACACATGGCTAGGTAGGCATCCCTCCTAAAGTCATGAGTTCTTCTGATCCACATGGATCCATGTTTTTGGGTGGTCCTTCGTAGCATTTCCTGGATTCCTGTGCTTAAATAGGATGTTAAACTTTTCCCTCTCCAGGCATGCCTGACTTGAGCTTCCTTCCATAGCATTAACAAGCCACTGTGCTCTTACCATCCAGTAACAGCTGAACTGATTGTAATGAAGACCTTTATGTCAGAGTAGCCGATTAGAATCCCCATTCTCCTAAGTGCACCACCTCACATATCGGTTCTCTTTGTTATTTCCTTATGCTGATTGGCCTGAAGGATTGGGATGACAGTGGGTAGGACGTCTCCCCCAATCTTTATGCTGTACCCTCTGAAACCAGCCTCCTGTTATAGATGTGAAGCAGGTGTGATTTTCGCATGTTCACCCTGGTACTTGGAATACGCTCATCAGTGTGACCTAGAACTGTTTGAGCTGAAAAGTCTTCGGACCTTTTCTTGTTAATCTTTGTGACAGAAACCACTGGGACTGTGTCATTACTGTTTATCTGCAGTGTATCACTAGGTGTTCCCATGAGTAATTTCCTGGTGCCATGACTGTTGTATTGAATGGTTCTTATCTAGAACCCAACAATGAGCTTGTATTGTGTAGAAAGGTCTACTGTAATCTTGGTTGGTTTGTCTTGTCTTCAAACCCGCTGGGGTTCTGTGATAATTCTAGCCGACCTCTTTTTTGGAGTCTTGTCCTGAGAATTGATAACTTCCCTACTTTGAATTCACAATGACTTTTATTGTCTAAATAGAATGTCCTGTACATTGTTCTGTGGAACTAAAAATCTACAGTCAGTAGTCTACAGCTGAGCCCGAGGTTGGCAGTTATAAACCTCTCTTGTTGTGTGTGAAATTTGCACGCCGACCCTCACTTCCCTGAGAGTTTGAGTGGTGTGTCAGCCTCGTTGGGCCTCCTGGTGCAGCCACGTTTGTGTGCTGAGTTGGCGTCTTTTCGCGAAAGCTCCTGATTGCCTGGTCGTTCCGTGGCTGACTCTAGTTCCCTTGTGTTCCCCAGATGAGGGTCCGTACTCAAAGCCCTCCAATTCCTCCAAGCCGCCGGATGGAGCGCTGGCCATCAGGAGACAGAGTATCCCAGGTAAGGCCCTCTGATGCTGCCCCTAGGCCTTGCTTTTGTGTGTGGGACCCCTCTTTCCCTGCGGGCAGCAGGTTGGCCTCCTCTCAGAGGCTATGTGCTATGGTCCTGTGCTTTTGGACCCCCCCCCCCTCCCCCACCACCACAAGCTAGGCTGAGCGCATGTTTCCAGCATCACTCTTCAATCTCCTTAACATAGTAGGGACCAACCAGTCATATATGGATTTAGGATCCGATGTGATGATTGACTTTATCCACGGTTCCAGTGGCTAATCAGCTTGATGGAGTGAGTTGTTGCTACAGACTGCTGACTTCTACATAAAGCTGTGCTTTCTACAAACTAGAGGTTTAGCTACCAGGACATTATACCAGCATACTTGACTTTAACAGCTGTTGCTATTGTAAGTAACAATGGAAAGTGCAAATTAATAATCAGAGGGCGTACAAATCATCTGTGAAATCGATTTGGGCTTTACCCCTGTAACATGCTGCGTGTCGTCATGTCTGGAAGATTGGGTGCCGGCGGTCTCATGGATTGGTTCCGCCACAGCATGGAGAAGGGCAGGAGTGTTTCTGCAGCGTGGAAATGAGTCAACGTGTTTATTTAACAGAGATTCTCTCTTGGCAGACCTAGCAGAGTGCCTGGTGCCGTCCTGCACGATCATCAGTATCTCGAAGATTAAATGTGTAGCGACATGGGTGAGGGCAGGAGGCTGGCGATGTGCAGACAGTCCTCATTAATAATGTGGTATAAACCAGCTGGGAGCCTCGGAATGTTTCACGTTGACTTCTTATCTGCTTCTGGCGTCTGCTGAGAGGTCTTGAGGCGTATTCAGGCGGTTTTCTTACTTACAGTTTTGGTTTATGTTAGGACGGAGCGGGAGCGGGAGGCCTGAAGTGCAAGAGCTGGGGACCCCGTGTCCGGCCCGGCCGGGCATGGTAACATGTGATGGCGATGATGTCACAGGGCCTCAAATTCTTGGTCACATTTCACTAGTCCGGGTACGGTGGCCCAGAGAGGACATGAGTGTCCTTGATCCTTCCTGTCTTGGATAATGCTGAGATTCAAAAAGACCTGCCAGATCAGAAGTAGCTTTAAATATTATCGTTATAATTGAAGAGTTACTGTATTTTGGGCCAGGCACAGACATAGTGGGACAGTAGGGCTCGCTTTCCACTGTGGTCGAGTAACTAGCTAACCATTTCTGCCTGGTTCCTTAAAATACCACCAATGACGAGATTTTAGGATCAAATGCCTTGGACTTTACAACTGAGATGTTTAAAAGTGAGATTTGGTATCACTGTGCTCTCTAACCCAAACTAAAAATAATTTAAAAAATGGCTAAAGCTGGAGCTGTGTGTGAAATTTCTAAAGCGAGTTTTTTGAGGACTGTGTGAACGGCTCTCGGTGGCACGAGCGGTCGGCCAACAGCTCCGTGTGCTACCATTTGTAAATCCCTCTGAGCCTTAATGTGCCGTGCAGAGGTACGTTACATTATTAAAGAACTTGTTAAAAATATATGGTGAGGCAGAGGAGTCGCCCCATCTTCACCCAGAAGCTGCTCAGTCTCACGCTTTAACCATTTTGTAGTGTGGCTGACTGTGGATGGGGGTGGGCTGGGGAGGTTGGGGAAAAAGGCAAAGGAATGTTGTTTAGTGATCCAAATACAGCTTCTCCTCGGGATACAATGGGTTTACATTTCAGTAAACCTATCGTAAGGTGTAAATATCTTAAGGCAGTAAGGCATTTTGATACAGTGCACCTAACCTGACAGACATCATAGCCTAGCCTGCGCTACCTTAAACATGCTTAGAACACTTACATTAGCCTACAGCTGGGCAAAATCATTAACACAAAGCCTATTTTATAATGAAGTGTTGAATATCTCATGTAATTTATTGAATAATGTACTGAAATATTTAGTCAAAATATCGCAACGCAGACCATTGTAACCCAGGGAGTGTCTGTACTAAGTCGTTCGCTAATTAGCTGCGTATTCCTAAATGTAGCTGCTTCTGTAAATGATGTCACTGACGTCCTTGCCTGGGATGCGTAGTGGGTATCTGCAGTCCATCTGACACACGTTTTATTAGTGTTTCCTGTACGGTTGCATGTTTTCGCTGTGATTCATGCAGCCTCTGTTTGGCTGTTGAAGCCTGCATAATTCCTGTTACCACTCAACATATAGGAGAATATAAAAGGTGTCCTCCCCAGAATTCAGGGGGGGGGACTTCTCTTTCTGAATAAATCTGTAAAACCATTAACTTTAACCTTCTCCTGAACATATTACCAGTGTGGGGTGTACTGTTTTGCTGTAGGAGTTATGTCCTATCTCATTCGAGGAGCAACGCGCCGTGTTCGCGTAGCACTGATGTTCTGAAGTACTCTGTCGTCCCTGCGTCCGCAGTTCACTGCACTCCAGTGCTCGCAGTGCCGAGGAGGTCAGCACGTCTCTGCCAAGTGCTTCAGATTAAGTCCTTGGCTCAGGAAAATCAGATGCTATCAGCGTGAAAGCACCATTTTAATATTTGAAGCACAAAACTGGCCTGTGTGCCTAAAGCTAGCGTTTAGCGGGCAAGTGTCTGAGTGCTGGCCTCTCTGGGGCCAATTTAAGCAAAACTCCCGGCTGCTCAAACCCTGCAAACTTTATCTTAAGGGCCTGAGTTCAGCGATGAAAGCCTGCATCATGGTGACTGCAGTCTTGCTCCTTAGCGCTTTGGTCCAGTCTTCTGCTTCAGCTTACTGGGGTGATGTGTGCCCCTGAGGATTAGGGGTCTGTGCCTGTGATTGGAAGGTTGTTGGTTTAAAGCCCATGGCTGTTTTCAAGCAAGCCTTTAAGCCATATTATGCAGGGAATGGCTGACCCCGCTTTGTCAGCTGTATGTCACTTTGGATAAATGTTTTTGCTAAATAATTAAATGTAATATTAGTCGTGTCACTTTTTAATTTCAGTTTTAAATTCAGCTACAATACAGTCTGCTTCTGCTTAAGACGTTTCACGGCATCCTCAGTTTAAATCTGTTCCATTCCCACCCCCATCTTGCAGGGGGTGGAGGTGAGTCGCCATTCCAAGATGCTGAATTCTAACCACGTCTGTTTTGTTGTCCCCCTGAGGATTGGCGACGTGTGTAAATATGGGCTTTGGGATTATGTATGTAGGCTGTTCGTCGTCTTCGCTGAGATGCACTGATATCTCTGTGGAGACAGAATCGGCACAGTGTGCTGTCGGCACCCGATATCCTACCTCGCTGATTTTATGCTGGCTGCTGCTTGGGGAGGAGGGGGGGGTGATCAGGGTCATTAATCAAGCTTCCCCATCGCCTGTGGATACAGAGGCACGGTCTCTTCCCCTCTGCATGGCCTGCTTTGCCCCGCATAGCGCTGACTGTTTCATCCCCGTTGGCAGGATTTGATCAGGTCCAGTGCTCTGCCCCCCACCCTGCACGGGGATTACAGAGATCCTCTGTGTGTCTCTCAGTGTCTCACAAAGAGTGTGACGAGGTGGCACGGGGCAGGGGGGGGGCATCAAAGGCTCCCAGAAGGCGGGAGGGTGGTGACAGCTGATGAGAGAGAGAGATTGGGAAAGAGAAGGGAGAGAGACGTGTGTGAGGTGCGGACAGAACTGCCTTCCTGCAGCCGCCTGGCTGGGGAACGGTGACGTGTTTACAGATGAACTAGGCGGTATGTTGCTGAGGCACCATGCTGTGAACAGGGTGTCCCGGGAAACACGGCTCTGAAGCCCGTTGCAGTGCTCCCTGTATCTGGGGTGGGATGGACCGCCCGACCCTGCAGGCTCACTGGCCTGCTTACAGGATAACTTGCATATTATGGAGTCCGGCTGGACGTAATGGGAACGCAGGAAACGCCTTCCGTCAAGTGACGGCCACTTACGTGTCCCCTGGGCTGGCCAATGGAACGTGAGCACTGCCCTAGAAACCTCACTGCACATCGGGGCCTCACTGCATGTGTGACAGCTACATGTGTGTCTGCATGCCTGTTTCTGGGGTGTCCGCTTCTGCTGGCAGGCACCTCGATGGGTAAACATGTGCAGAGGGTTATCCGTGCAAGACGGTCACTGTGTAGTAAGTGCGCTTTCGCATCACAGCGACGTCGTTAAGGTCATAAGCACGTGTCAGTTCCTGCACTGACTCCTGCTCCTCTGGTATCTCTCCTCATGACCCAGTTCAGTGTACAGTAATCACATTTACAGGACATGAGAATGGCATGGCTGGGGCCAAACCTATTATCCACCCGTGACTCCAGTGAGAGATGCGTTCCTAAACATGCCCCATTCTTTCCTGAGGCGGCACTGTCTGTGTCCCTCCTTCTGCTGGGCCTGGATCAAGCTCTGATGCTGAAATGTGAACTTGAGTAGTAACCGAGTTACTAAAAAAGTATAAATCATGAACAACTATAGTAACTGCATGAAATTCATGAACCGTTGTGACTGATTACTGATGAACAAACAAGTACACTGAAACTTAGTTTCTGATTGATTAATATGTTAAGTTAGAGTGTAATACTACATTATTTGTGCCCCCTCAAGTAGAGTGTTACCCCGTATGCATTAATACACACAGTTCTCTGCAGTGTTTGTACGGTATTTGTTTCTTTTTGATGTCCTTGTCCAAATTGTGCATTTTATTCCATGTCAGCATGCAGTTGTCCCAATGGATGGCAGAGAACGGTGCTTAATTTGTAAGATCTGAGCTGCTGGAGCTCAAAAAGACTACAATCGCGTCAATACACACAAATCAGTCTTTAACAACAATAATGGCCTATTAATCAAAATATGTAACAATGCAATATTTTCTTCCAATACCTATTAGTTGCGTCAAATAGAGTGACCAGAAAATCTACGTCAGGAGGGTCACTTTGAGCCAGGACTGGATAAACTGGCACTTTAATTAAAAGGACCTGAAGTTCTCTTTAGCCCTGAGTTCTTTCTGCATGCTGATTGGTCAGTCTCCTTTAATCATGCATGTGTCGCTAATGTTAATCGAGGAAACGGACCAGTGAAAGTCCAAAAAGAGCGGAACTATTTAGCCAATCATATGAGCCTTTCCCTTTTAAAGTAGAATGTAAAACCTGAAGGAGCTGGACGTGTCCTCCCCGACATGGATTATCTGCTCACCCTGCAGCAAACTTTTAGTCTGCGCTGTATTTCTTGCTCGTTTTTACGGTCCTTATGATCTTTGACGATTTTATGGTCTCTGCTTGTTCTACGGTCCTTATGCTGTCTGCTTGTTCTACTGTCCTTATGCTCTCCGGGACAGACTCCGGACCCCCCGCAACTCTGAATAGAATAAATGGTTACAGAAAATGGATGGATGGACTCTCTCTTTCTGACATTTTATTTGAATTATTTTGTTGTAACAACCTCACTGGTAACCTCATCCGTTGTAGTGGCCTAAAAGTGGATTTATCTGTACGCATCTGTTCCCATTCAAATCAAAAGCCAGATTGTGAAACAGACTAATTTAGGCAGATGAATGTAAAAAACAACAAAAACAATTTTATAAAAATACATTTCTTTAGTCTAATTTGTATTTATTCTAAAGTTCTCTAACTCAAATTCTATTTCTGTGTAATGAGATGGTGTAGCGTTTGAGGTGCTGGGACACAGACGGCTCTAAGCCCTGGGGGAGAATCGTGGTGGGGGACCGGTGTGATTTATGTGGCGCTTTTAACAAGAGAGCAAAACCAGGGGTCCTAGAATAAGCGAGGGTGGTGCTTCGGTTACTGCCATGTCACGCGGCATCGAGCGTTTCACAGCAGAAGAGCTGCATTTTGTTTTTACGCATCCAGGACACTGATGAGGTGGGTCTTGGCAGAACTGTTACCCGAATGATAACACTGCCGCTAACATATGGGATTCCCACACCCTCGTGCCAAAGAGGAGACAGGCCAAACAAAAGCAAACCAGTCTGACCCCCTGGTTACCACCTGGAACCAGGACGAGACCGACGGTAAACAGGTAATGTTACTGGGGTCACTTATTTCTGGTTACAGAGCCTCGGTTAAACAATTCATTATTGTAACACTAATTAATGTCATAGAATAACATGATGCGAAAAACAATCTCAAAGCAAGTGATAAGATATTTAAGACTAATTTTGCTTAAGTTTAACTTATCTGCTCTGTTCTCTGGACTTACTAAGTCAAAAGCATCATTTTGCTTTACAAATGATAGAGGTAGCTACAGAAATATGGATTATTAAAGGCTATAAATCGTACGTCTTTGGCACACTGCTGATAAATCTCCAGCTGAAAAAGAGATGAGTGATTATTTCACGATTGCGGGATCTTCTTTGCTGGGAATAAAATGTTATAACTTTATACAACATGTAGCAGAACGTTTAACCTGCCTGTGCAGAATGTGACATTCAAACAGCCTGGTTCAAAGAGGCCTTTGATCACGATGGTAGCTGTGTGGAGCTCAGTCGTTATGGTTTGTCGGTGCTCTCATGAGAATATCTGTCACCACACTACAATGACAAAGTGACAGCACTTTGCGAGACATGACGTCAGCCTCGGTCTTAAGACAGATGAAGCAGTCGGCAACTGGTCCATACATACAGTACATAGTGAATTTCTTTGATCCACTCTTTCCGTCGGTGCTCGTACCATTGTTCCCTTGCACAAAGTTCATGTTCAGGATTGACATGGGGGCAATAAGGAACATGTGCCAAGCAGAGCATGCATTTTGAGGACATTTCTGAATGTTGCTCAGGTGAAGCTCCGCCCATTCCTGTGCAGTGGGTGGGGCTTTGTGGGTCACTTCCCGTCAGTCATTCTCAGCCTGCAGAGATCACAGATATTTGGATGCAAGCCCTTGGCTTGGGGCAGTATGAGAGCATCTCGTGTATATGGATTCAGTTTTGGATGTTACTGGCTCTAGTCCCCTTTGTGCCTCAGGATGGGGTCTGTTTCCATTTTCAGACCTAAGGCTCTCTTGCACCTTGGCAGTTGCCTTGGCCACAGTCATTCATTTTCTGAAGGAAAACATCTGCATCGCCTGCAGGATGTTCTCTGGTTTCCCATGGTTTGCCTGGCCTCCAGAAATGCTCAGATCCTTGTAAAGTTAGTAAATATTCCTTACAGTCGGTGTTTTTTAATGTGGTTCCTACCTGTCTTAGTGCTGCCACCTGGACTGCAGTTTCCCACTTCGTTATACCAAGGATTTATGGCAAACTGAGGAGCAGGGACTGGTTTGGGGCCCTGGCCTTTTAACATTAAGATGAGATGGTAATCACATGAGTGGATTTAAAGCGCCATGTCACAGATTTGAGAGACCGACCGAGGTGGTGTAAATGTTGGACATTTGCTGCAGGATTGTGGGAGAGATGATTCTCAGTGCTGTGAGGCTGAAAGGTTTTAGGAAACAAATCGGACACAATCCACTGGTGACACGTTAATGCAGTTTTTTTCTTGGAGCATGAACAAAATGAACTTAATGTCTTTTCAGCGGAGTGTCCTCCTGGATAATTGAGTTTTGTAGTAATATTGTCTCACCTGCGCGGCATTATGGGGGCCCTGGATGTCGCCTCTGGGCTGCGACGCTGGGTTAGCCCTGGCTGTGCTTTGTGGAGCTCTCAACTTCTCCTCTCTGGGTTTCTTCAGGTTGTCCTTATTTTTGCCCCGTTCAGAAGCATAGATATCCAGGTGCAGTGCTTCGTCGGAGTTTCAGTGATACGGCTGTTTCATCTGCTTGAAGAACGGCGAACGTAATGGTGTCGTTATTTTGGCAGTTTGAGGGGGCGTGAGGATCATTGTGTGGTTTTCGGGCAGAATGTGAAGTGATGACTCCATCGCAGTGAGATCTTTTAGGGGGAGATGAAGAGGACAATTTTGTATGAGTGTGTAACTGCATGGAAGCCACCGAGTCTAGCTCAGCATCGCACACCAAACCAGCATTCTGTGTTGGCATCTAAATGAGTTGCCGGACATGTCAGTCCTTAATTAGATAAGATCAAAGTATTTTCGTTATTTTTCCTTCATTATTGGAGATAAAGATTTTAGGAACCGCACCTCACATCTGCCGACGCATAGCTTATTAATCACATTACTGCAATCTGCTCGAGAAGCGAATTAATTGTTTTAGCAATAATTACAAGTCGGCCATTCTGACAGGACCCCCCATTTCCGTGATAAACTGTGAGCAGAACTCCAATTTGTCCTCCTCGACAGAGCGATTTTACGCTATCGAACGTCTGTCATGTTTACCTCCGAACGAAGTACCCAACTCCCCCCCTTAAAGAAGATCTATTTCCCCCGCCAGCCGGAGACGCCCGCACCAGTATGGAGTCCGCCTCCGCTGCTCTCAAATCCACTTTGTTTCCAGGGATGAACATTTCCGCTTTTGTTCGGATGTGTTCTGTGTTTCTGAGACCCATCAGTTGCGCACACGGTATTCTCACATACTAAGATCACTCGATTTTGCCGGCATCCTCGCATCAGTGCATGGAATAATCTCCAGCCCGCCTCAGTTCCAGAAAGAGGGGATTATTCATATGCTCACAGAGTTTGTTTTTCCGAAATTAGCCTTCGGGTCATTTCCTTCAAATCTGCGCCCACTAAAATGCCAGGATCTGGGCCTATGCAGTCACAAAACCAGCTGTCTGCTTTGCCAGTCGTGATGAAACCTCTATCACTCTGGCGCTGCCATCTTGGGTTTGGTCCAGCGTGAGACGCTGCCCTGCAGCAGCCTTGTGCTTCTGTTGTCACATGGTGTTCAAGTTAAACAGCCTGTCTGGCCGTGTCAGCACAGCGCCCCCTGGTGAGGGTGACACCCCCTGCACTCATCTGCAGCCTCTTCCAAGTTCTTTCTGGTTCTAAAATTCCTTCATATGACCGGATTTGCAAGGCTGTTCAGGCTGAGGCAGAGACAGCTTGGGATGGGTTTCTGAATAAATCCGCTGTTCTTTTTGTACAGTGCTTGTTGGAGATCCGTATCTCGGCCCAACGGGGCTGTACTGTGAATGTTAACCAGAAACAGTAAGTGGTAGTCTTTTCAACTTAAACCGAGGGTATCTTCGATTAACCTGATAATCTGTTATATCAGAAGGAGCGTGTAGCTCCGGCAGAGGCATTACAGTGTAGTCGTCTTTCCAGGGGCTGTTTCATGCAAGCAGCTGTGCTGTATAACCATCGCAGCTGAAAGCTGTATTTAGGCTCAATCGAATAAAAAAAAAATAAAAAAGATTTCCCAGGGCCTGAGTGTGTGAACTGAATCCTAAGTAAGGCCCCTCCCACACCGCTGCAGGCTGCCAGTAGAGTGCGATGCGGTAAATGGCTGAAAATGTTTATTAATATATGTTTCTCCTGTAATGTTTCTCCCTCTTATGATCTTAATGTCTTCTTTAGTGATGTTCATTAGGGGCAGTGAGAGAGGCTGCTGTTAAATGATGCCCCCGCCCTAAAGTCACACCTTGATCTCGAATTGCGCCTGTCTAAAACCCCCACATAGCCGTATTCCCCCCCCTCCCCCGCCCATCCCTAATGGGGTGTGCCGGCCCTGGGGTGTTACCAGCCAGGTCCACGCAACCTGCTTTGGGTTTTGGCCGTGGGACAGGAATGGATCAGCAGCGAGGAATATTATGGGTAGTGTCGCCTTGGCGACAGAGGAGCAGCACTGCAGGGTCCTGGAACCACGTCGGCTGTTACGAGCGCAGCGAACGTAACAGGATTAAATTGTCAGCCTGTTCTGCTGTGGAGGAGTGGGCAGGACCTGGCATACCCCCCTGATCAACAGTGGGTGGAGCCTGTCATGTTCCCTATTGGGTGTTGGTCTTTGAGTGGCAGGTGCTTGCTTATCATGCTTGTCACAGCCCACAAAATGTTTGATTTGGGGGGGGGGAGGCGGTGTGTAGGCATGACACAAACTGAAATATATAATGTGTGTGTTTGGGGTGACCTGCAGGTCACCTAAATGATCACCAGCAGGGCATTACAGCCAACCTGGCCAGCCCGGCCATCTGGTCCACGATGAGCAGGCCCTTATTCAGGGTACCGAGAACCGCGAGCGTCCCAGCAGGAGTATGCCCCCGCCTAGGGTGTCTGTCTGCGATGCGGCCTCCACATGTATAAATAAATAAACCCATCATGATGTAGCTGGGCTCTATCCCGGCTGCCATTATGGGATGGCCGTTGCCTGGAGCACCACACGGTCTTGGCTGGAGAGTGACATAAACTGTTATGTCTGGGTGGGGGGGGCACACAACTACAAATTCTCACACGCTGTCAGTTAAACAGCCATTTCCCAAACACGCCTCCCAAATATCACTTCCCAAACGCGGCCATGTTGTGACTCGGCACTAATGATCATTTTGCACTGTGAATCATTCTCCATTCTCTTCATGGAGGGGCTCGAGGCAGACTGCTATTCAGAGGAGAGAAAAGAAACCCTGTCACAGGCAAAGACGAGCAACGCAGATCCGTCCGTCACGGAAGCAGGAGGCTGTGCGTGATGGGTGATGGTATCTCTACCATAGTCACTAGGAGAATTTGTGAGTGGGTGACTTGTGATGATTGTGGCTAACAAGCAGTCGCTTAACTGATCCTCTGTTCAGGTGGCAAATTAATGAGAAATAGAGGCTTCTTGTTGTCCAGAGGGCAGATCATCTGTGGCGATGGCTCTCGGGAGGGGGGGGGGGGGGGGGGGGGTACATTGGTGGTAATGTTCATGGCTCTGTGCCGATTTTGTCAGTGACCTTACATGTTAAATGGGGTCAGGGATCTCACAGCTGAAGCCCTCCATGCAGAGGATGCACTGTTCATCTCCACACATCCTGTTCATCACTGCTGTCCTCCAGCACTGGGGGGGGGGGGGGTTCACTGCCCTTTGGCTAACCGGCCCACTTAGGCCTCTGCCAGTTGACAGGGTGGGGCCATAGGAGATGTGGCAGTGGGGATGCCGGAGATTTGGCGGGTTCCCATGTCAGAGCGAGCAAGGTGCCTTCCTCCAAACAGGAGGGCGCTCCGCTCAGAGGAAGCACGTACGTTTGCCGTCAGGGATGTGCTGCCCCACCCCTCTAACCCCCCCCCCTTGTTATCCCCCATCCCTGCGCAGATGAGTTCAAGGGCTCCACCGTGGTGGAGCTGATGAAGAAGGAGGGAACCACCCTGGGCCTGACGGTGTCCGGCGGCATCGACAAGGACGGCAAGCCCCGCGTGTCTAACCTGCGGCAGGGCGGCATCGCGGCCAGGTAACCATGCGATGGGAGCTCAGTCAGCTGACTCGGGAACGTGAGACAACGGGGAATGTTCTTCTATGTCGGGCTCCATGTGAGACAGTGGTGGGTGTGGGTGTGCTGTAAGGTTAGACAGCTGAGGGACTGTGTGTCTGTCTGCCTGCCTGCCTGTCCGTCCATCTGTCTTCCAGGTTCTTCCAGAGGTCAGCCTCTGACCCCATTTACCGTTACATTCTCCATGCTCCAGTCATCAGACATGCTGCAAACGTTCATGTTATTGAAAATTTGTCTGGGTTTCCTCCGGGTACTCCGGTTTCCCCCCACAGTCGAAAAACATGCTGAGGCTAATTGGAGTTGCTAAATTGCCCGTAGGAATGCATGTGAGAGTGAATGGTGTGAGAGTGTGCCCTGCGATGGGCTGGCCCCCCATCCTGGGATGTTCCCTGCCTCGTGCCCATTGCTTCCGGGATAGGCTCCGGACCCCCCGCGACCCAGTAGGACAAGCGGTTTGGAAAATGGATGGATGGATGGAATATTGTATGTGAAGGTCTGCCTGTCAGCAGTGCCTGTGATCCGACGGAGATCTTCCACAAAGTAGGGACACACCTGTGACAGGACCCCTCCTTTATATGCAGCATGATCTCCTGTGGAGTTATCAGCCACATGTACATCGATGCCACTTTCTGTTACCTTTTCTCGTGTTGTTTTATTTATGTGCCGTTAGTGAAATATGCCTTTTATACAGGCAGTCGGGGTGAAGTGCTTGCAGGTCAGAAACGTAAACCAGGCTCTCGTCGGGAGTCGGTGTGATGTGTGCTGTGTTCGGGCTCAGCACAAAGGGACTTCCTCACAGTGCCTCTCATCCAGAGAGAAGCTCTCCCGGCTTAATGTGTCTCACCTGAGACACAAGATGTGATTTTGCTGCGGTAAAAGTAGTGCAGAAATAATCGGTAAAATAGTTTGTTACAGCAAAGCCTTCACCGGAACAAAAGCCTTCAGTGAATGCTTAACCACTACACCCCCCTTAAAATTAAATTACAGCATTGTCAGGAGTGTGATGTGGCTTTCTCCATTCTTCTCTTCTACCCACCCCCCACCCCCCCCCCGGCCCCAGGAGCGATCAGCTGAGCGTGGGCGACTACATCAAGTCCGTCAATGGGATCAACCTGACCAAGTTCCGGCATGACGAGATTATCAGCCTGCTAAAGAACGTGGGGGAGCGCGTGGTCCTGGAGGTGGAGTACGAGCTGCCTCCTGTCTGTAAGCTGCTCTATCTGCCAGAAGCTCCCCCCCCACCCCACCTCATCCCAGCTGATCTGTTATTCTTCCTATATGATAGTAACAGCCATAGGAAAGTGGCCCCATGACTCTGGAACCAATGAAAACCAATTTCTTTTTACATTCATCATAAACTCCGCAGACCTCAATGAGGTCTTTTCTGCCACGTAGAAGGAAGTAAATTTTCCTTTGACACCGAAAATTAATTTTGTGGCTGTACTGTATCTTGGCCATTTATGTATCTGCGGCCTGCGTGGCGAGCTCGTTCTTATGGGGGGTGCCTTAGTTTCAGTTCGGTTGCGCGTTCCTCTTGCACTCTGGAACAACAGCTACAGAAACATCCCACCTCTGTCAGCAGCTTCAGGCACAGATGTTTTTGCTCTGTGTCACCAGAGCGCCGCCCTTCCTGTCCGTTTGGGATCTGCGAGGTTCACAGCCACTGATCCGACTGCGTAATGCATCAGCGGCTGACGGTGACATTTAATAAGGCGCCATACGTGGTCGGGAAGCAAAGCTGGGGTCCGGCATCTGCACATCGTCACTGCCGCTTGTGAAACACGCTCTCCTGTTCTCCAAAAGTGCGAGCACGGCTCCTTCCGGGCTCCTCTCCGGGCCGGCAGGTTCGGCCACAGTGTGGAAGCAGCCTTAATTAACCTCCTTAAAGGGCATCTGTGATTGCTGTCAGCGGTGTGCCACTCCCTTAACTCGTAATTACCATCTGTGTGATGGCTCTCGGCTTATCAGAGCCCCACATATGTGACCTCACCCGTCTCTGATATGGCTCCCTGTCACCCCCCTCGCCCCCCAGCTGTGCAGGGGTCTGGGGTGATGTTCAAGACCGTGGAGGTGACACTGCACAAAGAGGGCAACACGTTTGGATTCGTCATACGAGGTACGTGGCTCTGGGGGGCAGAATGACTTTATTTAACGTGATGGAGAATGATTTTGAGGTTCAGTTTGAACTGGAGGAGGATGCAGCTGTTGTCTTCCCTGTGGATATACTGCTGTGACCTTCGACCTCTGACCCATTGCTATGAAGGCTTTGTCCTGTGGTGATGCCCGTTGTCTCTCTGCCGGCAGTGCCCGCTATCTTTTTATACCCACAGGGGGTTCCCACGAGGACAGGAACAAGTCTCGCCCGGTTGTCATAACAACCGTCCGGCCGGGCGGCCCGGCTGACAGGTGAGTCCTTGACGCGGGGCTCCAGTACGACCTTGGTCCCGCTTCCTCCCCCTGGCCTGACAGCCCCCATCTTTAATCAGCGTCGAATTACAAATGGGCACTGTTTAATTAGCATTGATTACTGTAAATTATGCACAAATATGTCCTTATTAGTGTACAGCCCATTTCACTGCGGGTACTACGGTATTTTTCTGCAGTGAGTTTTCTCATGTGAGGGATCAGTGACAGACCATATGACAATATTCCTGTGATAAATTACCGATTCCTTAATTATTTCACACCTAAGAATCGCCGGCGAATCTCTGTGATCTTTTTCTCCCTGTGGCTCAGTGAACAACGCGCTCATTCTGTTCCTCTCAGTCCTATTAATATTAATATTCTTCTATGCTAATTTCATCTCCCCCCGAAGTAAAATTCCTGTCGCTCACCCGCCCGTAATTTGACCCGCGTCTCTGTCTCTGAGCTCTACTCCAAATGAACACACTCCTCATCCTTTGTATGAAACTAACATTCCCCCCCGTTCTGTGTGTGTTCATGTCGGCCTCCCCCCACAGCCGAGTGCATAATGCTTTAAAGGTCTCTTAAGTAAACGGGGTTTCTGACTGTCCCACGCTGCCCTCTGCTGGCCACACTGTGACTTCCCCCCCCCCCCCCCCCACAGGGAAGGCACCATCAAGGCTGGGGACCGGCTGCTGAGTATCGACGGCATCCGTTTGCATGGCACCTCCCACGCCGAGGCCATGAGCATCCTGAAGCAGTGCGGCCAGGAGGCCACGCTGCTCATCGAGTACGATGTGTCTGTCATGGGTGAGTTTGTCTGGGAGACGTTATTGTTCCGTTAGCAAACCCTAACTTGTTTGGCATAACCCCAGCCCTCAGATCTGCCATTCTCATTGTAACCCCCACATCTCCCCATCACCATGAAAATGTCTTTAACCCATCATTCCCAACCCCCTTCCCTCTCAAGTGCTCCGTTCTGTTCCCATTTCCTGCCTAAGTCCCGCCAATCTCAGATTTGCCCCGCCCCCGCTAATATGGCTACCAGCTATCCTGGAGAGGTGTAGTTCTGGTGTAAATTCTTGCTGGGGATCCACACCTCGCTCTCTGGCTCCACCGTTGTGATACATGCTGCCTTCATGTCGCGTAAACATCGTCAGAGCCTTGCCCTCCCCCCACTGCAGCGCAGTAGGTGCTCAGTTTCATTTATCCGTCTCAGAATGATTTATTGACAGTGCGGTCAATGCTAAATAGGCAAAATCATGAAAGTAGTATTAATATAGATAAAGATGACTGCGTTGCTGGCTCAGAGCTGCATGCTTTACTGGGGAGCGCTGATAATTCTCTAGCCCCCATCAGCCCCTGCTGTATCAGGAAATGCTAGAATGTTCCCTTTCTCAGCACTTCCAGACCTTTAATGTCCATGTGAAAAATGTAGGAGTACATAGATGTACTTAGACGATTTTTGATGTCGGAACATTCTGGACAGCTGCCGATATCACTTCTGAAATTGCACAGTGATTCTGCTGCCTGAATTGTAGAGTAGGGGCCGTGTGCTGAGCTGGCGGCATGCAGCTTCTCCATCGGGCCTCAGGGGGGCGACATCACAGGCCAGCTGACCGCGGTGTGTCTGCGCTTATGGCAGCCAGCTGGTAAACAACGCAGAAACTTTGTGGTTTCATTTCACTTTCCTAGGTGACTGTGTTACTGGGATAATGACTTTATAAGTCTCTCCCTTCCCAGCATGACCTTCAGAGTCCCTCGGGGGGCACTGAGCACTGTTTTTTTTTTTTGTTTTTTTTGAGAGCCTCGACCTGGAAGGTTGTACCTTCCCCTGCTGGGGCGGATTGCCTCCCTGAAGGACTGCTAATTTAATAGACCCTTGGAGGGGGACGCCTGATTGATTGAGTCTCCGGTCACATCATTAGGGCCCGCAACCAGCAGTGAATTTCAGGACTGGTTTGCCAATCAGTGTATGAACCCAGCCGTGCCCTCAGTCTGTAATGGCAGGATGAGAGCCGCTGACAGCAGGAGTTCCCCTCAGCAACATGCCGCCACAGTTCCTGTGAGATATAGATGTTCAGAACTTACGGACCTGCACGATAAACGGGAGAGAGACACCCGCTGCTGCTTTCAGTGCTGATGGTGGCTGGTCTGTGTGGCTTCGACACACCCATGGGCCAGAAAATCTGAATCACACCCCCCCCCAATCACCACAACAAAGTCCTTACAGCAGGAACATCCCCTGCTATGAATTATTAACGCCAGCCCCATCAATCTTTCATGATCCCATTGACATATGCGCAGGTGGCCGGGAGGGTCGTCCCCGGCTGACCATCTTCTAGGAAGGGGTGTGGGGGGGGGGGGGTTGTGGGTATGTTATGGGTTTTTGTGCCCCTCCTACCCCTCATCCAGACCCACCTGTTCCTCCGTTACCTGGACACCTGCATCCGTCAATGCAGTGAACTGTTGATTTCAGTTTTAACCTGGGCCTTTTCCCTGCACATTAGCAGATTTTCAGCAGTACAGCAAACATCCAGGCACATCTCAGGTACATAACATCACATTTTTTTCGCAGATGCTTTTTTTATCCGAAGCAACGTGCAGGGGAAGATCAGAGAGCAGTGACTGGGGTCAAGGATCTTGCTCAAGGGCCCAACGGTGACATGACACTAGATTTGAACCCACAACCTTCTGGGCATGAGAATAGATTCCTAACTCACTGAGCTGTACGCCGCCCGCAAACATAACATTAGCAGTTGATTAATTTTGCAGCAGGCACATGATTGCAAAATGCACTGCAGGGTTTGATGCTTGATGCCAAGGCAGGAATTTGCTTCACAGGGACAGTTTAGATCGGTGTTCCTCAGCAGGCACTGGTTGTATAGCTATTATTTCTGTTTTGTACAGTGTATGCAGTACTGGGTGCAGCATCTGGCTTCACTGACGGTGACACCAGTCGCACACGTTCACACTGCTCATGCATAATTACAGGACAGGGCGGTGCTGTATCCTTGCCCCCCAGGCTGTGGATTCGAATCCCGCCCCCGGTATCGGCACACCGATTTCCTCCTGCAGCCCATAGAGCATGAGTTTGGCGTTTTAATGTTGCTAAATCAGGGGTCATGAACTATGTCTCCTTGAAGGCCAAATTCCAACAGCAACATAAAGCCCAAGGAAACAAACATGCCGGGTTACATGGGGTTAATGATAAAACTCACCAATGGGGGGGATCTATCATGTAGTCCGGATTCAGTGGCGTTTCAGGGTTGGTGACCAGTGCTCTAAATGATCCTATGTGTTCTGTTCCTCCTGGAACACGATGCAGACTCAAAACAGCCCCATACTGCAAGAGCAGTGAAAATCCAACCACGTCCGGCCAGGTTTTTGGTCTGATTTTAGGGGCCTCTTGCAGTAATAGGGGCTGCGAGTGTGTCTGACCTTGTGGATGTTCTGTGTTGAGGAAGCTTCTATCTCCTGCTTCTTTCATGCAGATTCTGTGGCCACAGCCTCAGGTCCCCTGCTGGTGGAAGTGGCCAAATCCCCAGGTTCCAGCCTGGGAGTAGCTCTGTCTACCTCTATGTACTGTAACAAGCAGGTCATCGTCATCGACAAGGTGAAGCCTGCCAGCATTGCTGACAGGTAATCTGCCGACACCCCCACAAACCCTCCGGAGCCCCCCCCCCCACCCCAGCAGACAGGGGTCAGGGCCACAGCCAGCTTAATGACACCTTGCTAACGGCGTCACAAATGTCCATGAGAATTTCATTCCATTAAATTCGCTATCATCTTTTTATTTCTTTATTAAACAGATAATGCGTCGTAAGCATTATAGAAATTCAATATTCCATCTGGCCCGGATGCCCGTGAAATGAGCGAGTGTCTTTTATCGGAGGGTAGTTGCTAATGAATCAGTATCATTTTTCCATCAGAAGTAATCGGGGAGAAGTTTCTTTCTGTCGTGAACAACAGAGGTTTGTTTCTGAGAGCGCGAGAGTAACACTGCTGCCCCCTGCAGGTGTGGGGCGCTGCATGCAGGCGACCACATCCTGTCGGTCGATGGCACCAGCATGGAGTACTGCACACTGGCGGAGGCCACCCAGCTGCTGGCCAGTGCCTGCGAGCACGTCAAGATGGAGATACTGCCTCACCACCAGACACGGCTGGCCCTCAAGGGCCTGGAGCACGGTGAGCCGGGACTCACCACCCCTCCTCCCCCCCACGCGGAGAGAATATAACCCAGCTTGCCTCTGTGGGGGAGGAAGGGCAGGCTTTGCGGAGGAAGTGCCTCTGTTAATTTCAGGGAACATTATGGTCTGCACATGGAGCTGCTGAGAGCTTCTCCCAAGCAGCCGGCTTTGCCGTTATGGGGTGGGGGGTGTTATTGCACCCTCACTTTCCCAAATGCCCGGAGGTTATGATGATGATGATGATGATGTTCGTCTGGGTGTTTTTAGCAGTAATGGGCAATCCGGAAGCGCACACACACACGGGAATACAGTCTCACATGCTCAGAGTCCTGCTTCCAAGTCTGCTACTTAAATTCCCCTAAACTAGCCCCCTCGCCCAAATTCTAGGACACCCACACCTGTGCCCCTGCCAGGCTGTGTCACGGCCAAACCCAAACTGAGGATGTCGAAGGCAGCACTTTCATTTGGAGCCATCTGCCCCAGTTACTGAAAGGCAACAGCTGTCCGTAAAATTTTCCACATTAGCCACATTAGCATTAGCCGCCCTATACCAACCCTGATCCTAATGACACCCCCCACTGTCCAATGCACATTATTTTTAGTGACCGTTGAGGTGGTTTTTGCCCGGTTAAGCAGAGGTTACTGACTATTAGCATGGTTACCTGGTTCCATGTAGTTACCTCTCCGTGTTTTTTTTTCCTTTCTTTTTGACGCTTTTTTCTTTTGCTTGTCCACTTCTTGTCGTCTCTCTCTCTCTTTTTTTTTTTTTTTTTTTTGCTTCTCTGTTATCCGTGCGTTTTCTCGTTATGTTGTGTGTGACGTGCACTGTCGTCCTTCGTCCCCCTGGCCCCCCGGTGGACAGTCAAGGTGCAGCGCAGCAACCGGCCGCTTCCCTGGGAATCCGGGTGGCAACAGCAACAGCAGCTTCCTCCCCTACCAACACTATAACACCTACCATCCCGACCATTCCAGGACTCAGGCCTCCAAATCCCAGAAATCCGCTCCACACAACCCTCGTAATGCTCCTCGCTCTTCTCCTTTCACTCTCCTCCTCCTCCTCCTCCTCCTTTCTCCCCTTTGACCCTTCTTTATTTACTCGGTCTCTTCTCCTCTGTTCGGTAGTTAGTGGGCCTCTAGATCCGGTCATTGTCCCTGAAACGCAGTGATCGTCACATTTCCATGCAGTGTTATGTCCTGGCTCACTGCACTCCAGGCCCTTAAGACGCTTCACTGGAAAACAAGCTTCAGACCTGGCATGTGCGGGGAATCACTGCGCTATACAAATACCAAACACCGTAACTGCGTATTTTATGCAAACTCTTATAACCGAATTGGGTCTCTTAGGCTCTGATTTATCTTGTGAGAAAATAATTTTTACTATTTATAAAATGCCTCAATATATATAAAATATCTTGTAACCAAATTTCCTGACAAAATATGCCCACTTGTGCAGAAAAACACTATCTACTACACTTATGTGTGCAGTCTAAAAACACACATAGTGTCAAAATAAAGGGCTCCTCAGGGTCCATTTTTGTACCGTTTTGGATACTTTACCTACAGCTAAGGATATAACTGGCAGACTCATGAGGGTAGAGCCTCAGTGACTAAGGTATGAATTGGTACTTTTTTTCTGACAGTGTACACATGCAGTCTGAAAACTTAAAGGTGCATTTTCTCAGTTTCAGTGTCAGCGTAGTTACTGTGCTTTGCATTTGTGGGGCAGCATAGTTCAGGGAGGCACCTGAACGGCTGAGTGTGCTTCGCCATGCCTCAGTGTAACAGAGTATCTCTACCTCTATGTGTAAGTGACTGTTCTTCAGAGAAGTAGTACGTGAGCTGAATGTTAAGTCCAACATGGCACAGAACTCCCAGGAAGCTTCCAATTAGAAAGAAGGCAATGTTAATCGGGGGGGGGGGGGTATAATTGACGCAACGATGATCCACTTTGAACCTTTGACTTGGTCCATGACCTGAAGAAGTCTCCTCGACATTAGATGAGTCATTTTCCATCACCAACCCCTTCCTTGTTCCTTAAATGGGTCCTCAGGAAGCTGCCTGGGTCTAATGAAGGTACCACCTCACTAGAATGTGACGTGGGAGTGTGTCATAAATCCCATTAGGCAATTGTACGGAGGATTCTAGGATTTTTTTTAAGGTGGACGGCCTAAGGCGGTTCATAATTCATGCAGAGACCTTGATAGCCAATGAAATGTTTTGTATTTCTGAGTGACTGGAGGGGACAGTTTTAGGGGGGGGGGGATCAGCTTTCTGCTGGGTCATGTGGCCCCGCCCCTTTATAGTCCTCTGGATGACTGACTCCACCTGCTCTGATGATTGAGTTTCATGGACAATGTCTGTAAGCATGGAGGCGTCTCCTCGCAGTGATCTGGTGCCTGCTGATGTCTTTTGGGGGTGTAAGATGATAACCAGCGCACCATCACTCCAGCTGCAGCTAATGCTCCACGTAAAGCACCCGGCCCCGGAATCCCAGCCCAAGGTTCCTCTCCAGTTAATTAAAAATGAAACGAGGCGGGTTACAAATTAGCCGACGTGTCAGACGCAGTAATCGCTCATGATGGATTCAGACAGAGCTCTTATTGGCTTAATATTTAACAGAGAGATCAAAGCGTGGGCTGTTCATGGTCTGGACCGGGGGGGGGGGGGGGGGGGGGGGGGGCTTTGCCCGCAGAGGCCTGAAATTATCAAAGCACCGCCTCCGATTCAGGCAGCATGATCAGCCGTACTGTCTCCGCTTAGGGGGACGATCTGGAGAGTGTGCTTCAGTCGGATCACGCCAAATGGTGCTTTGGGCTTCGCAGCCTCTAGATGGGGCTGAATAGGAAGGAGGGAGGGAAGACTGTGGAATGGTGTGGATTTTATTGTAATAAGAGTGCAAGTTCCCCCCTAAAGGTCAGCCCTGGAGCCCCCAGAGCGCTGCCCTAATTCTGACCCTGTGCCCCCCTTGCTCTCTCCCTCCCCAGCACTGGGCTCCTCTTTTTCTCCTACCTCCATGAGCGCGTACAGCCTGAGTTCCCTCAACATTGGCACCCTGCCCCGCAACATGTACCCCACCAGCCCCCGCAGCACCATGATGAGGCGCAAACTCAAGAAGAAGGACTACAAGAGCTCCTGTGAGTCTATTGGCTGCTGCCGCGGCTGTTTCTCCAGCTTATTGGCTGCCTGGGGATGTCGTCATGCTCAGAAGACTTTTGATTGGCTGATGGAAGGTCCTTCAGACAGGGGTTTGCTGACCATTGCCATGAAGCTTTGGTACTGCTACAGTTTAGTGACAGCTGAGTTCAGTTTTAGATTTTGCTGCTTCTTGGGTCGGCTTGATTGTCAGGCTCCTGCACTGGGAGCTGTCACTCACATGTCCAGATGTTTCGTTAACACACACATATTAACTCACAGCGAGTTAATTTGCACTTGGGGGGTGAGGAAGGTGCCGTAGTCGGACCAGCACTTGCAGTTTGAGGTTTTTTTGCAGTGTTTCTCCGTCTTGTTCATATGTGGCCCTTCCACTGATGTTCAGCAGTCGTGCGTCTCTTAGGACATGGTGCCATTGCTATCGGTTAGCATTCGCTGCTCGTCCACAGTGCTACAGCCACCTAGGAAGAATTATATCTCTCATACCCTCGCAGTTGTTTTTTTGGGTGATATTTGGGAATGCTAAGTGAGTCTTTGGCGCCCTCTAGTGACCCACTGCTTGGACTATGCGTTCGCAGACAAGACTGTAAAAGAGGGGAGTTAAGAAGCCGCAGCCCTGCTGCCTTGGTCTGTGCTCCGTTACTAAAACCCACCATGGGGGATGGGACCCCCCCACCCCATATACAATAAAGGGGAGGGGACGGTCACCACCCCCCCATTACTGCGAAGGTAAGGAGACAGGACTGGCCCCCATAACCCCGATATCCTAAATGGGAGGGGACTGTAACCCACCATACCCTACATTGTCATGCAGTAATAATGGAGTAGAAGTGCATCTCATCATGCCTTGCTTTTTCCACTCCTGCTGGTTTGGGTCCCTGCTGTGACCCAGGTACCTGCACTGCACAGGAGCATGGGGTTCTGTCAGAGGAGGACACGGTGACATCACGTGCCAGGGGTTTAAAGGGACAGAGACAGCCTCGGTCCGCTGCAGTCCATGCGTATTTAATCACTGGAATTCAGTGTCAGTTACCGGCATCAGTCATTGTCCCCTATCCATCTTTCAAATGCTTATTCCAGTCAGGATTGGCGGGGGGGGGGGGGGTCTATCCGAGGCAGCATAGGCAACAAGGCTTGGTCCACCCTGGACAGGATGCCAGTCCATTACAAAGCACAGACACACAATCAAACACTCCGGACAATTTAGACACGGCAGTTAATTTAACTGCATGCCTTTGGCATCCGGGAGGAAACACACAGTGAGGATGCAGTGTTTGAACTGCCCCTCAGAGGACTGAGGCGACAGTCACGGAGCAGTCAATTTTTTTCATAATGACAAAACACACATAACCCAAGCCTTTTTGTCCTGATGCTGTAGTTCTTTGTGTAATTAAAGTCAAGCCTTGCCACACACAAGCAGGGCTCCTCAGAGAGCTTCCCCAGGGGTGATCTTATACGGCAAGTTTCCCCAGCTCCCTGATCACTCACAGGCTCCCTGATCACTCACAGGCTCCCTGATCACTCACAGGCTCCCTGATCGCTCGCAGGCTCCCTGATCACTCACAGGCTCCCTGATCGCTCGCAGGCTCCCTGATCACTCACAGGCTCCCTGATCGCTCGCAGACTGACTCCCCGATGGCTCGCAGACTGACTCCCCGATGGCTCGCAGACTGACTCCCCGATGGCTCGCAGACTGACTCCCCGATGGCTCGCAGGCAAGGCCATCACTCACTGGGAGCTATCACCATTCGTAAGGGAGAGACTGACACATACACCCCTGTCAAACTGCAGCCTGCAGCCCGGACAAGGGGGGAGGCCGCAGAATCACTTGTAAGGGAGTTTGGAGTGGCAGCTGTCGGAGTTATTTGATGAGGGGCCTCATGGGGGTGTATGGATGTCAGAAACGTCAGTGCGGCGATTGGGCAGGAGATGGTGCTGTTAGGGTTTCCACTGGCGTACGCGAGTCGACGCTGAACTGTAGCTCGGAAGGAATGAGCTTATAAATGTAAAAAGGCATAGATGTGACAGTATTCATCCGGAACATTCCAACACGGTTTGAAGTGCATCTTTTACTTGTAGGTATAGGGACAGGATCTTGCTGAATGTTTTATATGAGGGACCATTGGTTTCCGTAACCCCAGTGGCCGGTTTACTCCACTGACCATCAAAAACCTGATCGATGGAAGCTAAATCAGAAGGTGATTGACACAGTGCTATTATCCCAAACTCTGTGCCTTTTTAAAGCCTCAATCTTCTTCCTGTTTTGTCCAGCCCAGGTAGACCAGGGCTCTTACTTTGCACCCATTAGCGTTACTGTTAGGTGGAACATGGAGGCTAATCTGATCATCTTGTCCCTTCAGGAAGTGATGTCATGCCAAATAGAAGTAGAGCAGAAGGTGCCCCAGTGAGTCTCCGTCAGGCAGTGGTGACGCTGAGCTTCAGGTGCTCTCCTGGCTCAAAAGGTTTCCCCTTTTCCCCAGTCATCCCTATTTTTGATAGACGTTTCGCAGCTTGGGTGACACCAATGGGGTCCCCCTCATCTTTGTAGGACGTTACAGCCCGTCCCCGATGGAAGCTGAGTCACAACTGTTCACATGAATCATGGATAAAACCAGGCAGCGAGTCAGTCCTGCATGGGGGTGTCGTCATGGCTACAGGCAAGCTCCTCTGGCAAACGCAGAGGAAGTTTGCTCCGGGCTGAATGACCTTTACCAGCACAAGGCTTTAAAACAAAAGTAATAAGAATAAGCCCTCAGTCTGGAATAGCCAGATCTGCTCCTGGGGAAAGGTTTCAGGAGTCCGGGGGAACAGGAATGGAAACAAAATGGCTCCTTTTTGCATCAGTGTAGGGGGCCTGTCTAAACATGGGGGGTATGGAGGAGCCACATCTCGAATCAAGAAGGTGTCCTCATTGTGTATTAAAAAGAGTCTTGTATGAGAGCCACTTTGTCATACGCAAATCCAGGCTTCAGTGGGTGATGTTTTTAAAGCATCCCAGCTTAAATTTAACAGAAAACAGACCCTGCTGATGTGTGTTTATCTTGGGGGATTTCCTCCCACGCATTATAAATCTGAACGTGTCCCTGCTGGAGGGGGGCCTGAAACACCCCTAGGGCAAAGAGCAAATGCAGGTGCACCAGCCCCGTCACCTCAGACAGTGTCCCTCACACATGGGCGTCCTACGTGTGACACCCGGCTCGGGGAAAATGGCGAGGACAGGTCTGTGAGCCCCGTATCGCTCATTGGGAGCTCTGATGTGCCACTGTGAAGGGTGAGCTCCATGTTTCGTTACAGACATTGCTGAGAAACAGCACAGACCCAGTGGAGTCCAGGGTCAGTGACTCCTATTAGAACCAGCAGTATTACAGTGTCTTCAGAAACATCTTCCGGGTTATTTACTGTGGCAGTAATTTAGTTGGTGCCTGGCTCTAAACTTCAGGTTAGTAACAGAGGTGAAAGAATGTGTCTGCATTTAAACCAGCGGGTTCTGCTGAGCACTGAGCAGGTTCCCTGCAGTGACATCTCATCATGCAAAGCCCCAAGGCATTACAAGGCAGTGCTCAAAGTTTTGGGGAACAGTTATATTTTGTGGCTAGTTTTGAAAAAAAAAATCCGGTATTTTTGTTTTGAAATGTTTGTTTCAGATAGATATCTGACAGGAGAAAATTGTCACTTTGTCCTTATTTATCCCTTTCTTATCCCAGTAACTTGACCAGTTAAAAGCTTAAAGATGGTGTCCATACCAGCACTCAACTTTGGTCTAATGCTGCATCCATTAACAGTGGCTGATAACACTGAATGTCTGTCTGTCCGTCCTTTGCTGGTGGTGGGGCCTGTTCTCAGGCCTCTGTGAGTTTTCAGGACACGTTGAAAAGCTTTAGATTTGTTTTATATTAATTTCCGGAAAACTCTGCTCAAGATATGAAGCTAGATGCCTGTTTCCTGCTGACACCTGTGTCCCTCACCCTAGCCAAGGCACCGGCTCTCCAACTTTTCCTCAGTAACTTTGTGTCTCCCCCCCCCGTTACTGGTGCAGCTTGAAAGTAACCCCCCCCCCCCCCCATGTGCCCCTCCTCCCGCAGTATCCCTGGCCTCCAGCACGCTGGGTTTGGCCGGGCAGGTGGTCCACACCGAGACCACCGAGGTGATGCTGCTCAGCGAGTCCATCATGGGGTTTGGCATCCAGTTGCAGGGTGGTGTCTTCGCCACCGAGACCCTGACCTCGCCTCCGCTCATCGCTTACATTGACCCCGACAGCCCTGCCGAGAGGTTAGATTCCCTGATGTGTCCCTAGGGGGTGTAGCAGTGAGGGGCGTGTGCCTGTTGTCCCTTCAGATTCAGACATCATCTATGCACCCAGTGACACTAAGCCATTATCACCACCCATCTGTTGAGCCGAGTTTGGCATTTGATTGGACGGATTGGCCTGTAGAGGGACCATAATGGTGTGGCTTGTGAAGGGCATTCCAGTTCACCTTGAAACTTGGAACTACCCTTTTAGGTTTTTTCGGGATTTGAGTCTTTGTACGGTTGTCATGTTCTGTTTGCGGTGCAGGAGCGGAGTCCTGCAGATCGGCGACCGCATCCTGGCCATCAACGGCATCCCCACCGAGGATAGCACCCTGGAGGAAGCCAACCAGCTGCTGCGAGACTCCAGCATCACCAGCAAGGTCACCCTGGAGATCGAGTTCGACGTTGCAGGTAAGCACTGCAATACACTGCACACCGCTGCGTAAAGGCCTGTACTGCATGAACATAAAGACGACTTTAATGATGTGAACACAGACAGGGAGGATGATGACTGGCATTGTTCAAGTAAGATATTAATGGCAGCGCTTAACAGCCGAACGGCGTCCACAGGCATAAATCCAGATGGTTTATCTCCCTGGTATAAGTGCAGTACCTGGAAACAGTAGCTGCTGTCCTTGAGTGGACCTGTGTAACTGTGAGTGACATAAGGGAGCAGAACCCCCAGGATATGACAGGCAGTAGTAGTGGGTCACTGGAGGGCCCTCGTGTCCTTTCCTCTCCGTTAACTAGGTCTCCAAACTCCTACTGCCCTGTCTCAGTTTCCTGTGTCGTTTTCACTGACCATTTGACCTCATTCTGCCCTATTGAAACCCCACCCCCCCATGCATACACAGAGTCAGTCATCCCCAGCAGCGGAACCTTCCATGTGAAGCTCCCCAAGAAGGCCGGAGTGGAGCTGGGAATCACCATCAGCTGTGAGTGTCGTCGTCGTTCCCCACCCCCACCCCCAGAGCTGCTTTTATACACCAGCTATATTGCAGTTGGGTCATAAGCATTGAAACTGCAGGACGCTGAGGCATAAGAGCAGTAAATGTGAAGTAATAATAATAATAATAATAATAATAATAATAATTATGCTCCTATGCGTGGCACCTTTAATGAAGGAAAATGTCAAAGCACTTCCTGATAGAAGCAGAGTGTCTGCATGCGCCGGGGTGACTCTGAAAGGTGATTCTTCCGCACAGCACTCTTTCACGCCTCACCGATGTCACTCGCCATCTGCCGTCTCAGACTTGACGACGGTGCAACTGCTAACGTTTTCATTTACGGCTCGGACAATGAGATCAGGCCCCTTATTTCTTGCCCTGTCTGCTTGTTTGCTTGCCGTAGTTTGATTACAAAAATGGGGAGGCAGCATGTTCATCTGAGAGGAATGAGATCACTGTCTCCATACCGTGTGTCCCAGAACGGTGCTAAATGAATGAATGAACTTTCAGACATTTCCAGGGAATACTGGCCCTATTTTTTCATTTATTCTGAAAACAGCTTGTAGGAGGTGATAGTGTTACAGGGCTAGGGGGGCCGCTTAATCTGTGATTGGAGGGTCAGCTCATCCAGCCAGTTCAACCACCACCACTGTTTAGCACCGTCTGAATGATGTGACAGTAGCCATTCTGAGCCAGTACACTCACCGCACAGTAGCTATGGTGATGAAGGGGCAGGAGAGAATGTACCAATTAGATGTAGGGGATGATTAGGAGGCCAGATTTGATGGGGCCACAGCAGGCAATTTGCCCAGGGATCTTTTATGACATCAAAGTCAGGACCTCATCCGAAGGACGGCACCATATTTACAGCACGTTACTGCGCTGGGGCATTGGGATCCACACAGACCACAGGATGGGCTAACCTGTTGGCCACACCAAAACTTCTTCCAGCAGCAACCCAGCCTTCCTTGTTGGTATCTCATCCAAGTGCTGGCCAGGCCCAAACCTGCTTAGCCTCAAGTGGATCACCTGTAACTGTGGAGTGTGCACTGGTTTCACTCCATAGGAAGTCATTTCACACAGTAGTCGAGCCTCATTACCTATTGTGTCAAGGCTGCTTGCTCATTGGCTCATTACTGACCAGCCTCCCCATCGATGTACAGTCCCAC